>NC_041395.2:58901133-59216688 GCF_900747795.2 Erpetoichthys calabaricus | reverse complement strand
GGATATCCATGTTCCAAATCTGTATATTCATAACAGGATGATGGATCAGCTGGAGTCCATCGCAGCAACTGCAGATTGCAAGGGAGTAATGATCCCTTGACAGGGATGCCATTTCATCACGGGCAGGACACACACACACACACACAGAGGCCAATTCAGTTCCACCAATCCATGTAAACTACATGAGGATATCCACTGTGGTGTTGCGGGTCCACAGCTCCCGTTCTAAGGCCAGCTTTAAAATAAATAATCACCGCGCTCACGGCTTGGTGAAAGGGGCGTGGTGGTTGTGTGGCTGAAGCGGTTCTCAGGGCGATTTGCGATGTGGGCGTTTCTCACCTAAGTGCACAGGTGAGAAACTGTCCACATCCGTGATTGTTCCTGGGGCTGCTGATTTGCCACAGCTGCCATGCCCTCTTTATATATAGAAGCGCGAGTCAGCTAAGGAAGAGAAAAAGAAGGAAAAAGAGAACAACAGGTGAAAGAAAGCCAGAGGTTGCAGGAGAGCAGGAAGCTGCAATAGCAGGAGAAAGTCGTTGTGGGAGAGCGAGCGACTGTAGCTCGCGCACAGCTGATCAGGGAGCTTGGGTGTTGGGCCGACCCCCGGGGAGTAGCAGTAGTGGTCGCTCCCGCAGAGTTTGTTCTGAAGGGCGGGAGTGACCGGAAGGCGGGTGACCGGCCGCGTAAGGCCGAGAAGGCTGCGGGAATCGGGACTTGGGATGTGGTTTTCCCCAACGTGAGAGCCCTGGTCGCTGGGGAATCCCAAGTCACTGTTTGGTGGTGCCTACCGGAGCCAGGGATCGGAGAGGCGAACGACCAACAGCAGAGTGAAGAGAAGGCCAGCTGCAGGAAGGGCGACTCCCCTGTTGAGAAGTCCAGACGGGGGAAGCCGGGGAGCTGCCAGGTAAAAAAGCACCGGGCTTGTTGTTGTTGTTTGTTTTTTAAAAAGAATGCTTCCTGCCTTATTTTAACCTCGTTGTTCTTAAGAAGACTTTTTTCTATTGTTTTTAACCTCCACGTTTCACTACTGTTTTTATGGATTATTTATTTAATGACTCTTTTTAAATCACTTTATTTAATTTGAACACTGTATTCTGTTTTAATAAAAGCACTTGGCACTTTTATACACCATCCCCTTTCTCCATTGTTGTTGCCTCACTGCCTAGCTCATCGGTAGCATTACAGACGGTGACAGGTTCAAGGGCTCCCGGACAGAAGATGGGAGCATGCACGAACCCGCATCGTCACACCCACATGCACACAGGGAGAATGTGCAAACTCCACGCAGAGAGCCTGAACCTAAAACAGCAATTATCATTCAGAACAGGAATAGATTTCTGAGTTATATCACTATCAATGGAAATGCTTGGTTTCAGCTTTAGTAAAGCTTGTAGAAAGAAGTTAATGGGGTTGTGGCGCTAGGGAATGATGATTTTTTTAAAGTATAGAATGAAAGGTCACTTAACTTTATCATTTGACTCATGGCACCAGTTAAGCAAAAATTAATCAATGCAGCTTATTTACCTTGTCTTAAACAACATTTAAAAAAAGTTTTTCAGATGAGCCTCTTATTAACAATACCTTTTTCTAAAGAAGTTTACAAATAGATTAAATTACTCCAGATTCCACTTAACACCTCGTTTATCCAAAAAAAAAAACATTACAGTACACTCCCAAAATTCGCAGGGGTTACGTTCCATGAATTTTGGATGTGGTTAAAAAAAAAAAGCCTATTTTTATAGTTTAAACCCTAAATATGCCCCCAAAACACTTTAATTTAACTTCAAACTCCGCTTAATACATTACCTAAAAAATGAATGTAAAGGTAAACCCTTATACTGCACAGTACTGTACTGCTATGTCTCCCGCATGGCTAGAATGTAAAATACAGATGCTACCGCTATATGTACTGTAATTCACGCAAGCGCGTTTTCATGGCCAGAAGCCTTAGAAGGTGCAGGGCCTTTCGGCGGCATCTTGGGGCTTTAACTTTTAAACTGCCACATACATGGGGGTTAATGCATCCCTGGACGCCAAATAGTTTTTGCTGCACTTTAAGTAAACGTCACAATTCACAAAGAAAAAGTTAGACTTTAATGGAACACTTTTTTCATTTAAAGAGCATCACAATTACTGCAACACTGGTGGTAATGACGAGGTGCAAAGGAATTTAAGGTGGCCTGGGATTACAAGTTACAGTTCATTTTACACACTGCTAATGAACTGTAAAAACTATTTAAACAAACTACTGGAACAATATGTACAAAGTGTAACTGACGCCATGGATGAAATCACCGAGCCAACTGCGCTTAAACTGGGTGCACGCAAGCACACAGAAGTAAGCACTGATGCTGGTAGGCTATAGTGCAGCGGCTCAATCCCAGAGACAGTCGGGCTGCAGTGCTGCAGGGTGTCACGCTTGGGTCACAGAATTGCACAGAATCACAGGAGATCGTAGAGACTATTCAAACACTTCAAACGAACATGTCTCTTTCAGAAGTAAAATGAGCTCAGCATGCAGTTAGTTATCGATTAACACTAGAATTACCAGAGCCTACGAAAAAACTCGTAAATCTGTCCCACCTTAAATCGCGTCTTAAATCCGTTTGCACCTCTCCGCTAGAGTCCTTTGTCATCTAAATGTGCTGATAAACAAAAGCTACTAGCAGCCAGCTATTCCATCCCCCCACCGACTTAGAACGAATTTCTCCTAGCTCATGCCTTGCCTTGATTTGATTATCTGGGATTGAAGTGGAGTTTTAGAGTGGAAATAATATAGTGTTATTTGGAATACACGCATTTCATGTGTGTTCCGTTCCGTTCAGTAGTCTGTGCAAACACATTTTTAAAACAGAAACGTTTTTCATATTCTAATAGTAAATGACAAAATGTAGGCATAAACTATATAACGTATGAAGCCTGAAGTCCATATATCAAAGAAACACTTTCACAAAAGGTACAAATAAGAGAACACGTGCGCTTTTATTCAAAAATATAACTGCACAAAAAAAAAAGCCGCGTTAGCATGCCACATTGACACTCTTACTACAACCGCCGCGGTGGCGTAATGGTATCAGTTCCTGACTGTGAGTTCGATCCCGCACGGCTTCACTTCGAGAAGTGAACTGCTCTTATTCTTACAATTTTAGAATAACAACATAAATTTGATTTCAGTCTGTAACAGCCGGTGTAACTTATGATACTGGTAAAGGTTAGCTTTTTTTTTTTTTTTTTTTTTTTTTTTTAATTCACTTTTCATTCTCGCAGTCGCATTCAAAGTTCTCTTGACACCTCCGCTGCTGATTTAGATTCAGTGTATACCGTAAAGGTGAACTCGTAATTCGGAATCAATGAGTTGTTAATGATCACTGAAACTTCATTTTGTGTAAACACTGCCACAGCACTTTATATGCTCTCACTCTATTGATCCATTCCTCTCAAAACTCCGAAAGCCATCACATCCTTGTGCTGCACCTGTTATTTTCATTTCCAATCCTGTTCTCTTTGATGCCTCGGCGACAGTGTTGCAAATAGTACAGTAAGTAGTGGGCGGTTTATCACTAAATACAGAACTTACTCTTGGACAAACTCTGCTAATTTTACTACAGAATTATGTGGCAGTCTATCAGAGACAGATTTTTCCAAGTGGAAGAGGCAGATGGCAACACGCATGCTTTTTAGCACTCCTGTGGAGCTCTACTGAATCGATTCATTGTGCTTCTAAATTGATTCCCATGATTCACAGAAAAGCATTGTTCAAAACTGAACGAACCATTCAAGGGATTGTAAAATGTGACGCATCGCCATGTAGGCAGTTGTGATATTTGCTGTAAAATGTAGTGGAGTAAAATTCAAAAGTATCTACAGCTGTACCTACTTAAGCAAAGTATAGATACAGTAAAAATGTACTTAAGTACAGTAATGAAGTAATTGTACTTAGTCACTTTCCACCACTGTTAAAAGGACACCTCGCCTTTGCTGTGTTAGACTGGCTGTGACATTGTAGGCTTTTGCACTTTTTATAAGTGCCTCTGCCTCTCATATCGTAAGTGACGTATCCCTGGCTGATGTACTTATCTTTGCCATTAGAACAGCAGATAAACCCGTTGTATTCTTGGACATTGCATAGTGATTTAGTTGAGGACCATCTTACTGCTGTATCGGTTACTTGGATGTACCCCACATGGTTGCTGTTGCTGTCAGATCTGCACCCACTACATCTGCAGTGTCGCACACATTTGCACCCTAGCATTTTCAATACAGCATTACGGTGCCAGCATAGGAATCTGTGGCTGGGGACATGGAAGTCTTGGCTGACGTGCTGCCACCACAAACTTACCAGGAATAGTGGTCAGAGATGATGATGTGATAATGAATCTTGCGGTATTTTCATTTGCTAGATAACAAAGTTTATTGCCCACGTGTACCACATTCTTTACTGGCTGTTTGTTAAATCGGCTGTAGGTTACACAGAATAAAATTGTTAGCCTCTGTAAAATACATTTAATTATTCAGTACACACACATGGAGTAGATAAACATCATGTTGCAAAATAATCCACATGCCTGGGCCATTGATGGAAAGTAACAGATTACATTTACTTTCGTTACTTTCCTTGAGTAGATTTTGCAGGGAATTGTACTTTTAATTGTACTTTGAAATGTAAATACATGTACTGTTTTTAAAAAGTATTTTTAATTAGTGACAATCCTACTTTGTTACATTTTCAAGGCGAGTTGTTACAAAGTACAATTGGTTGGCTATGTTCAAAATCTGGAGCTCACAGTGGCCAATTAAAATAAAACCACATGAAGAAAATTTGGGGGCTCGTAGGCCTTGATCTGGAAATTCAAAGTATTTTAATAAATGACGTAATGGCCGTGCAGTTTTCCTGTTTTCTCTGGCTCAGTCAGTTGATGCATCTCAGTATTTCGCAGTGTAATGGGCCAGGTTATTGGCAACAGTGGCCCTGATCCCACCTTCAGTCACGTATGCAAGAACTCTTCCTCAGATATGCAAAAACGCATGAAACTAAGTTTGATTTTTAAACTTGCAGGCTGTTTAAAAGTACAGCATATATGATTTAAAAGAAAAAAAAAAGTCATAGTTTATAAAACTGAAAAATACCCTAGTAAATTTCTGATAACCTGCTATTGTTACACACAGAGCTGTGCCCAGGGGCCTTTTTTTTCCCAAAACGTTTACTCTGGATTAAAGTAGTCTGGATAATCAGATCCCCCTTTTTCTTGTCTCAGATCAAATTGATCTCCATTATTTTGTCTCAGTTTTTCAAAATATTGATGGATTGGATGGTGCTGATCCAGATATCACAAGGTCGGTATTTGTAAATCTATGCAACTGCCACCTACTGTCCAGCTATATTAGTGTCTTAGGAATTTTGGACAAAATGAAATCCTCCTTAATAACATCCCTGTGTGCGTCCAGGTGTCCATGTGTGTGTCTTCTGGTGAAGTGCGCATGTGCGGGGCACGGTGCGATGCGCGATATTACTGTCGGAGAAAGTTACAGGCGTTTTACGGAAATACAAAACAGCATTACTGCGAGAGGAAATGAAAGGTACACAATACAGTGACGCATATTACAGCTACATACAAGCCAGTAGTACTGACAGAGAAAATTAAAGGCATATTACCGACGCGCACGCCTGTATTACCGCCTGAGAAAATTAAAGGTTTATTACGGACTTACAAGCCAGCGGACGTACATGACAGTATTACTGTCACAGAAAATTAAACACACACAATACACGGCGGCAGCCCACGAAGAACGGTCAGTCAGCAAGTAAACATCAACAAAAGAGAGGCTGAAAGACAAAGAAAAATACGACCAACAAAAAGAATGAGGTCAAAGTCCCTTGCCATTTAATATAGACTGTTCCTACTAATGTTTATGCAGTACTGTTCTAGCGCCCGTTATTGTAACGGGCTTAATGACTAGTAAGTAAATAAATGCACAAATACATGAAAGTACTGTGAAATGTGAGCAAACATAAACATGTCACGAAATATGTTTTTTGTTGCTTATTTATTTTTTCTTTCGCTTGTTAAAGTTGAGAGGGTGGGCTGTAGCACGTACTGTGTTTTGATTGGGGAAGTGTCTTCTGTAGAGTTAAATGAGATAGCATAAGAATTAATTAGAAAAATGCATACTACTGCCAGTGAAATGGATTCTGCCAAAGTTATCACGTATTTCATGGAGAAAATTGAAGATTTATAAGAAGAAATTACAATGTTGGCAAAGGCGAATGAGCCAGTGTGATCAGTATGGACACTTTGACACGGAAAGCCGAAAGCAGCGCGAACTAGTATCTCTAATACTCTTGTTTTACGAGTCTGAAGTCAGGTGCGTATTCACACCAGAATTGGTCACAAGAAGGACTTGGGAAGAAATAACTTTGACGTGATACTGATGACACACTCGTGCTGTGTTTGTCAGAGTGCACGTTTTCTTTTTAATCAAAGTTCAACTTTGCTTTTTATAGGTAACATATTAACAGTGGCTTGGGGCCTTAAAATTTGCTTCTTTAGGCAGCTTTGTCAACAGGATTTAAAAGCCTTTTGTCTGCTAAAGCGTGTATAATTTTCTTTACTGGTGTCTTTGCTGTTTCAAATTACATTTTATAATAATAACAACTACAGATTGCATTTCCAGCTGATATTTATAGATGATTTTGATACCTTGCTTACCGTGTATTCATTGTCATGATGTTGTTTTTTGCATGTTTTAGTTCTTTAAATGTACAAGTTACTTCAGTGATGTGCATTATGCACTATTAGTGTAATAGGCAGAGACGAGTGTGGTCAATAATTTTATATTTACAATCTAAATAATGTAGCAGCCTTATTGATTTCAAATTGAAATGAGTATAGAGCACACACAGTAATAAAAATATGTTGACTTGTTTTCAGAAATGTTCAGTCAGGTCTGTAAGTATTTGGACAGTGACAGAATTTTCATAACTTTGGCTCCGTACACCACCACAGTGGATTTGAAACAAAGCAGTCCAGATGTGATTGAAGTATATAGACCTTCATCTTTTAACTCAAGGGGTTTAGAAATTCAAACTGTTTAGAAAAGACAGACATTTTTTATGCATGGTCCCTCTATCTTCAGGGGCTGAAAAGTATTTGGATAAACTAACACAATCATAAATATAATGATCATTTTCAATATCTGGTTGAAAATCCTTTGCAATCGATGACAGCCCGGAGGGTGGAAACCAGGCCATCTCCAAGTGCTGGGTTTCTACTCTAGAGATGCTTTGTCAGTCCTTTACTGCAGCTGTCTTCAGTTGCTGCTCGTTTGTTGGACTTTCTGCCATCCGTTTTGCCTTCAGCAAGTGAAATGCATGTCCAATTGGGTTGAGATTAGTTGACTGACTTGGCCAATGAAGAATGTTACATTTCTTTGCTTCGAGTATTCGCTTTCGCAGTATGTTTTGGCTCGTTGTCCATCAGGACGACGCTTCACTGTACAATCAGTTTTGCAGCATTTGGCTGAATCTGAGCAGATAGTATAACTGTAATGCTGTTGGAAAACAGTACGCTAAATACGACTCGAAATATTTTATTTGTGTTTTGTTTTGGTCCGTGACTCTTAAGTTGTGGGCTCAGAGCTCATGTGGGAAATGTTCTGTAGCTGAAAGGGCAGGCAGGTACAAATGGCCTCATTAAGTCAGTCCTATTCATGAGGTAGTTCCCCCAAGACTGTCAAATTTTGGAGGTAAATTAAATTCTAAGGAGTATGCAAAATAGACATAGACAGGAATTCTGGAAAAATAAGTACAGATTCTTAACCCCTTAACCGCCCTCTGCCGGATATATCCGGCATCGTTGTTTTATTGCTAACGCCATACTGCCGGAATTATCTGGCACATTTGCCTATGGTTATATGAATGCCTGGCGCGTAGTATAACTGACGGTTTGGCGTGGGTATTATTACTACATTGTATTTCGACAACTCTGTGGTTGTTTTGGCCGGTTATGTGACGTGATTCGGAAGTGACAGCTGTGAATATGGCGAAACGTAAACTGACTTCAAGTGAGGCTTTGCAGGCGATTTTGGACAATTCTGATCATGATTGTAGCCGTTCTGAAGAAGATTTTAGCGACAGTGATGAGCAGCAACGTGCGCTGCATGATACTGTGAATGAAGACGCATCGGATGATGGCGATGAGTGGGTGTATCCCCAGCATCTCAACTGGACTGCTGCCCGTGGTGAACTACCTTTTCTGCCTCCGTTTGAGGCAACGTGTGGCTTTACTGTTGATGTAAACAATTACACTGCTGAGCAGTTTTATGAGCTGTTTGTGTCACCTGATTTGATCAGACATTTTGTTCATCAGACAAATCTGTATGCAGCACAGTTTATTGAGAAAAATCCAAATTTACCTCCACATTCCCGTGTTCGTGCTTGGGTAGACACTGATGAAAACGAAATTAAAAAATTCATTGGGATTTTGATGTTGATGGGAATAATCAGAAAATAGGTCTACAGATCCTATGTATGCAACACATATTTTTGCAGCTATCGTGAAACGTAACCGATTCTCTTTGCTGCTGAAATTCTTTCATTTGAATGACAACAGAAATGAGCCAGATAAGAAAGATCCAAACCGCGACCGCTTGTTCAAGCTACGTCCTTTGATTGACCATTTATTTGAAACATTTCAGTTGCCCTACATGCCAGGACC
Source organism: Erpetoichthys calabaricus (assembly GCF_900747795.2). Classification (NCBI taxonomy): domain Eukaryota; kingdom Metazoa; phylum Chordata; class Cladistia; order Polypteriformes; family Polypteridae; genus Erpetoichthys; species Erpetoichthys calabaricus. The sequence continues at coordinate 59,207,974 of NC_041395.2, read as the reverse complement.
GTCAGTTGCAGTTGATGAAAGTTTATTGTTGTGGAAGGGCCGCTTACAGTTTCGACAGTATCTACCATTGAAAAGGGCACGGTTTGGTATCAAGATGTTTTGCTTAGCTGAGAATTCAGGTTACATTTATAGATTTCGTGTATACACTGGCAAAGAGGATCCTATGAGTAGTATTTCAGCAGTGTTGCCAGATGAATGTAAGGACTTTGGACTTTCAGAGAAAATTGTTGTGTACCTTGCCCTACCACTATTGGACAATGGGTACACCATTTGGATGGATAACTGGTACTCCAGTTGTATGTGTTTGCCCATTTCTAGAACTTGCGCAACATTTAGTGGTCAATACTGCTTGAATAAATGTAAAAAAGTAAAAAAACGAAAATTGTTCAGATTTCGCCTGGCGTGGGGAATATTTAGGGAGTTGGCGGTTAAAGGGTTAAAGAGAGTCGGTGTTTATTAGAATGTCTATGCTTAAGCTTAGATAAAGTGACCAGTGTGTGTAAGCGTATAAGAATATGTAAAATGGAGCTTGGGACTTTAAGATGAACAAGTTTCGTGTCGAGCCAAAAGTAAGTTGATTAACAACCAACCAGACTATGGGAAATTATAGGTTGTCCCAAAGTATTGACTGCTGGCGATATCTTACATGAGGCAGGGTTTTATTGTGAAAAGGGGCAGTCGGCAAGTCCATATAAATTAAAAGGATATTTTAAAAGGCGCTGCCAGGTAGGCGTCACGACTACCAAGACCAGGAGAAGAGAGAAAAACAACTGCCCAAGAGAAGACAACTCGGTCTGACTCGGCCACCTACAGACTACCTGTTTGCTCCCCAGCTGCATGCCCGTTTATGAACCCAAAGACTGCAACAACCAAAGCCTTAGCCACTTCAAGTTGTATGTTTTCATATCTAACATTTACACCTGGTTTCTCCTTCAGATAAACATAATTAATCATTGAAATAATTTGAGTACTGCATTGCTAAAGGTGTCCCGTTGTTTGCTGACGGTATATCATCAGTAAACACTGGCAGCTGGCTTCCACTTGCAGGAGTGCATGACCATGATGTGGTATTTATCGGATCACGAACCATTTCTTCTCTTCACCATACTCTTCTCTTTCCAGCATTCTGGTATATATTGATGTTTGTTTCCTTTGTTCAAAGAAAATTGTTCCAGAGCTGGACAGGCTTTTAAAAAAAAATGTTTTTTGGCTCACTGTAATCTGCCTTTCGTATGCATGAGGTTTACCAGTGGTTTGCACCTTGTGGCGAACCCTCTGTCTTTACTTTCAAGAAGTCATGTCTTGATCTGTAGACTTCGGCAATGATAGGTGTATGTCCCGGAGAGTGTTCTTAGTTTGGCTAAATGTTGTGAAGGGGTTCTTCTTCACCAAGGACAGAATTCTGCAGTCATCCAGCAGAGCTTTCTTCTGTGGTTTTCCGGACCTTCTGGTATTGCTGAGTTCACCAGTGTGTTCCTTCTTTTTAAGAATGTACCAAGATAGTTGACTTGACCACTCCTCGTGTTTCTGCTGTCTCACTAAAGGGTTTGTTTTGTTTTTTCAGCCCAATAATGGACAGTTTCCAAGTGCAAATTCCACACTTGGAATCAATTCCAGACCTTTTACCTGCTTCATAGTTAATGAAATACCGAGGGAAGTGCTCCCTCCTGGCTTTTTTTGGTAAACTCCTTTCATTAAAGCTGAAAGTCTACACTACAATCACATACAGTGCATCCGGAAAGTATTCAAAGTGCATCACTTTTTCCACATTTTGTTAGTTACAGCCTTATTCCAAAATGGATTAAATTCATTTTTTTCCTCGGAATTCTACACACAACACCCCATAATGACAACGTGAAAAAAGTTTACTTGAGGTTTTTGCAAATTTATTAAAAATAAAAAACGGAGAAATCACATGTACATAAGTATTCACAGCCTTTGCTCAATACTCTGTCGATGTACCTTTGGCAGCAATTACAGCCTCAAGTCTTTTTGAATATGATGCCACTAGCTTGGCACACCTATCCTTGGCCAGTTTCACCCATTCCTCTTTGCAGCACCTCTCAAGCTCCATCATGTTGGATGGGAAGCGTCAGTGCACAGCCATTTTAAGATCTCTCCAGAGATGTTCAATCGGATTCAAGTCTGGGCTCTGGCTGGGCCACTCAAGGACATTCACAGAGTTGTCCTGAAGCCACTCCATTGATTTCTTGGCTGTGTGCTTAGGGTCGTTGTCCTGCTGAAAGATGAACCGTCGCCCCAGTCTGAGGTCAAGAGCGCTCTGGAGCAGGTTTTCATCCAGGATGTCTCTGTAATAATAATAATAATTCATTACATTTATATAGCGCTTTTCTCAGTACATTGCTGCAGTCATGTTTCCCTTTATCCTGACTAGTCTCCCAGTTCCTGCCGCTGAAAAACATCCCCACAGCATGATGCTGCCACCACCATGCTTCACTGTAGGGATGGTATTGGCCTGGTGATGAGCGGTGCCTGGTTTCCTCCAAAAGTGACGCCTGGCATTCACACCAAAGAGTTCAATCTTTGTCTCATCAGACCAGAGAATTTTCTTCCTCATGGTCTGAGAGTCCTTCAGATGCCTTTTGGCAAACTCCAGGCGGGCTGCCATGTGCCTTTTACTAAGGAGTAGCTTCTGTCTGGCCACTCTACCATACAGGCCTGATTGGTGGATTGCTGCAGAGATGGTTGTCCTTCTGGAAGGTTCTCCTCTCTCCACAGAGGACCCCTGGAGCTTGTGACAGAGTGACCATCGGGTTCTTGGTCTCCTCACTGACTTAAGCCCTTCTCCCCCGATCGCTCAGTTTGGATGGCCGGTCAGCTCTAGGAAGAGTGCTGGTGGTTTCGAACTTCTTCCACTTACGGGTGATGGAGGCCACTGTGCTCATTGGGACCTTCAAAGCAGCAGAAATTTTTCTGTAACCTTCCCCAGATTTGTGCCTCGAGACAATCCTGTCTCGGAAGTCTACAGACAATTCCTTTGACTTCATGCTTGGTTTGAGCTCTGACATGAACTGCCAACTGTGGGACCTTATATAGACAGGTGTGTGCCTTTCCAAATCATGTCCAATCAACTGAATTTACCACAGGTGGACTCCAATTAAGCTCCAGAAACATCTCAAGGATGATCGGGGGAAACAGGATGCACCGGAGCTCAATTTTGAGCTTCATGGCAAAGGCTGTGAATACTTATGTACATGTGCTTTCTCAATTTTTTTATTTTTAATAAATTTGCAAGTAAACTTTTTTCACATTGTCATTATGGAGTGTTGTGTGTAGAATTCTGAGGAAAAAAAATGAATTTAATCCATTTTGGAATAAGGCTGTAACATAACAAAATGTGGAAAAAGTGATGCGCTGTGAATACTTTCCGGATGCAGTGTAATGATTGCTTTATTTCAAATCCATTCTGGTGGCTTACAGAGCCAAAATTATGAAAATCGTGTCACGGCCCAAATACTTGTGGACCCGAGTGTAAATCTCATTCCGGGGAGGGGGAGTATTTGCGGTTGATGAAGTAGACGAATAACAATTACTTTTTGAAACCACTGTAGCTTGTTTGGATTTTGCTTTAAAAATGAACATGTCTTCATATGTTGAAAACCAGAAGAAAGATGCAAATAGATGATGCTGGATCCTTCAGTTCTGTGTTTGGAATTTTATTATTTAATCCGTTAATTTTTCATGTTTAATAGAATAGTTGACAGTTGCAGTTTTGTATGTAAGGTTCTCAACTGAGTTTACAGTTCATGAAACCAATCTATCTTACTAAACCACAGTTAATTTATGCACGGCGGACGCACCGAGGCGCATGCGCACTGCGGCCTTGGCGCCCGCCCCAGAGTCAAACGCATGAATGCGCACTGCGGCCATGGCGCCCACCCCAGAGTCCAGAGTCAAACGCAGCGGCTTCCCAGAGTCAGTAGGTGGCACCCAAACAACATGGATAAAAACAATGAACGAAGGCGCCCACACAAAGAAACCACTTTAGTTCAAATGGGGTTATTGAATTAAATGGAAACTTTTCCATGCCTACGACCTGTGAACTAAACCTGAGGTAAAGCGTGCACGCCAGGTTGTACAGCCGCCCGGACGCAACCGGCCACACCACCGCATATACGACAACACAGCCATAAAAAAACAAAAACGAGACTGCATGAAGAAAAACAATAACAGAAGCGTGTTGAAATGAACTGTCCCAGGACGCACCCACCCTCCATGATATTTCATCACGCACCGGCTCCCCCCCTGGTAATGGCCCATACTGCTTTCGCGTGTGTTGACAAATATTGCATCGGATTGGAACAGTGCACCCTGAGCCAAATCACCACCGCAAATGTGCCCAAATGTACGTGTTACATCTAGATGACGCAGTATATCAACCACAGAGCTAATAATGAGAAACTTAGCTGAAGTCATAAACAATCACCCATTAGCAAACTCTATAAAAATGCTACATGAGGTTGAAAGAGAAGCCAATACAAAAGCAGAGGCGGACGGTGTGGCACCAACTACAGTTGCCTTAGTGCTAATAAAGGACAAAGAACAGGATCCGAGACGATACAATGTTCCCATCGTTAATGAAGTGGCAATTGTGTTTCAAAGTGATGACGGTGAGCCTCCGTTTCACCGCGATATTGTCATGCATTTACGTCCTGATGGAAACAAGGCGCCTACAACGCGCTTCTGAAACACCACAACCACATGAGTCACAGCTCCAAAAAGAAACCGCTTTAGTACCAATATGTTTATTTAATTAAATGACATTTCCCAGGACGCACCCACCCTCCATGAGGTGATTGCCATTCTTGGATTTGCGGGCTTGCTGGTTTATACTGATGTCATCCTTGCAAAAGAAGGAGAAGCGACTTTGTTTTCTCTGGTGTGAAAGTTAATTAAAAATACATTTTGTTCCTAAAAATGTTGGGTTTTAGTTGCCGCTAAGGAGCCGTGCAGCAATTTTTAAAGGCCCCCCCACCTTTAGAGGGGCTTTTTTGTTTCTTTTCGCCCACACAGGACCAAAAGCAGCTGAGTGTTTTGGGGAACATTTGGAAAAGTTACTTGTTAGTTGTACTTGTTATTTGTATTCAAACTAGAGTTGGTGAGGGAGTACAGTAAGCAGCAGTGGCTGACACTGGCATCTCAACTGGTGTTGTAGTAAGTAACAGAAACGTGCTGAGGCACTGTTCAGGCACAAGTGGCTGTTGGAGCAGACAAAACAATAAGAAATGAACTAACGGTGGATAATCAGTTTTTCTAGGTTGGATAGCTTTGTAGCGGTCAGGAAAGTAGAGCAGTTAAGACCTTGGCTGTATAAAGGTTAACAAATACGAAGGAATACAAATGGCGCGAGTGGAAAGCTTTTTAAGTAGGGAATAAGAGAAGCGCAAAGGTAGGAGAACAGACAGAGGTAAAGTTAACTTCGAGGTGGTAGGCAGGCATGAGGAGCCCCAACAGGCCCCTTCAAAACCAGTTCCCAGAAAGAGAGGTAGTGATAGTTGGGGACTCTGTGTGTTCGGGGGATTGAAGCGCAAGTTTTGCTCCAGAGACACAGTCTCTCTCATGGAGTGTTGCCTTCCAGGGGCACAGGTGGGAGACCTCCCCGAAAGAGTTGATAGGCTCTTGGCCAGAGCAGGGGTGGATCCAGTTGTCATTGTCCATGTTGGAACAAATGACATACATAAGGGTACTCTGTCAGTTCTGCGTTCCAAATTTAAAGTTATGTGCCAGCCTGAGGAGCAGAACTGACAAACAAGGTAGTCTTTGAAGTTCTGCCTATGCCACACACCTGTCCATGTAAGATGAGGAGATTCAAAGGCTAAACACGTGGCTCACATCTTGGTGTAGGGTAGAAGGGCATAGATTTATGGGCCATTGGGACTCCTTTTGGAACAGATGGGACCTGTTGTGCCACGACAGGTTACATCTGAACTAGAGGGGCACCAGTGTGTTGGGAAGGCATACGAGTAGGTTAGCCAAGGATTGTTTAAACTAGGGTTTGTGGGGGCAGGGAGTTTAGGATAGGCCAGGTTTAGAAATGTACACGAAGGAACAGACAATAGTGTAAAAATAAACACGCGTAGTAATGTACAGTAAATTCTAACCCAACATTGAAATGCAAAAGTAAAATGAGTAACAGAATAAAAGTAACACGCCTTAATGCTAGAACTATCAAAAAAAAAAAAAGTGAGTTGGAGTTGTACAGTATGTAGCAGAGCAGAATTATGATATTATATCAATAACAGAAACCTGGCTGAATAACAAAGATGCGGATGAGTATAGCATAGAGGGATGCACATTTTAGGAAAAGGAGGTGGGGTTTTGTTTTTGTCAAGCAGAATTTAAACGCAAGTCCTCTTTAGTTGGTGGATGAGTACCATCTTAGTGAGGACATGTGGCTTTGTCTGGAAAGCATTAGGAAAGAGTCCTTAAGTCAGGAGTGCATTACAGATATTGTAGTCATGGTGGACTTTTAAGTACCCGAATATTAACTGGGATAATTTTGCGAGCAGCAGAGCATAAGAGTAGGAGTTTTTAGAAGCAATCGGTGACTGCTTGTTAATACAGTAGGTTAAAATACCAACGCAGGGTGAAGCCGGTCTAGGTTTAGCATTTTGTGATAATCAGGCCTGAAGAAGGGGCCTGAGTTGCCTTTTAAGCTAGCCAGTAAAAGGTGTAATTTTGATTGACTTCTCATAATAATCGGTAAATGTAACTAAATTGTATTTTTTCGAAGCTGTTAATTACACACAATAAGAAACATTTCAATGCAACAAATTATAAAGTGTACTTTTTGTGCATAATGTTTGTGACAATAGGTCATTTCACTGTGGCAACCCACTCTGCAGAACGTTAACAGTCACGTCACATTTCATTAAACAGGAAATGTTATGTATCTTTTCAACAATTATTTTGTGCTGTTTTCCCTGAACCAATTTGTCCGCCTCCATTATTCCAAACTCGACAACAAAATTCGCTTTTGCACTTCACTAATTTCGCTCTCACCAGACTCTTTCACACCCCAGATACAAACACGCGCATCTCACCTATATGCGTCACTTGCATTCACACAGGAGCATGGTCTGGATGGGTGGGTGAGTGTGTGTGACGTATATACAGTGGCATGCAAAAGTTTTGGCACCCTTGCTTAAAATGTCTGTTACTGTGAATAGTTAAGTGAGCAGAAGATGAACTGATCACCAAAAGGCATAAAGTTAAAGATGACACATTTCTTTTCAGCATTTTATGCAAGATAACTGTATTGTTTTTTTGTTTTGTACAATTCATGTCGACTGATGAAGTCAAAATAGAACTTTGTGGCCACAGTGTGCAAAGGTACTGTATGTTTGGAGAAAAAAAGGGTACCAAATTCCAGGAAAAGAACACCTCTCCAACAATGAGCATGGGGATGGATCAATCATGCTTTGGGCTTGTCCTGCCGCCAAGTGGCACAGGGAACATGTCATTGCTGGAGGGAAAATGGATTCAAATAAATACCAGCAAATTCTGGAAGCAAACATCACACCATCTGTAAAAAAAAAAAAAAAAAGTTGAAGTTAAAAAGGGATAATGATCTGAAACACACCTCAAAATCTACAATGGAATGGCTCAAGAGGCGCAAGCCGACAGTTTTGCCATTGCCCTTACAGTACCTCGACCTTAAACGTCATTGAAAATGTGTGGATAGATCTCAAAAGAGTAGTGCATGCAAGGACGAATGAGGGGAAAATACCCCAAGTAAGAACTGAAAGATTCTTAGCTGGCTGCAAAAAGCGTTCGCAAGCTGTGATACTTGCCAAAGGTGGTGTTATTAAGTACTGACCATGTCGGGTGCCCAAACCATTTCTTCAGGCCCTTTTCAATTTTTTGGTATTTTGTACTTGTGATGTAAATAGCCATGCAGTCTTGCTTAAACATTGAAGAAATGTGTTATCTTTAACTTTGTCATTTGATGATCAGTTCATCTTCTGCTCACGCAACTATTCACAGTAACAGACATTTTAAGCAGGGGTGCCCACGCTTTTGCATGCCACTGTATGCGAGTCTTTTTCCACTTTGTGTCTGCAAGAGGGGCAGAAGCGAAACGCACGCCGCCACCTTAACCCTTTGAACCCTGCTCTCCCAGCGTTTCGCACTATAACTCTAGCCTCGCCAGCATTTGTTTAACTATTTTGAAAACCAAATATTTTGATTTATAAAAAGTAAAAGTTTATCATATCATGGTAATATGATGATAAGCCACAATGTTGTAACAGCAGATTGATACTGTAGAACAAGCTGTATCACTTTAACTCCCGCAGCCTTCGTCATTTTCTACCTTCCATAAGGACCTACCGCCAAAATTGCACTTTTGAGTGATACGATTCAAAAGCAGTTTACAGTGCCAGAAGCAATGCACAAGAACACAAGCATTATTTTCACTGCCTCCCGATTTGTCTCCCCGCAGGGTGGTGAGTTTGACAGGGCGACACCTGTCACATTGTAACGCACATGTCCTAAGGTGAGCTCAGGGAGGAAATAAACCCCCCGTGGGGCAGAAGAGCAAATTCTCCATTTGCCTGCTTGTACTTCTCTTAACCTTCCTCTTATGTTAACGGGTCGGTTTTGACCCGTGTCTTTAATCAGCCATATTACCCTCAAAACAATTATTTATCATCCAATTTTTTTCCTTACGTCTTGGTTACTTTGTTACGCTTCCTTGTCCATTAAAAGAATGTTTTTAATATTTCTGCTGTGACCTCATGAGCTTTTACTTTAACAGCATACCTCTCGTTTTCAATTTTAAAAAATGATTAAATGAACCTCAAGAGAATTATTTAAATAAATAAAAGGTTGTTATGTTACCTGACTATTACTGAGGGGTATTAGAACCCATCTCTTAAGTAAATTTGTTATATGTACTTTTTATTATAGTACTAATTACTATAGTAACATCTATGGTGTTCCGGGTCAAATTTGACCCATATATATTTATTTCAAAGAAAAAGGCAAAAAAGTATTTTCAAAAATAACTTTAATATAAATGGAAAGCTAAACAAGTAAATCTCAAAATGTGGATTTGCAAGGTCAAACAAACAACGAACAATCAAGCAAATCAAACCAATAGAAATGAGGCACTAGTTCCAAAAAACGTCTTTGTGTGCAAGAACATGCATGTGTGGCAAAAAGTGACACTTTTAGTGTGTTCTTTGCAAATATATTTTTTGCAGTAGAAGCAGAGTACGTTTGTCTTTCTGTCTTTATTGCTAGGGCAGACCTGACACCTCTTTCTTTTAGAATCAGGTGGCCTCAGTGGGGTTGTGGCTGTGGCTGTGTAGGTTGATATGAGGCAGTGCTGGCCGAAGAGGATGCTGGCACTGATGCTCTTTGTGTTGCTGATGGTGTGGAAGGAGTGCTACGTGAGCTCTGCAGCTGTCTGACCAAGGCTGCAGTGGCTGGGTCCCGGGGCACCCGTTCCCTTCGCTCAATGTGTGCCTTGACAAGGGAACTTCCTAACACCTCAAGAAACATTCTCCGCTTGTTTTTTCTGGTTGAGTTCCACCCTAGGTGAATGTGGGTCCACAACACAAATGCATTGTATGCAGACACATCTAGAATGTTATAAAACACAACCATTGGCCATCGCCTGGTCATTCTCTGTCAAGTGTAGGTGGCAGTCAGCTTGTCCAGGTTGTCCACTCCACCTTTGTTTTTATTATAGTCCAAGATAATTATGGGCTTTTTGTCACTTGCTGATGACACAGCTGCGTCTTTCTGAAAAGTGGACATAAGTATCACACTCCGGTGTTTTTTTGGACAGTATGAAACAACCGTGGTGGTGTCTGTAAAAGCAAATTTTGAAGAAAGTGGAGCCCTGTCCTTCACCTGCAAAATTTCGGCAGGCAGCTCAGGTTTATTTTTTTTTACTGTGCCCACCATGGTAAGGTTCCACCTGAGAAGTTCTTGTCCAAGGTCATAGCTGGTAAAGAAATTGTCACGTGATATTGTGACCCCGCAGTCCAGTAGTCATATCGAGGACTACACGTTTTCCTTGATTTTTCTCAGGAATGCCACTTGCATGTTTGCCTGTGTAAATCTGCAGATTCCATGCATAGCTGGTTTTTGCATCACAGGCTGCCCAAATTTTCACCAGAGCATTTTATAATTTAGTACAATTGGTTTTTTTTTTATTTTAATTAAATACATATTCCTGACTAAGTCAAAAAGCCTTGATGCAATAAACAAAATTAGGTAGTAGTTTTATGCATTTAAAAAGTAAAACGGGTCGGTGCTGACCCTAACACAATTAAGCATCTTGAAACCTACGAGGGAAAAACTAAAACTGTCCCGCAGCTAACAAAAATAGCGTAACTAGACAGCGGTATAAGATCTGAGTAGACTGAAATAGCGAAGGCTGGGTATTCCGTTCAGCCAGATTATGACTTCAGAGAGTGTAACGGCCTTTCGAGAACATGCCTCTCAAAGACAGCGGACTGCAAGATTTAGAGAGCAGAGTTGCGTAACAGATATGCGCAGACCGTTTTTCAGGCTGGCGGGGTTAGCGATAGATAGGCGGGCCCCAAAAAACGACTTGCCGGGTTCAAAGGTGTAAAAAAAAAAAAAGCGACAATTTGGCCTACACGCAAAATAAGCCGCGATGCATCGAATATGTTCAATGTATCCCCCACGAAGTTATTTTTCTAAAGTAACTAAATCATACTTTAACTTGAGTAATTTAACCAGGACTGTTTTTCTACTTTTGCTTGAATAGTTTCCGTGTCAGATACTTTTACTTGAGTAAACTTTCGTCTATGTGGTAACACTTCTCGAGTAACATTTTCCACCTCTGCCTGCTGCAAGGAGTAGTGTTGGAAAACGCGAGACAGCAATGGCCGCTAGAGCGGCATGTGACGTCGGCGCGAGGGATGCCGGTAGTCTTCCGGTCACATGGCCAAGATGGCGTCCATGAAGTGTTTTCATTCCAGAAAATGAGTTTTCGCCTCGGATCTTTTTAAAGTTGATCAAATTGATTAATATTATAACGAAAAATATGGAACGCTTCACGAATTTGCGTGTCATCCTTGCGCAGGGGCCATGCTAATCTTCTCTGTATCGTTCCAATTTTAGTATATGTGCTGCCGAAGCGAGCACGTTTTTAAAGTGTAAACTGACCGGTATTTATGCCCCATCCCCAGGGTACATTTCTCTCTTTCGGGTAGCGCGACAAAAAAATCACGCAACAGAGTCTATTCATTTTTAGTTATGTTTTCTTCCTGCAAAGTACCGGTAACATAAACATTGTAATCCGAAGTACAATATGATGTCGATATTAACCACATTTGCTAAAGGGAATCGTTTGATGACTGTTAGATATTCTAGTTTTCACAAGTCTTTTTAGGGTGGATGCAAATGATATGCGACTTTCGGTTCGGACAACCAGTAGAAACTCGTTTTCCGAAGGTGACAAACTCGTCATCGCGGCCCGACTCGTTAGGCTGCTTTAGGCGTCCCCCTTTGGTGGCGTCAGAGTCACGTGACATCGGCGTCACCTGATCGCCGTGTCTGGGCGGACCTCCACGCTCCAAATCGGAGCATCATCACCTTGTCGCTTTGTATTTTACTGTAGCGATGTTACCTGATACGTTCGGTTGCACTGTGGTTGAAATCAGGGGTGTTGTGGAAGGTTATCTGGTTCAAATAACGCGCCTTACATGTAAAGTAAGTGACACAAATGTGTTGGTGTGGAGGCCACGTGTTTCCTGTCTAGCGTTCTGACGAGTAAAGTCGGCGACACAAATGTCACGTGTTTACTGTCTAGCCTGGCGCCCCACCACCCGCTTCTGTGGCTGCGGCCAGTCAGACCCTTCTCCGCCTTTTCAGAAGTTGTCGATTGCATCTCTGCAAAAGGTACAATATTTTAACTTCCGCCGTGACTCTAACGAGGTTTCTTTATAATTTATGTTGTCGCTGCAACAATATCGCAACAAAGTTTCTCTTTGATGGTATTTTGTGAGCTCCGTTTTAAACGCCTGCGCTTCTGACGTGCAGTCAGTCCGTTTATTCATGCTGAGCCGCTCCAGCCAGCGAGTTGCAGACAGTGCAAGTGGCGAGCTACCGCGTATGACCTGTCCCCAAGCCACAGCACCAGGGAACATGCGAGAAAAGTGTAGGAGGAATGTTCAAATGCATTGTATTTAGTGATATTTCATCAGCTATAGTAAAAGGAACTTGCGCTTCTTTTTGCAGAGCCTAGTCCTAGAAGTGCGTCTTGTCATGGGCAGCAACCTCCGTATATAGGCTACTCATATGAAGTGTATATGCAAGAAGCACTGACGTTCTGTCCAGGAATAGTTTCTGCAAATCCCATTTCTTGCTTGACGTTTTGATGCTTTCTGTCTTTACCCATCATCGCTCACGGTGTTGGAGTCTTGAGCCATTGATTATGTCTAATTCTATCTGCCTTTTGCCATGATCGTCATCTGGCTGCTGCTTTGTTGTTTTCTTCCCATACCCTTCTAGGTCGTTCCTATAGGTCCTTTTCCTTCCCACTCTATCGCGAACACCTTTTTGGGCTACCTTGTTTCATTCTTCCCCATGTACCATACCACTGTGGCCGTTTTATTTCCCATGATTTCCACCAGTGGTTGCATTTCCAGTTCTTCACAGATTCTTTTATTTCTTATCCTGTCTTTTTGCTTTAACCTGCCACTCCTCTTAAATACTTCATTTCAACTGCTGTTAATTTAGATCTTTATTCATCCAGTATTGCTCAAGATTTTGCAGCATATTCTATTGTTGGCACATGTATCGTTTTATATGGACTCAAATTCGCTTTTGTACTTATTTCTCCCCCCAAATTAGGATGATGTTAATTTCACAGAATAAACATATTCTGTTTCTCGTTTTTCATCTGTCTTTTTCCCTCTTCGCTTATTGTTGCTCTCAGGTATTCATATCTTGACACATTTTGTAGTTGTTTTCCCTCTATGGATTTGCACATTTGCAGTTTCTCCCTTGTTATTTCCGTTACTTTCCTTTTCTCTGTGTGTTTTTTTTTTTTTTCTTCTTCTTCTTCTTCCATGCTGCCAGCTTGCTCTTCCAAGCTATTAGTTTCCTTTTGTAACTGTTGCTCACTTATTAGAATCACTGTAATATCCGCACATATCAGATCCTGGATCAACGCTTTAATTTGGAATATGCCCAAGCCGTGCTAATTATTAAATCCACATATATCACAAATTATAGAGGACTTGGGCTATCTCCACGTTTAATGCACCTTTCCTTATTCCTTTGCTCTGATGTTTGCCACTCTAATCGTACCTTTCCTATAGATTTTTGCCTAATGCTTTAAAAGGCCCATTTTCATTTTTCTGGCACTTCCATTGCGCCCTGTGCTTCTCATTTTTAGCTTTGTGCTTCTGCACCAAACACTGCTTTTATCTCAATATTATACTTCATTTTTAGCCAGCCAATCTTTTTCTCAGTTATTGTTCTTGAGGTGAAAACCTGATCTTGTATTTGTTTTCCTGGGACTACGTGTAAAACTTGCATACATGCGGAATTGTGCGTGAATCATTTCTTACGCGACAGTCAGTGTTGATTAAAACACGAACTTTGCGTGCAACTTGGCTTAAATTTACGGATTCTGGCGTCTGTCCGCCCGCCCATCCATCCTCTAAACCCCCCAGTTGTTCCAAACTTGCAACAGAACAAAGGTTGCGTGATTTGTAGGTTTCAGTTCTTCACACATCTCCAAGAGGGTAACTCCAGGACGTCTACATTGGCTTATAAGTCGCTCTTCATCTCGAAAAAGGACACAAACGATATTAAAAATGGTTAAATGACAGAGATCATTGTGTTGTTTGTTTGTCTACGTTTGAATTGTGGCAAAATAAACACTTTCCTCTTTTACGAAATTAGAAAATGTAAACGTAGCATAACGGTCGGGAGCAGCTTTAACGGATTTGAAAGTTGGAGCGTTTTCTGTTATTTTCTTCATCAGAGAGACGGATATTTCCGTTTCAGTCGCTCCCACCGACGGATCTGTTTGCCGAATGGAGCATCTATCAGGCGTGTAAAAGAGGACAATACTGTGTACATTATGTTCAAGTTGAAATTACCTCTCTCTCAGGGTAAATCTGAAACAGTGAGCTAAGCCGTGATTGAAACTGGACAGAGTATTTCTCCATCTGTTTTAAGGATGCAAGTGAGAGTTGCGTTGGGCAGGACGGATTATTGTATTCGTTGATCCATCCATCCATCCTCTAAACCCAGTTTATCTAGGGCATGTGGAAACTGGAGCCAATCCCAGCAAGTATCGGTTGCAGGCAGGAACGGCCCCCCGGACAACTGTTCTGAAAAACCGAGGGGAAACATACCCTTTATTTGAGACCTATTTTATAGTAGCACAGAGCATCCGCGTGTTGGTGGGAAATAATAGGGCCCCCTGGCCACACCTTAAACTCAGCCAAACGGCAATAATCCCTCAAGTTCACATTCACTGAGGTTTCATTTCCTCCGTTCGCCCATAGTTTTCAAGAAAAGACATCACTCAGGCACATTTATATGGCAATTAGGTCTGGGCTTCCCACACCGGGGTTCCACACTGCCTCCTCGCATCTCTCTTCACCCTCATGTCCTTGCCTCATGGTTTCCTTTCAAAGCCTCCCCTCCACACCCTGCTCAACTCATTTTTAAACCGCATCTGCGGGTGCAGGTGGCATAGCCACAAACCCCAGGGTGCTAATGCTGCACACCCCGCACATGAATACTAAGCCAATACCCCACCTGCACCCAGTAGCCGCTCCACTTTTTTACCGCTCACCTACGCCACATCCCGAGCATAATTAAAACTAGCAATTATTGTAAAACGTGCACAGCCAGGTACTTGACCTTGTCACAGTAGGGATGTTCAAAACGGACGTTATTAAGGCCATGTGTGGTTACTAGTAGGGAGGTGAAGGTGAATAGCTCAAATCGCGTGCACATACTCAGTTTTAAGCTTCTTTGAGATGTATAAACGAACTTGATGCAGCTTCTGGTGGTGTTTTTTTTTTTTTTTTAATTGAAATGAATCCACCGTGAGACGATTTTTAGTATGGAATCTAAATGAGGTTTTATACATGAAGGTCCTTGGTCTGTACGCTGCTTGATCTATATTATTTCTGCAGATGTCTGTGGTCCTGCATAATGAAATTGCCTTAATTTTTATCCACTCTTTATTTAAGGGTCAATTTTCTTTTCTGCGTTTCTCATTTTCTTCCCTTGTAATTTTCTTTGAGCCTTTTTACATATTCCCTTGTCTGTTTCTTCTAATGAATTTAATGTAATCATTTATTCAATCTTTTCTGATTGCTCGGTCCGGATGTTCACAGGCAAACTTAAGACGGACCTGTACGTGTGCCGCCTTGAGCAAGGAGACCTTGTGGGCTCTGCAAGATTTCAATCCATTACAGCATAGTGCGTTACCAATGGTGTTGTTGGCGACTGCGGCCCCAATCCTCCCGTGTAGTTTTGGGCTGATCCCTCACCTTTCTCATGATCATCCTCACCCCGTGAGGCAAGCTCTTGCATGGAGCTCCAGACCGAGTGCGATTGATGGTCATTCTGTATTTCTTCCACCTCCGAATAATCGCACCGACAGTTGTCGTCTTCTCACCTAGGTGGTTGCTGACGGTCTTGTAGCCCATTCCAGCCTTGTGCAGGTCTACGATCTTGTCATTGACAGCTCTTTGATCTTGTACATCGTGGTGGAGAGGTTGGAATGGAAGAAATTGATTCTGTGGACAAGTGTGCTTTATACACGTAACAAGTTGTGATCAGGAGTATCTGTAATTGATTGATTGATCGATTGATTGTAATCTGTGTCCAACATGGGCACACAGCCAATCTGTGGGATCCAGAATTTCCGGCTGGGGTTATAGGGGATGAAATACTTATTTCTCTCGAGGACCTTCAAATCAGTTTGGAACTTTTATATAATGTTTTTTTTTTCTGGATTTTTGGTTGATATTCTGTCTCTCTCCATTAAAATGAAACTTCCAAAAAAATTTATAGACTGTTCATTTCTTTGTAAGTGAGCAAACTTACAAATTCTTCAGGTGTTCAAATGCTTATTTCCCCCACTGTGCAATAAATCAAATCAATACGTAAATGTATATTGGACATTATTTGCAAAATTGACTTAAGAGTTTCAACATTTAGTTTGGAGTGTCGGTCGGGAAGCATTAAATTGACTGGTAGCAGCAGGCAGAAAAGATCCCCATAGGCGCTTCTTCGCACACTGTGGAGGAATGAGCCCGTGGTTAAAAGTGCCCCAAGAGGGGAAGGTTGGGGGGATTTTTCATGGTGGCCTTCCAATTTTGCCACCATCCTCTTTTTCACAACAGCTCCCAATAGGTCCAGGGGTTAGCCCTGTGATGGGCAGGTTTTCCCAATAAGTATATTCATGCATTCTGCATCTTTTGAGCTCACGTTGCTTCCCTAGGAGGGCTGCTTTCCAGCACTTGCTGCATACATCAAAAGAGCAGAGTCTCCTAAGGAAGTACAGTGCCTCCGTGTTGTCAGACCAGTCCAGTTTGCTGTTTTTTATGAACCCCCAGGTACTTGTCGCTCTGCGCTGCATCCACCCAAAACCCAGCCCCCGAATGGTGACTAGTCCCAGAGGCTCTTTTGGCATGCTGGAAATCCACCGGCAACCTCTTTTTGTCTTGCTGATGTCGAGTTGCAGGTGGTTCTCCCTGCACCACAAGACGAAGTTCTCCACACCCTTCCTGTACTGTCCGATTCGTCTCCATTTTAGTCATCTGAAAATTCCTGTAGGTGGCAAGTGCTGGTACTGTACTGGAAGTCTGTTGTGTGGAGGGTAAACCGGAAGGGAGAGAGCAAGCAGTTCCATGAGGTGCTCCAGTATTACACAACACCATTACCAAGCCTGACGCATCGTCCCTGTGCCTCAGAAACTGCTTTTAGTTGGTCAGGTTGTCCATCATCCAGGAGACTAGGGGACATTAGGCTGTAAAGCTTGGAGGCCTTTTGTCCAGTTGATGAGGCAGAATGGTGTTTAAAGGCAAAGGAACAATCAAAGATCATTATCCTGACTGGTCAGTAGGCTCTGTGAAAGCATGTAGATCAGAGCATCCTACACACCTATGTGTCTGATCGGCCCAAGGGATCAAAGATGTTATGAGACCAGGGGTCCAAGCTGTTTCAGGGCCATCCTCTCAAAGTAAGTAAGAGCAAGTGGTCTGACGTCTTTGGGATACAGGAATGCCCTTTCTTTGTCTGCGGGCACTACATAGGATGTTTTCCACAGCAGGGGAGTCTTCTGCAAACTCGGCGAAAGACCTAGCTGGCACATGTTTTCAGCGCCCAGGGGCTGATTCCATCCGGCTCTGCAGCCTTGTTCATGCAGATTATCCTCCGCACTCTCCTCACTTGATCTGCAGAGGCGGATAGTCCAGGAAGTGGAAGTGGTTTGGAAAGCACAGGTGTGATGTCATTGCAGGGGATGGTCGTGCAGGGTGCAGATGGAAGTTGGGATTCCAGAACCTCTTCAAGGGTGGACTGACAAGAACAAGTCAAACCTGTTGAAGAACTGGTTCAGTTCATTAGCTCAGTTCTTGTTCCCTTCCTCTGCATGTTTTATAGCCTGTTTGTAGTCGGTGAGAGTCCTCATCTTGTTCCACACTTCCTTCACGTTGTTCGGCTGTGACTTGTGGCTCAAGTTTGTCTCTTGTGGTAGGTTTTCCGCTCATTGAGCTCCTTGCTAAGTTCTGAGTGCACCCGTTTGATTTCATCCTTTTCTGGAGACCTGAAGGCTCCGTACTTTTTATTCAGAAGGGCTTTCAGTTCTTCTGTGATACGTGTTTTGTTGTTGGGAAAACGGTACAGTCTTTGTGGGAACTATGTTTTCTGCACAGAACGTGAGATAAGTCTGTGATACAGTGGCCGAGTGTGGTGTTTCAGGTCTAGGCCACATCTGCGTGAAGTACATGAGACTTCCAAGTTTGTATTCCCTTGGGCTCCTGATCAACGTCGAGCGCTCATTCCTTTTATTTGTCAGCGATCTCGCATTGTCATTGATGACAGAAGGCAGGCATGTTCTGTACCTTCTGTCCAACCCTGGAAAAAGTTGATTCCGGAATGAAGAAAAATGACGTGATGAAAGCATTTTGGAATCGCGCTTTCATCTTCTTCTAATGATTTGTTTTCATCCTGTATTTTTATTCCTGTGGGTCGGTACAGTGGCTTGATGGGTAGCGCTGCTGCCTCGCAGTTAGGAGACCCGGGTCCTCCCTGCGTGGAGTTTGCATGTTCTCCCCGTGTCTGCGTGGGCTTCCTCCGGGTGCTCCGGTTTCCTCCCACAGTCCAAAGACATGCAGGTTAGGTGCATTGGCGATCCTAAAATTGTCCCGTGTGTGTGTGTGTGTGTGTGTGTGTGCACCCTGCGGTGGGCTAGCGCCCTGCCCGGGGTTTGTTTCCTGCCTTGCACCCTGTGTTGGCTGGGATTGGCTCCAGCAGACCCCCGTGACCCTGTAGGTAGGATATAGCGGATGGATTTTCATTCCTGTATTTTCTGTTTAAAAAAAGGAACATCTAACATCTCGTTTTCATTCTGTGTTCATACCTATATTTGTATAAAAAATAAGTTACATCTATCTAAGAGTGTCTCATTTTCAAATAAATTTTTTTTGCAGTTTAAGCAGCACTTTTTTATACATATAGTGTCAAGCTTGGGTCACAGAGTTGCATGAGAGACAGGAAGATGAGTCCAGGCTTTCAAGGAAAAAATGGGTACTTCATTACTCTATAAATAAGGCTGGTATAGTCTCGAGACATCTTCATTCAGAATAGGAGCTGTTAGGACCGCGGCACAGGCGACTGTCTTACTTTAGCTCCCTTCTTCAGATTAGAAGAACATCAGCCGGCTCGGAACCACCACTGTGGTTGTCGCGGTCTGGAGAAGAGAGATCAAGAGAGTGTAAGGAAGAGCAGATGAAAGTCTGGTATTAAATGTTAAACATTGTGTGACAAGCACGGTACGCGGTAACCCTGATCCTGCAGAGGACAACCAGTTGCTTTGCCCTTCCTTGGTTAGTGTTTACCGGACGCAGCAGAGCAGCTGTGGAGCTGTCCTTCTGCCGCTGCCTTTAGACCTGACGAATCGCCGGCAGCCTCGGTCACATAACTATATGTATTTTTCCCCATATATATTTTAATGAAATTTCTGTTTATAGCAAAATATATTTATGGTACTGTGAGTTTCATTATAATGTGTGTGTGTGTATATGTATGTGTGTGTGTGTGTGTGTGTGTGTACAGTGGACCCATGACTTACGAACTCAATTTGTTCGTGAGGGCTGGTTGTAACTCAAGTTGGTTGTAAGTCAAGACTATTTTTCCCATAAGAAATAATGGAAATGCCCTTGTTCCGAACCTCCCACAGCAACACTTACTTAACTTTTTTTAATAAAAAAGGGTTGTATAATGTGCATAATATACCAAGAACACCAATAATTTTTCTAATGTACTAACCAAAAAGTTATAAAAAGTGCCTAGCCTACCAGAAACAACAATTTCATACTGTACTCACCATTTAAGTTGACATCTTTGGCTTGCAGGAAGGGAGGAGGAGGAGAATGAAGTGGAAGGTGATCATTGTTTGAAAGGAGCTTTACAATTCTTTTCTTTGTCAAATTGTCGAGATGGTGGATTTCGACATGCTGTATATATTAGCGAGATCAGTCACACGAACGCCACTCTCATATTTCCACACAGTTTCCTTCTTCGTTTCGATTGTGATCGCTTTCTTTACCTTCGTTACCTTCTCTTCCTTCCTTAGCAATTATCGAAATAAATTATATAAATCACTGCACTGACCGAAATTACGTCCACAAACACATGTATCTGGGCCCCAACTGACGCTTACAAACGCTCTCGGCTATTTGTTTACAATTGCACCAGCGGATACACGTGACCGCAATCGGTTCGTAACACAAGACGTTGGTCGTAATTCAAAACAAAAATTTTGGTCATAAACCAAGTTTGTTTGCATGTCAGGCCGGTCGTATATCAAGGGTCGACTGTATATTATATATATATTTAATGTAGCAAAGCGCAGTGGTAGCGTATGTTGCGTTTTAAGGATTTAACCACTTTTTCTTTTGATGGCCCTTATGCTAACATGGATATCACCCCGAGTACCACTTAAATTTTGGGGGGGGGGGGGGGGGGGGGTGTTCTTGTTTTGGCCAATGTTTTACCATAATAATTAAAATAATAATAATGTATTTAAAAAAAACTTACTAACATACATATAATACTCAGAATCATTAAACAATGTTCAAGTATTTTTGAATATTTATTTTTAATTGAAATATTCAAAGCTTTTTTTTATTTTTTGTCTCTTTTTTTTTTTTAAAGACTTAAGTATTTGTGAAACTGGAAATTTTAACACAATTTGACACACATTTTACATTTTTACTGACTCCAACTCCCGTAATTGAACAATTATTTCTGACTCCACAAGCCTACTTCTGCTTTGCAAGTAATTTTGTTAAATTGTTTTCTAATTGAACCAAGTGCTTTCCTGTTAGCATCTGATTAATTATACGCTGTTCAAGCATTCTCGGCCCATTCTCATTCTCCTCTCTTTCCAAGCCCTGTTCCACGTCCCCGCTCTTTCTGTTTACCGATATGAGCTCCTGTTTCCCGTATGTCGTTTACGTTGGATTGCATAGATCTCCATAAAATGCATCCTTTTCATCTCTTACACTGTTTTCTGTTGATTTATAAATTTGCATTAGTTCTGCTTTATACTGTAGAATTTAAGTTCATCATCGTTATTGCTGGATTTGGTTCCCATCCTGCTCTCTTCTTTTCCATCTCATTGCTTATAATCCTCCCCACTGATGGCTGCAAACGTTTGTTAGCAAATGTTGTGTGATGATCATTACAGAAACCTGGCTGCACCCGATTATCCCAGACACCGTAGGGCAGCTGGCAGGCCATACAGAGACTCCGACAAGAAAAAAGGTTCGGGTATTTGCATGTATATAAACAATGACTGATGTACAAACAGTAAGATTCTATACACAGTTTTATGCAGACCTATCTTCCAAGGGAGCTGACGGTAGTCATCATTACTGCTGTTTATTTTCCTGCAAATGCTAATGCTCTCGCCTGCCCACACGATGTCATCAATAGGCTTATCCCAACGGTGTACACACTGTGGCTGGTGATTTTAATCAAGCATGGCTAAAGAGTGTACTCCCCAAATTTGTGCAATATGTGTAATGCTCCGACAAGGGGGAAGAACACACCGGACCGTGTTTATTCCAGCCTAAAACTTGGTTACAGAGCACTAGCTCTCCCACATTTGGGTTTCTCTGACCATCTCTCACTGCCCGTCATCCCAGCATACACTCCCCTCTGGAGGAAAGTGAAGTCACTCAAAAAAAAAAAAAAAAAAAAAAAATTCAAACCTGGCCTCTGGTAGCCCCCTCGCAACGTCAGTACTGTTTTTTCCAAACATAGAATGGTCCATTTTTAAACATTTGAGGCTTATACCCTAATAGAGTTTGTGTATTCCTCTGTTTTAGTTCTGCGCTGATGTTACAGTGTAGAAACACATATGGGTCCACCCTAACCAAAAACCATGGATGACCAGTGAGGTACGGTCTCTGTTGAGAACCCGAGGCATTGCCTTTAACTCTTTTAGGGCTAATTTTTTTTTTGTTTCTTTTCTCCCAGGGCTGAATATTTTTCCAAAAACTAACATTTTTTAAAAAAGAACACAAAGCAATTGTTTAACATATCAAATCAACAAAAAATATTTCCTTTTGACAAATGTTACTGTCTTGCATGTTGCATGAGCCTGCATACTCTATGATTTCACATACATATCACATACATTTTACACAGCAAAGTCTGATCCCGCTCAAAGCAGCCAATTTCAGTCATTGCCACATTGCACTCCTTACAATACGTGTTGCTTTGGTGCCTATTTTTCAATTGTCTGTTGCTGCACTTTCTAACATATATTGTTAGTGTGTACTGTAGAGAGACAAGTCACCCATTTGCCATCATGCCATGCCACTGCCACCAAGTTTTCTGCCAGCATGAAAACCGTATTGTCACCTCTTTTCATCTTCTGAAACTTTATGAACTTTATGTATGGCATTATAGCCTGGCTCACCCCATGGGATTTGCTTCTGTTTATTACAGAAGTGAATAAAACTTTGCAGCAGCACGTACCTAAGCCACCAGGGGACAAAACACGTTTGGACCAATGCTCCCTGAAGTTATATCACCAATTCTGTCTCATCTCTATTTGTAATGCCACAGCGCGCTTCATCTCGTCTTTCGTTGTGGGTTTCCACTTTGAAAAACGAGAATGCGATGCAAACGCAGCCCGTGATTCAAAAAAAATCTCTGCCTACCTGTTTGTCTCGTCTGACAGTAGCTGAAAAGCAGCATCAGGAGACAGCAGCCTGAAGTACAGCAGCTGGTGATCTGTCGTGTCCAACAGCAAGCCATGCCGTCTTGTAAACTCCGGTAGCCAGATCAGCTCTCAACGGATCAATGTCTGTGTATTTATCCCATGCGAACCTTGCCGTAGATGCATCGGCTGCGCGAAGGCACGCAACTGGCAGCAGATCCGCTGGCGCGGCATCGGCTGGTGTCTGATCAGCTGATGCCTGCTTCTAACTCTCTTGCTCGATCTCCTGATCACTGCCAATAAAGTCCGATTCTGAAAAATCAAGAGTCCGACTCCGCGATAATGCGCAAATGCGCATAATGCGAGTGTTTTCTTTTCTGCACTTGCTTCGCTGCCTTTTCACATGTCGGTGCCATCTTGCCTGTTTACATTTCGCAACTCACGCACACGCAAGGTTTATTTGCCAAGTCAACGAGTCTAGCATTCCTCCAAGCACAGAGGGAATGCCTGTGACGTGACAGTGAGATTTGTCGCCATTAACAGCTGATTGTCGCCCTCTATCCCTGGATGTCGACTTTTGTCGACATGCGCCCTCAACCCCTCCTGTCGACAAAAGTTGACATCCGCCCTAAAAGAGTTAAAGGTCAGTGGATAGGGCCCCGGTACAGTGCAGTAAGAGCAAATCTGAGGAGAGGCATCAAAACTGCCAAGATGGTGTGCAAGAGCAAAGTGGAGGCCCATCTAACGGACAGTAACTCATGGCAGGGAATAAAACAAATTGCCAACTACAAAAGCAATACACATGTGCTGATATGTGCTGATGCCTTATTGGCAGAGGAACTAAATCTTTTCTTTGCCCGCTTTGAGTCAAAGTGGTCTCACATTGACTTTCTTCCCCCACCGACTCCCAGCCGTGACATACTTGAAGCTCTTGAAAAGTGATTGAGACGGGTGCTGATGATGTTGAATCGGAGGAAAGCTGCTGGACCAGACGGCATACTTGGCAAGGTACTTGAAAGCTTGTGCCGACCAGTTGGCAGGAATCCTTACTAAGTTATTTAATCTGCCACTGGCGCAGGTCATTGTTCCCCCTTGTCTTTAAGTCGGATACTGTCATCCCTGTCCCTAAAAAGTCAGTCATCAGTAACCTTAATGAGTACAGACCGATTGCATTAACGTTAATAGTCATGAAATGTTTTGAAAGACTTAGAGCTCAGCAGATTAAAGCCAGCCTCCCTCCCACCTTCAACCCTCACCAATTTGCTTATCGATGAAATAGGTGCACGGACAATGCCATCAATACAGCTCTCCATACAGTGATGAGCCATCTGAAACACTTCGGGACCTATGAATGAATGGTATTTGTCGATTGTATGTCAGTGTTTAATACAATCATCCCTAGCATACTAATCGATAAGCTGTATAACCCCCTCCTTCTGTGCTTAAAGGGTTTCCTCACTAGCCTCCTCAAAATGTTAGAATTGGCTCCCACAGCTCTTCCATCCCTACCACTTTGCACTGGCTCCCCTCAAGGCTGTGTACTGAGCCCACTTCTCTATGCCCTGTACACTTATGAAGGTACATCTGATTACTCCAGAAACACCATCATCATGTTTGCTGATGACTCCCACCGTGGTTGGTCTCATAATCGGTAACGACGAGTCAGCATACAGCGATGAGGTGCAGAAGTTCTTAGTGTTGTGCTCCAGGAACAACACCCGCAAAACTAAATGAATGGTCATTGACTTCAGGAGGAACAGAGCTAAGCCAAGCCAGTCCCTCTGTACATCAACAGGGGCCTGGTGGAGAGGGTTACTTCCTTTAAGCTCCTTGAACTTAATGTTTCTAATGACTTGTCTTGGACAGAAAAACACTGTGGTGGTGGTGAAAAGTCCCATCAGCGACTGCATTTCCTTAGACTTATCCAGAAAATGGAAATGAAGGAAATGTTGCTGTTGACCCTCTACCGCTCGACCATTGAGAGTGTTTTAGTATACTGTATTTCAACATTGTATGCAGGCTGTGCAACAGCAGGTCGGAAAGCTCTACAGAGGGTAATATTCACGGTAGAGAAAATTGGCCAAAATATTTCACTTTACGTGTAATGAATATAGCATATATGAAGGTTTACTTTTTTGAAATAAATTATGAAAACAAATGAACTGTTTCACAATATTCTAATTTTCTGAGTTGCACCTGCCTCTCATGTCGGCATTTTGCTTCACCACATTAAACCATTCATTAGAACATCGAAGCACGCACATTTATCCTGCAGGATCTGCAAAGCAGCGTTCTGTCACATGTTGATAGTAAACAGAGACTGACGTCACATTCTGACTTGATCACACTGTACCCCCTGATTTTTTTTTGCTGCTATTGCAACTTGCACAAACTTCATGTTAATTTCTGAGGATGTCCTTAAAGGATGCTTCAAATGAAGGCTGGGAACGCGTGGCAACCATGATGCATGCACGTACGTGTTCTGAGTTTGAAGTATAATCCAGCCCTTAACCCTGTGCAAGTGATTAGGCCAATAACAAGGTCTCCGTTACATCGGGACACCTGGCCTTTGATCCACAGCTGCTTTTTATGACTATTCACTGCAATCCCATTTCCATTACTTCCTCTATCCAGTACACTGAGGAAGTGTTCCCTAGGAGTCTGGTGCTTAATGATGTTGTTTGTTTTGATGAGTTGAAAGGTCAAAGTCGCATCTTGGTAAAATTCAGGTGTTCGAATCATCACTGAATGGTCTCACTGGGAGCTACCACTTCAGGGTTTAAAATTCGGTGCAGGACTGCTGGTATTCTGCACACATTTTTAGTAATTCCATGCAGATTCTAATTTGTAATGTACAAATCTCCCTCACGTTTATTTGGTAAGCAGCATCTCTTGCTTGTTGCAGGACTATTCATCCTTTTTTAAATTACGTTTTTTTTTTTTTTTTTTTGCCTAACCTGTTGCTTTTGGAATCTCCACCCATTGTTTAGATGTAGGTTGTCAGCTACCAATTATAGTTGCTCTGTGATTGGAAAGTGCAGCCGAGGAAGTTTACACTCACCTGTTCAGTGGAGCCACGCAAGTACGCAGCTCAAGAACATGGTGGGCTCACAATGCCCGGTGTTTAAACTGCACTATAGAAGAAGCTCAACCAGTTTGTTCAAATGAAAGCTAAAATAGTGTGCAAATCAATACAAAAATTCAGGACATTGACTTGGAATGGAATATGTTGAGTTCATTTTCAATTTTACCTCTTTTTATTTGACATACTGTCCTCTGCCAGTTTGTATCTTGGTTCTGACACTTGAAAGTACTTTCAATTGTCATTTCTGTAAAATGTTTACAGTTTAATTACTGTCTTTAAAACTGAATCTGAAAAGTAAAGTCGGTGACACCAATGCTCAAGTACCAGTTTCCAGAAAATCGACTGTAGACATATCCATTGCACCCCTGCAACTTTGAAAAGAAGAACATTTCAACAGAAAATTGAAGACTTTTTTAGGATGTCTTTCCCTATGATACCACAGTTCTTTACATTCTCATGTGTTTTTGTTTAGAAATGTCCTTTGGTCTTGTCAACAATTCTAGTCATCTGAAAGAGAATGTTTTCACTGGCAAACTAATAATAGTCCAAGGCTTTCTCAACCCTGCATACTTGAGTTCAGAAGAGCAGGAAGCAAGAGCCTATCCTGGCAACACTGGAGACAGTGCAGGGAAAGGGCCCTCTCATGCGTACACACCCACACATAGCACTGGTACTGTTTAACGAAACTTGCAGAACTTTTAGAATGTGGGAGAAAAACTGGAGACGCAGGAAGAATCTGCAATCCCCACACTGCCATTCCAGTGCTGGATTTGAACTTAGTGGCATTGCTAATCAGTGTGTGCTATTGTGCCATCTGAGCTAAGATTATGTTAATTATATTTTAAGTTAATATCTCAAATTTGTTAAATGAACAGCATTCACGCTGTGTTGACCAAGGTTATTATAGTTAACGAAAACTAAAATCAAAACTGAAACTATTATTAAAAAAACATTTTCGTAAACTGAAATAAAATAATTAACAATACCGAAATGAAAAACTAAAATAAACAATTAAAGTAGCTGGAAAGACTAACTGAAATGAAATAATAATTTACTAAAATATTTTTAGTTTTCGTTTTTGAATGAATATTCTTGCCATTAGTCTTTAACCCTTGTAAATTTTAACTCTAAAACAAAAAGTCATCCACCACGAGCTGTCCGCACATATTAATCCAGTGAACGGTGGCTAGTGACGGAGGGCGGCTGTTCACACAGCATTTGCGGTGACAAGCTGAATACAGGTGTGTAAAGCGTGTGAAATAGAAAGTGATTTGCATGCCGCCTTTCTTTGCGCTTGTTGTATATAAAGACATAATGCAAACGGTTGAAATCAGAATGTGCTGGTCAACAAAACGTTTACCATATGGACAGAAAAATCACGAGCGAGTAACGTTTCAGTTTATTTCTCAGGTGACTGCTTTTTGTTGATAGCAGTTCACCTGCCACTTCGCACAGGAGAGATCGAAGTATAGAGAAAGTATAGTAATCATGAAAAAATTCTTGATGAAAAAAATATTGACGTTATACACCTCCCAGAGTCCAAAAATACTGTTTTTTAGAAGTGTGTGTGTGTGTGCACACGCGTGTGTATGTCTGTGTGTGTGTGTGTA
This sequence comes from Erpetoichthys calabaricus, assembly GCF_900747795.2. Lineage (NCBI taxonomy): Eukaryota > Metazoa > Chordata > Cladistia > Polypteriformes > Polypteridae > Erpetoichthys > Erpetoichthys calabaricus. The sequence continues at coordinate 59,180,841 of NC_041395.2, read as the reverse complement.
ACCACGATAACTGAAAAACGCAACTAGATAGATGGATGAAATTCGGCATGTGGTTGTTACACCACAATTGTAGGTCTGTATTAACTTTTGGGTCAAATCCATCACCCAAACGTGGTACTTTACCTGAAGACATCCGATTTATTCAACATTACTTTTATTATAATTGTTCAATATATTAATTTGATTTGTTGGTGATGGTTCGTTCCATAATGTACATAATATATAAATATAATATTTGTCTTAAGGTTTACTCCTCAAATATCCATCCCCATATCTGAGTATACAAGAAAGTCGAGGGGAGACCACTCATGATTTTTGAAAATAAACGGCACTGATCGAGAGACTGACTAGCTGATCATACAAGATCAGCATATTGTTGCTGACCAGTCACTTTTGCTTTAAAAACATTGTTTAACAACAAAGCGATACAAACAAAGGTAGAGGGTCTAACAAGTGATAAAAAACTAAACATACCAATGGGTTTTTGTATTCATTCTATATTTATTATCTTTTTTAGTTCATATTCACAACTCAAAATACCTAATATTATGAAAGTAATCCATTAGCAGAATTATATTTTAAAATATTTATCTCCCTTTTTTCAATGTTTCTCTCTCTCTCTCAAAATAGATACAATAGTTGAAATATCATATTCATTTTGTTCTTAACATCAGCCATACCATACATATTGCATACTAGGGAGTTTTCCTGCCTTACATCCAAACCTACTGGGGTAGGCTCCAGGTTTCCTGTGATCCTGCTCTGGATAAACAAGTTTAGATAATGTATATTTTGTTCTTAATCTCAGATGCTGTCTCTGTTGTTTTGTGCCTGTCCATATTCCTATTACCTACTCTTGCCCTGCTCATTATGGGTTTACTGTCCTTATGGTAGGCTATTCAAGACTCGCCACCTCTAACCTTGACACTGCATGCTTGTTGTTCTTTGTTTCCCTTAATGCAACTAGGTGGGGTCTGCACGCTGATTCAAGTCTAAGAGCCCTGCTCTTCCTAAGCCCCTGTGATTTTCATGACAAAATATTTTAAAAATTATAAAATTGTGTAAAATTATTCATATTCAGTATCTAGTTTTGATTATGCTTGTTTTTATCAGACGAAAACAAAACCAGATAGTAAACCAGGCAGTGTAGTAAGCTTCCACGAACATTAAACTCATATCCAAATCTGTTAAGTGTACAGTTCTGTCTGATTGTGACACAAAACTAACTCCGTAGGCGCTCCATGTCATAATTACTAAAACTAAAACTGAAACTAATATATACAGTGGTGTGAAAAACTATTTGCCCCCTTCCTGATTTCTTATTCTTTTGCATGTTTGTCACACAAAATGTTTCTGATCATCAAACACATTTAACCATTAGTCAAATATAACACAAGTAAACACAAAATGCAGTTTGTAAATGGTGGTTTTTATTATTTAGGGAGAAAAAAAAATCCAAACCTACATGGCCCTGTGTGAAAAAGTAATTGCCCCCTGAACCTAATAACTGGTTGGGCCACCCCTAGCAGCAATAACTGCAATCAAGCGTTTGCGATAACTTGCAATGAGTCTTTTACAGCGCTCTGGAGGAATTTTGGCCCACTCATCTTTGCAAAATTGTTGTAATTCAGCTTTATTTGAGGGTTTTCTAGCATGAACCGCCTTTTTAAGGTCATGCCATAGCATCTCAATTGGATTCAGGTCAGGACTTTGACTAGGCCACTCCAAAGTCTTCATTTTGTTTTTCTTCAGCCATTCAGAGGTGGATTTGCTGGTGTGTTTTGGGTCATTGTCCTGTTGCAGCACCCAAGATCGCTTCAGCTTGAGTTGACGAACAGATGGCCGGACATTCTCCTTCAGGACTTTTTGGTAGACAGTAGAATTCATGGTTCCATCTATCACAGCAAGCCTTCCAGGTCCTGAAGCAGCAAAACAACCCCAGATCATCACACTACCACCACCATATTTTACTATTGGTATGATGTTCTTTTTCTGAAATGCTGTGTTCCTTTTACACCAGATGTAACGGGACATTTGCCTTCCAAAAAGTTCAACTTTTGACTCATCAGTCCACAAGGTATTTTCCCAAAAGTCTTGGCAATCATTGAGATGTTTCTTAGCAAAATTGAGACGAGCCCTAATGTTCTTTTTGCTTAACAGTGGTTTGCGTCTTGGAAATCTGCCATGCAGGCCGTTTTTGCCCAGTCTCTTTCTTATGGTGGAGTCGTGAACACTGACCTTAATTGAGGCAAGTGAGGCCTGCAGTTCTTTAGACGTTGTCCTGGGGTCTTTTGTGACCTCTCGGAGGAGTCGTCTCTGCGCTCTTGGGGTAATTTTGGTCGGCCGGCCACTCCTGGGAAGGTTCACCACTGTTCCATGTTTTTGCCATTTGTGGATAATGGCACTCACTGTGGTTCGCTGGAGTCCCAAAGCTTTAGAAATGGCTTTATAACCTTTACCAGACTGATAGATCTCAATTACTTCTGTTCTCATTTGTTCCTGAATTTCTTTGGATCTTGGCATGATGTCTAGCTTTTGAGGTGCTTTTGGTCTACTTCTCTGTGTCAGGCAGCTCCTATTTAAGTGATTTCTTGATTAAAACAGGTGTGGCAGTAATCAGGCCTGGGGGTGGCTACGGAAATTGAACTCAGGTGTGATACACCACAGTTAGGTTATTTTTTAACAAGGGGGCAATTACTTTTTCACACAGGGCCATGTAGGTTTGGATTTTTTTCTCCCTAAATAATAAACACCATCATTTAAAAACTGCATTTTGTGTTGACTTGTGTTATATTTGACTAATGGTTAAATGTGTTTGATGATCAGAAACATTTTGTGTGACAAACATGCAAAAGAATAAGAAATCAGGAAGGGGGCAAATAGTTTTTCACACCACTGTATATATATATATATATATAAATAAAATAGAAATGTCTTTGTGAAATAAAAACTAAAACTAAAAATACATGATGAAGGAAAACTAAAACTAAACTGAATTCCCAAGTAAGGTCTGAAAAAATATAGAAATAAAAACTAATATAAAAAGGCAAAACTGTAATAACCTTGGTGTTGACTTTTCAAATTTGTGAAAGCTGCAAGAAATTACAACGATGGGAAAACAATATAGTATGGATAAAAAACAAGCATGTGTTTTTATCTGCATAAATTTATTTTGTTTTCTGTATATTTTTTGTATTGTCCTGCTGATGCAATTTGTTTTCTCTGCAAGTCTGGTATTTTGGCTGGAGTGGAAATCTCTACATGCAAAATTAAAGAATTATTTATTTAAAGTTAAAGTGGCAGCAATAAATGATCTGAAAGTCTGATTGGTAACTTTATGTGCTCAAAATTTTATAAAGTACTACAAACATCAGAAAGAATAAGTTGTGGCATTAAAGTCCCTGAAATTTTAATATCAAACTGCTACTGACTCTCAAAAAGTCATTTGTTTTGTGGGCATGGTGTTCATGCTGTAGTCAAGTTAAACCAAGTATTGGGGTGTTTATAATGTTACTGACGCGTGTAGGGTAGCACAAGTGAAAACCTTAATGGGGCACATGGGTGGAGAATATGATTAGTCCCCAACTGCAGAAAATCTCTTTGAGAAACAAAGCATCCATACAAAAAAAGAGTGGGTGAAGAGCAGTGATATTCAACAGGTGGTCTGTTGGCTGAAGCATCTTATGAGTGATATTTAACTGGCCTATTATTTAGCTTGATTTTATTTCAGTTAAACAGAGAAACATTTATGTTTTTATTTAAGATTGCTGTCAGGATAGAAATAGTCCTTACAGAAGTGGAAATTTGGGGAAAACCTGCAAAATGGCTCTGTCTTCTGACTAGGTGTAATATGGATAAGAAGATTGGAGTTAATTAATCAAGTAAGTCTTAACATTTTTAATCTGAATGTGTTCTTTAGATAAGGTAAAGCTTTTAAGTGAATAAACTATTGTGACCGAGAGAATAAGGGAAGGCGTCCCAATGAAGTAGAGGGCAACGTTATGGCAGAGTTTTAAAGAATGTCTGTTAGTTTAAGAGGAACAAACTATTTAAATTACACAGACATCTCTCTCATTGTTATTCTAAAGCCAAGCACACTGTCATGAGCACTGATTTGAATTGTTTAGGTTTTATGTTTACTTCTACGTTTGACCCTTGTATTCCATGCCTGGTTTCTCTGAAAATAAACATAAGTAATTTAATGTATACATTTTCACAAATTGTGGTCTTTCATGTGATTTGGTATTGGTTCGGTCCTTTCAAAGGTAGTGATCTGGGACCTCCTGCATAACGCCGTGTGTAGAATTCACACTAAAACATGGCATATGGACAAAAGCGGAAATGTTCGTATGCACAAAAAAATCCAGATGCATAAATCTGTGTGTTCGCCAAATTCCACGTTCTTCTGCTCCATAAAGCCCGGTAAACGTGAAAAGTAACACACATGCACGCGCCTACTCCCCAGCTCCTCCCAGAATTACGCCTCTTTGAATATGCAAATCAATATAAATAGGCCTTAAGCTCAGCGTTCTGTGAAAAGGCAATGGCAAAAGCACAGGGGGAATAAAAGAATTTCAGCGAATACCAAGTGGAGGCAAGGAAAAACTAACTATTTGTTGGTTTAAACAGTGGTATAAACAACAAAATTTGATGGAGTTGACAGAGTGTCAGACAAACTCGAAAGCTCAAGTTCACAAAGTCGCACAGTGCACCAAAATAAAAAAGAAGCTGTCTGATATCAAAGTCGCCGTGAAAAGGCAAGTCGTAGCCCACCGTCTGAGTGTCATATGAAAGCTTATTAGGGTACAGAGAAAAAAAAAAATAGGCACACAGTGGGGAAAAAAGCACGAAATGTCAACTTTAATCTCGAAATTTCCACTTTAATCACGTAATTTATTTTGTCATTAAAGTGGAACATCATAAACTTCATCTTAAAATCGTTTAATTTACTAGTTTCTCAAATCCCACCGTAAGTAAAGTAGCACGTTAAATGCTTTGTTTTATATTTGATCTTCTATGTGCTCTATGTGTGTGAGTCACTATGTGCTTCTTAAATGGACTTTCTCTTCCTCCGACAGGACACAGAATCCATTACATTCGTGATATTACAGCTCTCTGAATAATTAAAATACTGAGATGTATACTTTATCATTTTCATGATGATAGGAGTTAAAGCATGTTACTAAATATATGGGAACACGATGACGCAGTGATTGTTCATGCCTCATGCAAGATGCTTGCTGGGCCGTGCACGACCTTCAGTGAAATAATTTATTGCAGCAGTACTGTCTCTTTCAAACGTACTAACCCCCAATTCCTGTCCTTGTTTTTCTTTCTCCAAATACCCAATTGCCACACAATCAGCTCTGTAATAGACGTTAAGCCATCTGTAAGCTTAGAACACCGATTCTTCAGAACCTTTAAGGAACATTGAAATATCTTCGTAGTACATGTTTAATTATTCTATCCATCAATCCATCCAGTGTCGCTCCAGTCCCAGCAAGAATACAGCGCGAGGCAGGAACAATCCGTGAACGGAGCGCCAGCTCCTTAATAGCACTGCAACACCATGTCCTCACATGTTTATATAGACTATTTAAATTAAGTTAAAGTTTTATCTGTACAATATAATAAACATATTTTGCTGCATTTCATCTTAAAAATGATATCATCATCATATGTAAATACACGCTTTATAAAGTGGCTCAGGTTGTGCAATATTATAACTATCGCAAGTTTACAGTAAGGTAATTGTACTAATAAGTACAAAGCGTTCTACAAGGAGCACTTGATGGACTGATGGAGTGCGTTTATAGTTCTTGGGATGAAACTGTTTCTGAACCGCGAGGTCCGTACAGGAAAGGCTTTGAAGCGTTTGCCGAGTGAGAGCAGTTCAATAGACAGCATGGCTGAGGCAGCGTGTGCTCGATGCTGTATACCAATAATTTTCTTTTCAATCGGCTACTGTAGAGCTGTGATTCCCCACTCAGATACAGTGATATAAATACTCTTGAGTGGTGCAGTGAGAGTAATATGGAAAAAGATGATCCGCTGTGGCAACCCCTAACGGGAGCAGCTGAAAGAAGAAGAAGGTGCGGTAACAACGCTAAAGCAGCTATGGTATTTAGAATAGTTTGACCATTCTTTGGGCCATTATATTGTTACAGGTTAATTACAATTGGATGCATTAAACTAATAAACAATATGTGGTTAATTTCAGTGTATTTATAAAGCTGTGTCAGGGATGTGGATCTAAAAAGAAAGGGAAACCACACAGGAACAGTAGTACTGCTTTGACCTGGGAGAACTTGCGTACGCCAAGCATTTAGCTACCGTGAAAATGTGCTTGGCTTTATGCCAAGTTTAAGTTTTATACATCACGATTTGAGCGTGGAATCGGGCTTACGCAACATTTTTGTGTGTACACACTGTTTATACATGAGGCCCCAGGAAACTGAGTGCCACATCCATGACTTCTGGCAGGAGTGCAGCTCTTGAAGTGACTCTTGGCCTTGAATAAAGTATTCTGGAGTTACTTTTTATTTGCAGGCCCTTGGACATAGTGTTTAATCATTTTTTAATCTATTCATAGTTGCATTAAACTGTGTTTTGCATGTTAGGCTATTCATAATCTCACCTCTTCCTTTTGAGTGCCTATCACTCAAACTATACATGAAAATGTCTCACAGTAGTGAAGATACACCACAAAAAATGTAGCAGAAGTTCAAAAGACAACAGCAAAGTTATCTGGAAAGGTTTTGCCTTTTGCATTGTTGATTCTATATAACAGGTCTGTGTATATCTTCAATCAATAGAGATAGATAGATAGATGGACTTTATTTGTCCCCAAGGAAAGTGATAACTTTACAGAAGCTCCTGTTTCGCAGGCTTGTAGGTAGTTGTAAGACGTGGTCAGATCTGCTCAGTTGTACTGCAGGTTTACATTTAACACTAGAATTACCAGAGCCTACAAAAAAACTCGTAGATCCGTCCCACCTTAAATCGCTTCTTAAATCCATTCGCACCTCTCCGCCATCGTCTTTTGTCTTCTAAATGTGCAGATAAAGACAAGCTGCAAACAGCCGACTATTCCATTCCCCCACCGACTTAGAATGTGCACGAACTTCACCCAGCTCATGCCTTGATTGATTATCTGGGAGTGGAGTTTTAGAGTGGAATTAATAGATCGCTATTTGGAACACACACATTTCATGTGTTCCGTTTCTACAGTAATCTGTGTAAACACATTTTTAAAACGGAAACGTTTTTTCATATTTTAGTAGTAAATGACAAAATGTAGGCATAAACTATACAATGTATGAAGCCTGAAGTCCAAATATCAAGTAAACACTTTCACAAAAGATTCAAGGAGTAGACAACAGCATCGTTGGCATTGCGGTAAGATTTGCTGACTTGTAATCAAGAGTCCTCGGTTCGATCCCCACTCACTCCTGTATTTGCCGTTTTCAGTAGTGAGCTGCTCCTTTTGTTAATATTATACAGTACACACATACATTTGGTTTGCGTCTGTAACACACGGTGTGCATTCATAGGACTTAAAAAAAGGTAACTTTTACAACTTTTATTCTCTCTAAATCACGATCACAATAAATACTACTGCCCCCCCACCCAGGGATCTGACACTTATTTTTCATTTGAAACGGAATAACTAGAGATGTGAGTGGTGTTTTGAGACAATGGAACTGGATATTCTCTCATCTGGAGGGATACAAGTTGACACACAAACGCTGGTGAATCTGCCTTCTTCGTATCTCACCGTCACTTGATTTTTTTTTTTATTGTTTTATTGAGTGTTCCTGCTCATGCTGAATTAGTGTGCACCTTATGGTGTATGAGGTCAAAAAAAAAAAAAAACACAGACGTAGGTATATATGATATTTGGAATTATTCGTTTTTTGACCTGTATAATACATTTCAGAAAACTTTGTGGCACGGATGCAACATTATTCATATTCATTCGCATAACATCTTGCGGTTTGTAATCGGTGACTGCGTGTTTTTTTCCCCGATCTTGCCAGTCCCCACATGTTGCTGTATGCAGTTTCTTTTGTACTCCAGGACATGCAGAGGATAGAATAGTACAGAGCAGTAAGTTCAGCGCTATATGCAGTCATGAGATTCAAATGTTAACTGTTCACACACACACACACGCAAGGATCGTCTTTCCTACATTTACAACGTGTGTACCTGTTACAATGTACACACTTCTCTCTATGCTGTGGTTCCTATTACACACCTGAAAGAAAGACAATATATGTGAAAACATCATCGCACTAATGCAATATTATTTGAAAACGAACAGCGTCAGATCAGGTGTGGATTTATGTTGGCTCTATTACTGAAAGAAAAAAAAGATCAACATGTGCGTTGATCCTGCAGCACTAAATAAGCTCACGCGCTCTAACATCCCCCCCCCACCCCCGATCTGACTCTAAGAAACAGTGGAAGTACAGACGCAAACCAAGTGCGATCAAGAGTCCCCAGTTTGATCCCCACTCACTCCTATTTTTGCTGTTTTCAGTAGTCAGCTGCTCTTTTTGTTAATATTATACAATACACACATACACTTGGTTTGCGTTTGTATTTGCGCTGTTACTTAGAGTCAGATCGGGGGGGGGGGGGTTTGGGGTGTTGGGGTGCGTGAGCTTATTCAGTGCAGCAGGATCAATGCACATGTTGATCTTTTTTTTTCTTTCAGTACATGTGCCTTCCCTGTTTATTTAATAAAAAGAAAGAAAAAAAAACACTTTCTCCTCAACGGGGAATCGAACTCAAGTCTCTGAGGGACAGTAAACCTTCTGCGCTCTGAGACAGCAAATCTTACCGCTACGCCACGGAAGCTGTTGTATTGTTCTTGAACCTTTTGTGAAAGTGTTTATTTGATGTTTGGACTTCATGCTGCTTCACACATTCTATAGTTTATGCCTACATTTTGCAACGTTTATTACTAAAATATGAAAATGTTTCGGTTTTAATAATGTGTTTACACAGATTACTGTAGAAACGGAACACACATGAAATGCGTGTGTTCCAAATAACAATCTATTATTTCCACTCTAAAACTCCACTTCACTCCCAGATAATCAATCAAGGCATGAGCTGGGAGATGCTCGTGCACGTTCTAAGTCGGTGAGGGGATGGAATAGTCGGCTGTTTGCAGCTTGTTTTTATCTGCACATTTAGAGGAGAAAGGACGCTTGTGGAGAGGTGCAAATTTAAGGTGGGCCGGATCTATGAGTTTTTTCGTACTCTGTTAATTCTAGTGTTAAAGGAATTGACATTTGAATAGAGCAAGTCCATCTTGTTGTCTCGACCAATACAAACCAAAAGAGGAAACATGGCTAAGAATTTGAAAGACCAACACTCTGATTTAGACAAAGAATTCAAGCAGTGGAGGTTCTATTTATGTTATTATATTAGCCACTAGTATCATAAAATATATCAAGTGTTGCTATTGCATTACCAGTATTTGCACCTGAGATTAGGACTATTTATTGCTTTATGGGCACTTGTGCTGCATTTGATATGACTACGTTCTGTGTTACATTACTAGTTTAGGCTACAGCTTGTTGAAATGTCTTTACTATTCTATCAAGTTTCAAAAAAGCAAAATGTCAGACCAGGATTTTGGGTGTTATCTGTTGTTTTCAAAAAAATTGTATTGCCTTTATAGAGGGGAAAAAAGGCTTTTGATATTTTCACATTTTGTACCATTATGAAATTAGTTCAGGAAGAAAAATACATGATTTTGCCTTCTTTTGAGAGCAGCATGTGAACCACTCATCTGGAAGTCACGGATTTCAGTTTGCAGAGCCACATAGTAATAGTGCTTGGTAAATACAAAACCAAATTGAATAGTACTGGAGCAAATAGGATACAGTCAGGAGTAATTACTGCAGTTGGTGATTTCAGTGGCTAATTCTGTATTAGTACAAAGGCAAGAAGATCAGTTGGATAAGACATCTTTAAAACAGAACTGTTTTGTAGGAATTGTGAAACTCAATCAGCCTTAAAACTTTGAGCGATAATTACTAGTGCTGGGCGGTATACCAGTTCATACCGAAAACCGTTTTTTATTTTTTTTATGATATGGATTTTTCTTATACCGCAACACCGGTTTAAATTGCCTAAACGACGTTCGGAACGTGGCGCAACGGGAAACTGTTCAAGTGGGGACCTTTTTCACTGCTACACCGCTAAACACAGATTTGTTGCACTAGGGCTCTTTTTCACTGCTACACCACCAAATAGTGGGCGGTAGCATAGGTATGCCGCGCGGTGAAAATGGACAGAGAGCTGAAAAAAAGCAGTCACGTCTTGTCGCCTGGAGATGCTTTAGTTTTAAAAGGTCAGATGTGTAAATACTGTTTCTATACTACTGGATAATACTGCAAGCCAAGTTGTACTTGTTTTATTTTTCAATACAGTGTAATGTACCTGGGTACTGTGTAATATTGTGACGACATGTTGACTTTATTCTCGTACTTTGTCATTAAAGTAGAACATCGTAAACTAAACTTCATCGTAAAATGAATATTTAATTTACTAGATTTTCTCAAACCCCGTCATAAGTTATATAACACATTAAATGCTTTGTGTTAAGTGTTCCCCGAGCTTCTTAAACTGACTTCCTCTGCACTAAGAGGAGGCAAAGGCAGCGATCGCCGCATAGAATCCATTCACATGATATTCATGCTCTCTGAACATTTAGAATGTCAAGATAAATACTTGATATAAATTCTAAATTTTCAGAGAGCAGGAATATCATACAGTGAATGGATTCTGTATGGTGATCGCTGTCTATTAGTGTGGAGGAAGTCAGTTTAAGGAGCGTAGTGATTAACAACTGGGTCGGGGAACACAACACAAAGCATTTAATGTGCTACATTAACTTATGACGGGGTTTGAGAAAATCTAGTAAATTAAACAATGATTTTAGGATGAAGTTTAGTTTACGACATTCTACTTTAATTATAAAGTAAACTATGAGAATAGAGTGGAAATGTCGACTTTAATCTCAACATAAACGGCGAGAATAAAGTGGAAATGTCGACTTTATTCTCGACGTATAGTTTTTTTTTCTTCCGTGTCCGTATTTTTTTTTTCTTCACAGTGGCCCTAATACGATTCCGTAGGGCTATACCACAAATACAATTATAAATGCAAGTTGCAGTTGTATTATTTATGTATATAGCTTAGCTTGAAGCAAGGTCCATATTAATGCAGTTTGCCTAAATGATAGTTAAGTTGGTAAAGATGTAATCACCAAGATTGCACTTGTTTTATTTTATTTTAATTTGGTGAATACTGTGTAATGCACCTGGGCTTTTGAAGCCTTGAAGTAATAGTGCAACTATCAGTAATAATACAATTATTTATTTTATTGTTATTATTTATTAGTTTAAATATTATGCAGTTTAATGATGGTAAAGTTGTTTAAAAAGTCACTTTAACGTGTCAGTGGACAGAGATAGTTAACATTAACAGAAAGTATAGTTGTTTTACAAAAAAAAATTATTCCTTTTCTAAGACATGTTCAGTGCAATACAACTTTTGACAAGCATGTCTGGATATTTTCCTAAGTCTAAATACCTCTTTGGATGGTTGAAAATATGTTGTCAAAATTATAATTTAAGTTTTTGCAAAATTTGTTAAATAAAAAGGTTCTATATTTTGACTGCATCTGTCATGCAATGTTATTTCCTTCTTTTCATTAGTGCCACCCCCTTGAAAAGTATCACTTTATGGGGCCATGCAAACCTGTATTAATACTTGTGTGCACATTAAAATGTTTTTTTTGTACAATGTACAATGCTCTTGACAGTGGAATAGGTTATTCTTAGCTAGTAATTGCAGTGGAAAATGTGTTTAACATCCACTCATGCATGGGAAAAAAAATACCGTCAAATACCGTGAAACCGGGATAATTTAGAAAAATACCGTGATATAGAATTTTGGTCATACCGCCCAACCCTAATACTTACAAAATTAATAAAGAAAGAATAAGTGAGAGATTTGTCGTGAAGCATTAGTTTGCATTAATTTGAATTGTCCATTACATGTCAATATATCACTTTCATTCCATGTTATTTACCTTGTAATTTCTCTTCCATATACTTATTTAAACACATTATTACGAATCTAACAAATTATTTTATGACAATGTTGAATTGAATGAAAGGTGTATTGTTACAAAGTATAATGTAAAGAGTTGGTGTAAATGAAAATACCCTGAATGGTCTTGGTATTCACTAATTCACTGATGTAATAACAGTGTTATTTTTTTAAACGTTTATAAGCCGTATAGTTTTTTTTTTTTTAAAAAAGATTTACTCGCCAACATTTTAACACCTGTACATGTTGTTATAATCAGTTAGTCCATGATGAGAGCATTATATTCTGTATAAATGCTATGCTGAAATACCTCCAATATTTGTTGTTGTATTGGGGACTGAGTCTTTTCAAGAAATTTTTTCATACACAATAATGGTTTGTCACCATATAAGTACATTTTGACAGTTTACACCGAAAGGTGTAGGTGGCAGCCCAAACAAACCCTAAACTTGGCTGAATCTAGATATTTTTCTTTACCTTTTTGATTATATTTACAATAACCTCCTCGGAATTTAAGTTATATCATTTTAGTTCAGCCAGTCAAGTAACATGAAATTGGTGATTGGTATCAGCCTTACAAAACCTGATTGGAGCATCCCTACTAAAAACATATCCTATGATTATTAACTATGTCACACTTGACTTAATTTTTTTCACAAATGCAGTGGCTTAATTATACATTCAGGTAATTGAAATGATACATTCAGAAAAGGTGTCTTTCAGTGCAACACTGATAAGCATACTTCCTAGTGTGGTGGCTTAGTGACCGGATTCAAGGGTACCGTTACAGGATGGAACCTTAATTTCAGTAAAGTTATTTTAGCCTAGGAGCCCTGATGGGATTGTACAATATACAGTATAAAACACAAAATTAATTAATAGGCATGAAATATTGCAATTGTTTCAGATCGGCCTAACATAACCCTGATGGGAATGTCAATAACTCAGCATGTGATAAAAATAACAACCAAATTAAATATATTGTAGTAGATGGTAGTTTAAAGCATTACTGCATTTAGAATTTTTTGTCTTTTTCAAAACTGTTTAGTACAAATAAACCAAATACAATAGTAATTTAGTGTCTGTGCTTAATTGCAGGTTTGAGTAATTTAAGATGGAGATGAACTGGGATCGATGCATTATTTGTCAGAAAGTCACTCCTGAACCTTTGAAGTGTCCACTGCACACACCTGTGTCAAGTGGTGACAAAATAGATGCATATTGTTCCTTTTTGGCCAATGTTGACCAGTTCAGGGCAATAGATGCTCTGCCTGTTGAAGTGCATGTCAAACCAGATGAGACCTGTGACAGTCTAGCTGCACATTCTGCTTCATGGCACAAGTCTTGCTATCTAAAGTTTAACAGATCTAAGCTTGAAAAGGCACAGAAAAGGAGCATACGCACTACAGAAAACGCTGAAGAGAAAATATCTATCAAGCGCCAAGCAATAGATATGCAGAAATGTGTTTTTTTTGTGAGAAAGACGAAAAGGAAGGTGTTCAGCATGAAGTGTCGACATTTGATGCTGACAAGAATATCCGGACCATGATTAATGAACTCCATGACCCCAAGCTTCAGATTAGGATAGTTGGAGGAGATTTAATTGCAGTGGAGGCTTAATAGCACTTACCCTGCTTAGTTGGGTTGAGAAAATGGTATCACAGCCTTACAAGGAAGGCAAACCAGAAATTTGAAAACACAGAAAAAAAATGAGAGTCTAGAGCTTTTGTAGAACTAACAACCTACATTGAAAAATCAGTGGAATCTGGTATATTATTTTTCAAGTTGTCTGAAATTCATTCTTTATGTGACTCGTCTTGAAGATTTGGGCATACAAAAACTAGTGAACAAGACAAGGCTGAAGGAGCAATTGCTAGAGCGCTTCCCAGATGCACAAGATGAGTTTGACGGTAGAAATACAATTACTGTTTTCAAGGAGGGAATGAGAAAAATGTTGTTAGGCCGTGAAGCAACGTGATTTTTACGAAGATGCTGTCACTTTGTCAAAGGCTGCTAAAATAATCAGACCTGACATCTTCCTTCACAATGGTTTCGCCTTCGCTGGTAGCTTCACAGCAGAATGTCAAGAGACGTCATTGCCGTCTAGCATGAAGTATCTTGTGTCAACATTGTTGAATGGTCTGAACCTCAAGGATCAGGATAAGCGCGACTCACAGGCATGTCTCACCATTGGCCAGAGTATTTGTATCTTTTATATATATTTCTCTTCTGGTTGGTCCTGCTTCCACTTCAAAACCGGTCCCGCCCACACGCAGCCGACACGGCATTTCTCGATACCTATTCGTCCTCTTCCATGTCATGCACTATACTGGTCTGCTGAGCGTAATACATCCAACAAGTACTTGAGGTGCTGCCACAACAGTAAAGTAGCATTACCACCTCTGCGGGAGCCACCTGTGTCTTTAACAACAGCTTCTTACACAGCAAACATCAGAAGCTAAAAATTATCGTGAACACATTGGAGAATACAACTCTTCTCTGGCATTTGCTTCCATGGGTGCACAGATAACTCAACCTCCTGGCCACGGACCATACTGTTTTAAAATACATGGGCAAATTTATCACCAAATCTCTCCACTATATGCTAACACTTCTACCTCTCCAGGATATGGACAGTTGTATGTTTTTGACACAGCACAAGCTACTGAAGTACGCTTACAAAATAAAGCAAACTCTGCATGCAGCGAAAATTTACTTCTCCAGCTAGATTCCATGCTCAGAACCATCAACCCCTTCGCTAAATCATACAAACACATGCATGAAATTGCTCAGTCCAATCCAACAGCATCTGTACGAATGGTTTTCAAGGAAAACCCTAGGCAGGATTTACGACGATACAATGCCCCGACATGTCGCAGCGATTTTTATCGGAGACGATGGCGAACCGCCTGCCGAAAGGGACATTTGCACCTATCCCATAGGCAACTCCTGTAAATAGATTTCCATGCTCAATATGAATTGCGATTCTATGGTTTACCCACTTTTATTCACTTACGGAGACATTGGCTGGCACAAAGATTTACAACCTGTTCCCAATAAAAGAATCGCTTTTAGGCTTACTTAATGCCAATTTTACATATACAGATTAGCAATGAGGAATACATTTAGTATTTTGCACTCCAGCGGCGAACTATTCCAACAGTTCATTGTAGATGCGTATGTTAAAACAGAAGGCGCGCATCTCAACTATCTCAGATTACATCAACAAGATCTGCACGTGGAACTATCAAGCGCTGAAAATAACATACATGTTGGCAAAATGATCCTATTACCGTTCACATTTCCAGGAAGTCCAAGATACATGCAATAAAACTATCAGGATGCCATGGCCATAGTACGTAAATTTAGAAAGCCTGATTTATTTATCACTTTCACATGTAATCCTGCTTGGCCGGAAATTCTACATGCACACTGCGTCTTTCAAGAAGTACTTATTTCTTCTTGATTTCTGAATTCTTTTCTCACCGTTTTCCGTTCCTATTCTTACACCGCCGTATGCTATGGCGGGCGTCGGCTAGCTCCGTGTAAAGATGACCTAGTCATCACACAATCTGCTGCTGCTATTTGGGTGGCCTTTGGCACAGGCAAGAAGCACAGATTTACCACATTAACGAAATATGTGCAAGCTTGGTTGAGCCAAAGTCAAGAGCATTGCCTGTGTTCCATGCATACTCCGGCTGTGATACAACTTCAGCTTTCACTGGTAGAGGTAAGAAGTCAGCTTGGCAGGCCTGGCAGGCGTATGAAGATGTCACAGAGACATTTTTAAATCTTGCCAAACATCCATTTCAGCAGTTGACTTCTGATTGTGTACAATTCAAAACGCTTAAAAGACTGACTGTTATCCTGTATGATAAAAACTGCCTGTTGATGTTTGTGAATCAATTAAGAAGAGAACTCTTCTGTCATGCAAACTGATCAATGGAGAAACTGCCACCTACACAGGACTCACTGCTTCTGCATGTACAAAGGGTTAGATATCAGGCAGAAATCTGGACGACAAGCTTACAAACTGACCAACTGATTCCTTCTCCATTGGGCTATGCATGGGTGACAGAATCAGGATCATGGGTGCCACAATGGACCACTCTCCCTGAAGTCTCCAGGGCCTGCAGTGAGCTGGTCAAATGTTCTTGTAAAGGCGATTGCACCAGATTCAAATGCAGTAATGCAAATCTGGACTGCTCACCACTGTGTAAATGAATGTGCAACAAATAGAATTAATCTGAAAACTATTTCATAGTGATGTAATAATTTGTGATTCACTTGTTGACTCTGTCAAAGACTGTTAAGTTTCGAGTTTCATGTATCTACGTCTGGTTTTTATAGTGCACGGATGGTAAGTTTTTGGCTCATTTTGACAACAATTTTCATTGCTATCGGTAAATCTGCAGTTTTGTGGTTTATTCAAGTATTTGTGAATGACTTTGTGATTCTGCCAAAGACTTTAAAGTGTCAAAGTCTGGTTCTTTTAGGGCACGTACGGTCATTTTCACAACAATTTTCATTGATATCAGTATATCTGCAGTTTTGTGTTTTTTTGTTCAAGCAATTTTTTTGGGCTCCTAGGCTAAAATTCTTTCATAGACCCTAATGATTAGCCATGCAAAATTTGGTGCTTTTATCCGCTCTGTAACGGTAATCTCACTAAGCCACTACACTATCCAAAGCTCTAACAAAATGGCCTAAAGACAGCAAAGGTAAATTTATTGGAGTGGCCATAACAAAACCCCGACCTGAACTGCATAGAAATGTTTGGGCTGCACTGAAAAAGCATGTTGGAGCAAGGAGGCCCACAAACCTATCTGATTTATTCCAGTTCTGCCAGGGGGAATGGGCAAAAATTCCTGACCTATACAGTATTGTGAAAAGCTTGTGGAAGGCTGTCCTAAGCGTGTGAATAACGTTAAGCAGTTGTAAATGTAATTGCCCATCACTGGTGCTGTTGTTATCCTTGTATTTATATATGTTAACTGGTAGTCACTAGGCAGCTGCTGTGGAATTTAAGTGTTGTATACTCTACACTGCTGTTATTTTACTGAAATGATTTTCTGTGCTGAAAGTAAAGGGTAGCAAGTATCAAATTTGGTGAATCACTTTTAGTGTGTGTGTGGACTAAGTCATATGTCTGTCCATCTGTCCTTTTTTTTATCCTTCAGGTGGTGGTGCCTGTGTGGCAGCAGTGAGCACAAAGTATGAACCATCTCCAGAAGTGAGGCCCAGTCAAGCATACACCCACAGTCTCCGGTTCAGTTTTCAGTTAACATTACAGAATAAGCTACATCCTATGTGCAATATTCTAAGGTTTGTCAGTGAACCCACCTCTTCTTCTGCACTGTTTTGTTTTGTTTTTTTTTTTTTTTAATAAAAAGCCATAGTTCAACTTTTAAGCAATATTTTAAATGTTGGGTATCAAATGGTTTGCTGTGGAGCAGTTGGTTTCCTTCCATTTCACATTGTACATTTAACATTGATTCATTCTCCTGCGCCATTCACTGTTGTTAATTTTTCAATTACTTTTAATAATTTGTGTATCCTTTTAATCCACTTGTTATCATGAAACAGATAAATAACTGAAGAAAAATAATTACATTTTTGTACTTCATAACCTAATATTGCATCACTCTAGAGTAGATTTTATTGAATGGCTTCTTCAAACTTAATTTCAGGCAGGGGTCAGATATTAACATCAAGTAAAATTAAATTATAATTCAGCTGCCTTGTAGATATAGGAACATGAACCAATAAGTGGTATAGTTGGCCAGTGGAAAAGTAAACATAATTTTTGTATACTGTAAAGTGTGTCACATTAGATAATTAGATTATAATAATACAGCTGCCTTATAGGTTCATGCCAGCTTGCAGCTGATTTGGATTAAGTATGTTTGAAAGGTTTTTGTTACAATGTATTAAACTACTTTTTTTTTCCACTCATTTTATGCTACAGGGTCATCAGGAGCTGGAGAATAACCTGTCAGCATCATATGGAATGATGGAATCAAGTGTGGATGAGGTAAGCCTGAGATAAATCTGTAATGTACTGGTTTTATCAGTCCACTGATAGTGCAAGACTACATCATCTAGCAATGATTCAGCTGACCACATTTATACTAGATGTGTGTTCCAGAGATTTGTACAGTATATGCTGTTTAGTTCAGGTGAAGAAATGCAGTAAATGGTGTTTTCCTTCCCTTTTTTTTTATTTTCTGTTCTGAAAGACCCCGCCTAAAAGTGGCGATGTTATGTTCTAAGTTTTATCTTAAAGTGGGCCCGCTGGTTCTATTAATATGGTACTATTGCTGCTACTATTAGTACACAATAATTATAGTGAAGTGAAATAAAACTTGTAGTTTAATGTAATTATTTTCTTATGTGCATATTAATGTGTTTTTTTTTTTTAGCAACTACATATCAATACTTTGACAAGTAGTATGATAAGTAATATAACTATTAATGCTACTACTATACAAGGATTATAGTGAAGTGAAATAAAACAGGTGTAGTTTAATCTAATGAGAATTCTTTTGTTTTGTACATATTAACGAAGGTATTCTCTTTTCTTTTTAGCAAATTGGTTTCAGTAATATAAATATCTGTAAATAGTTTTGTTTTGTACATATTAACGAAGGTATTCTCTTTTCTTTTTAGCAAATTGGTTTCAGTAATATAAATATCTGTAAATAGTCTGGACAGAATTGCATTATAATTATGTTTGATAATAATGCTAACAATAGCAAATTGCAGTGTAGTAAGGTAGTTGTAATATTATTAAAGGCCTTAAAAAAAGTCAGGACTAGTATTACTAACCATTATATTTATTTATTTTTTTGTGTCCCTTTACTCTTTCAGAATTAACCGTTTCTGGTATCTCTTACCATGGCTGCCACTAGTGTTCCTATGTGAGTCTTTCTTTGTAGTAGCAGTGTTCCTCTTAAAACAAAGGTTTCTTTCTTTAATTGACATAATGGTTGATTGCGTTGTTTTAATAGACCCAACATCACCTGCAGGGTTGACATGTAAGTATTCATAGGTTAAATAACACAAAGGTTAATTTAAAAAAAATTTTAAAAAAACAACTTTTTGGAATATTGGGCTTGGTGCATATAGAATTTGTTCAAAGGTGGCGGTTTATCATCCTGTTGTTCCCTTGTTCGTTTTTTTCCTTTTTGCATGCTCAGTTACTCTTTATTTTATCTCTGTTGAAGCCCACGTCGCTTGGTGCAGACTATATGTAGGTTAGGTTGTAACCTATTAGTTGTTCCCTGAAGGCCAATTTGTAATATTCTGGAATTTCTTTTAATTTCAGTTTTTGGTAACCTAAACTTTAAATGTAAATGTCTGCCAGTTTCCTGCGGATGTTTCAGGTTGCTCGTTGCATTCCAGCTGGTTAAATTTGAAGAAAAACAAAGGTGTTGTAAAACTTTGGAATGGAACGGTAACTTTCTCTTGGTTTATCTAATTTATCCAGCTTGAACCCTGTGCCAAGTTCTGCCGTGAGACCTCCGGCGAACTGACCCTCAAAGACTCCACCGAGGCGATCCAGGTCGCAAAGGCATACGGCCTGAGCGACACCATACCATCTAGGATAAAGTCGGCCAAGATGGTCAGCGAGCAGGCCAAGAGACACAGTACTGGGGTCAAACTTTTAAATGGTTGCTGACCCATGACCTCGGCTATGCCATCATGGTGTTGGCAACCCACCAGAGGGAGCGCGAAGATGGCTAGGTGTCAAATAGCCCGCTGGCGAGCGATAATGCCCTGGAGTCCTACGCCTGGCTCTTTCCCGACGTGAAGACGGCCATCCATCGTCGACTGGAGAGACACGGGTTGGCCAGGACCCTGGATGAGGGCAAGAGGCTCGTCGGCTTCGGCCAACACGGACACCTGACGTTTCAGGCCCTTTACGATGCAGAAGTTCGGAAGGCCAAGAGGTGAGAGACTTTTGGGTGGGGTCTGAGGGGAAGGGCACAGCAAGGTAGTGGGACAGTGCTTCCATTTGTTGACCTGTTACCGTTCCCGTTTTCGTATCCCAACGCAGTTACATCAAATGGCTCTGGCGCCAGACCAGAGTCGGGGACCAAGATGCATGTGCTCCATCTGTATGTGCGGCGGAGAGACGAAGCGAAGGCAGCAGCAACCTCCTCCCTTCCCAAAACCACCACTGTTGCCCCCACCGCCTCTCTCTGCAGCAGTCTCCTTCGTCGAGATTCCTGATGATGTGCTGCTGTGCAGCATGGAGTTGGAGGCTGGTAAGTGACCGCCACCCATAAAAACTGGTGGTGGCTCCTTCACTTTGTCTGTTTAACCTGTTATTTATTTGAATTTCTAAACAACCTTCCCCAGCATCTACCTCCCAGTCTGCAACCAGTTTAGGGCCTGTGCCATCCCAGCGCTGCCAACTGATGGCTGATCCGGGAAAGCAGCCTTTGCAAATGCTGTCTGTAGCCAGGAGAGAGGTGAATTAAAAGGATGTGTTTCTTTGAATTGCATTGCCAGGAAAGGAACAGGGCCTGTCTGATTCTGTTTTTTTTTTTCTTTTTCTCTTGCTCATGCTCTCTCTCTCTGTCTCTCACACACACACACACACACAGCTACTTTTGCCCGAGGGCTGGAGGACTTCACTACCTAAGGAACACCATGTGTGGTAAGTCGGGTCCTTTTCACCAAAAGGATGGAAAGCCTGCGCTGACCTCCAACCTTCACCTTTGGTGGCATCCTCCTGGCCCCAGCAACGTGCACCTCCAGCCCCCGACATCGCCAAACACCTTTTTTCAGCTCCCATTCTTACTGTGGATGCCGTACCGCTTGTGGGGCTACAAGCTCTCCTGCACGGCATGCAGCCACAGGTTGTCGGGAGCTGGCCTCTACAGGACTGTCCGGAGGGTCCTGGACACAGACGGATAGTATTTTATGGCCACTGAGTACCTGGAGTGCTGGAGCTGAAGGAAGAAGGTGGCAGGCTGGTCGCAGGATGTCTTGGATCAGCTGTACCACACCCACCAGGATGAGTTTCCAGCTATCCTGACTTGCAGGTCAGACAAGGAGTCTCCAATGGCTGGGTCAACTCTCCACAGGTAGACGGGCACACACAGGCAGTCCTAATGTCTCTGTTCTGTCTAACACAGGTTATCCTGTGACAAAAAGCTCATCGGACAGATGCGTTGGCGCACGCAGGGCAACGGGGCCAACCAGCCGCGCAGATATCTGCTCGAGGAGCACACCAGGTCCTGGATGTTGCGGTCCAAAAATTACCTGTTCGCGTTTGCCAAGTTCATCACATCAGGTGCCGAGCCATCTGCAACTCTGCCTCTACCACCACGGATGACCCCAGTGCAAAGTGGTTGCTGTCCGTCTACACCAGGGAGGTGGCTTTGAGGCTAGAAGAGACTAAGGCCCGGATCAGATGGACTCGACCAAGAAGGTGAGCAATATCGCCATCCCCTCCTTCCTTCTTTCTTTCCAGCTCACTGTCACTCTCCCTTTCATCGTTCAGGTGACCAAGAAACTCGCTGGTGCCGCGGCAGGTACAGCAGCCTGGGTGACTAACGTGGGGAATGACCCGGGCTGATGCCAGTGTGTCCCCACCTCTGGTCCTATATGTGGACCGAGACTGCTGTTCCCACGGGGGGCCATCCAAGGTGTCCCTGTTATTCCACCAGTGGGATCAGCTAGTGGTGCAGCTGGACGTGTGGCACCTGATGCAACGCTTCGCAGCGGGTCTCACCACGGAGTGCCACCCACTACACAGCCTCTTCATGGCGCGTCTCTGGTTCTGTATTTTTGAGTGGAACCAGGGAGACGTCGCCCGGCTGCGACAGGCCAAGGCTGGTGAGGCGGGGAAGGGTCCCTGAGGATCCAGCTTCGGAAACATCCCGTTAAAGGAGCTGGCCTGCTGCTGCCGCAGTGTGCGTGGGGCAGAGGATACCGGCCGGCTTATTGACGAGATGCTGGGGGCCTTCGGGGACGCCACTGACACCATGGGTATCCCGCTTTTGG
Source organism: Erpetoichthys calabaricus (assembly GCF_900747795.2). NCBI lineage: Eukaryota > Metazoa > Chordata > Cladistia > Polypteriformes > Polypteridae > Erpetoichthys > Erpetoichthys calabaricus. The sequence goes on along the minus strand of NC_041395.2, from coordinate 59,158,689 downwards.
ACCGTGACAAGATCCAGGACATTTGGATGACTCAGAGGTGTCACCTCCACTGCATCCAGGACCCACCCGGCGTGCACCTGTACATGTAAACCGGGCAGCTGGTCAAAGGGGGGATCATTCTGTCGGTGTTCAGGTGTGCACGAGGTTCAACTTCCTTACAGTCATTCCACCTGCATCTGAACTGCTTCATACCTGGTAAGGGTGCTGAGAAACCTGGTCTTCGTGACCTGTGTTGTGCGAGGGAGTGGGCGGCATTGTATATTTCTCTCTGTCTCTCTCACCTTGTCTTTCAGGCACTTCAACCAGCGCGGCCCACTTTCAGGCCTATCTCCTGGAAGGCCTGGCGCGGTGGAACGAGGACAGTGCGGCACAAGCAGTGAAGGCAGCAGACCGTGATATTGTCTGCTACAGTGGCCAACTCCAGCACTCCCTCAATTTGCTGAGCGAACTTGTGTATCACATGAAGCTGGTTGAGGATTATACCCGGCCTGCGAGGTACACTGGTGAGACGGCGTCAAGCCCTTGTCTTGTCTGTCTCTCTCCCCCTCCCACCTTTTCATTCTAAACCAGTTCCCTCTTTTTTACAGGTGAGCTCATTGGCGTCCAGTATATATTTTCGCAGACCGGTCGAATGCTGGAGGAAGTGATGGGCAGGGATCCGACCCTCCGGATGGGACTGATACAAACGACAACAGTGTCGATGAGGACTTCCAGTTCACTTTCCGCCACGCCACCAGGAAAGAAGTGGTGAAGGGGAGGTTCCGACGCAGCACTCGCAGACCAGTGTCACACCGGGAGTGGAGAGCTTGCAACGGTAGGTGCTCAACCGCTTTGGCGTGGCCTCTTTCCTTTTGATCGGATATCGATGGCAGGACTGACTCTCTCTTTTTTTCTCTCCCAAACCCACCCCCCGAATTTTGTAGGTGTTTGGCATCTGTGCAGCTTGGCCGACCATACATCAGCCGCCTTGTGGATGCCATTTGTATAGAGCTGTCCAGGATTCACCCCAGAGGAACCACCATCTGCGGCGTGAGGGTGAGCCGCTGGGCAGCAGTCATCCGAGATTATATCTGCATTCAGGAGAACATACTTACAAACTCGGTACTCGTGGCCCAGACACGCATTCAGTTATTCCCCCTCAAACGGCGCACCCTGGCACAATGGTAACTACACACTGGACAAGTGGGGTCCACCATGCCCCTCTCCTTCCTCTCACCCTGATTTCCTTTGCTTTGTGTCCCTGTAGGCACTATGCTCGCACCTGGGAGCTGGTACGGCGGGCTCTGGAGATGACCGTGCCGTTGCCAAGCAGCTCGGCCCTTGCTTCAGAGCCCACCCCTGCCGTACGCCCACAACCCACAGGACCCGAGCAGTCCGCTGCACAACAGTTTGAGTTCTGTGACACGCCTGGCCGGCAACCTCGGGGCCCCGTGAATGTGGCATCAGCCATCGTCGGGCACCCCCTCGTGCCACATGAACCACCCGCCACCCAGCCACTCCCCCTGCCGGCCGACACTGCTGTTCCTCTGCCTCCACCTACACAACCTTCAGTACCCCGCACCACTGCCTGGCGGCTGAGGAAGAAGCAGGAGGCGGAGGAGGTGGCGCGACAACAAGGTATCTCAAACAAAGGAAGAATGTGGAAGCCTTTGTTTGCCAGCGCTGTGGCCATCTTAAAACGAAAGATTTCGACCACAGCCGCTTTGGGGTGTCGGGGGGGACCTTTTGCTCCACCTCAGCCGGCAAAACTGTCCAGGAGTGGCTGGAGGAAAACAGAATAGAAAAGCAAAATCGTGCATTTTGGGGGGGTTTGTTGGGTAATTGCCATTAAAGGATTTTGTTTTAAATTTATCATTTATTTAATCTGCAGATTATTTTTAATTATTATTGCAAAAAGCTGCCTTTTGTATTCATTGTATGTATATAGTTATTGGATGTTATTTATTCATATACCTTGGATTGTTTGATTTTATTTATTGTATGTATATAGTTATTTTTTCATAAACCTTGTTGATTGAATCGTTGTGTGTGGCTGCCTGCTTCGCCACTTTAAGGGCTCTCTGTTTACCTTCCCGTGACCTCGTGGCTAATCGGCTATGCGTCCGCCTCTTTCACCTTCTATGAACCCGGCTCTGCAGGGTCAAGGTCCCAGAGGCGGCCATCTTCCGCCCCGAAGATCGGCTCACGGTCAGTTTCTCTGTTCTTTGCAATTTGCCACCTCTGAAAAAAGAACTGCATCAAGGTGTTGCAGTGGCCCAGTAAAAGTCCTGCTAGATTGAAATGCCATGGCCTTAAGAGAGCTGTGAATAAACGAATGCCCATAAACTTCAATGAACTGAAGCAATGTGGTAAAGAAGAGTGGGCCAAGATTCCTCCATGATGTAAGAGACTGAAAGACCTACAGAAAACTGTTAACTTTTAAGTTGTTGCTGCTAAAAGTGGTTCTATATGCTATTGGATCATGGGGTGTACTTAGTTTATCACTCATGGCATCTCCAATTTGGCTTCATTTTTGTTAAATAAATAATGACAGGGTAGAATCTGTTGTGCTGTTTTCAACCTGAAGTTAGATTTAAATCATTTTAGAACCTGGTAAGGACCACATTTTTTTTATATGATTATGTCCCGATACATAACACCATAGAACTATAAGTGTATTTCCTTTTTCACATTATGGTAATGTGTTTTACTCTCAAAATGCAGCTACAGCAGGCTCTACCATATAGGCCGGGGGTGGCGAACTCCAGGCCCAGAGTGCCGCAGTGGCTGCAGGTTTTCATTCTTACCATCTTCTTAATTAGCGACCAGTTTTTGCTGCTGATTACTTCTTTTAATTAACTTGACTCAGGCCCCATAGTTGTTTCTTTTTCTTTAATTAGCAGCCAAACAATAATGAGACACAAAACAAGCCACCACATGACCAGCTCCCCTGTGCTCATCACACAATATCTGAAATTACAGAGAGGTGATGGTCTTGGTAAGGTTGATCTCTCAGGTCACCAAAACATTTTGACGGTAATCGTAGAAAGAACCGAAAAACAACAGTTTTCAAACTGTGTGCTGTGGCAGAATGAGAGCAGCAACAAGCCATGGAATTAAATAACGGGTTTAATTAACAGCAAGAATTGGCTTCTCATTAAGAAAGTGATTGGAGTGAAATTGGTTGGAGTTTGAAACCCCAATTTAGCTGGTCATCTGTTCGCTCGTTTCACATCTCATTTCCGCTTGGCTGTCATTTAACGAAGAAAGGAATCAATTCAAAGGGCTGAACTCTTCTAACAGGGCTATTAAAGTGATGGGGAAAAAGTGAATTAGCAGTGAAAACTGGTCACTAATTAGGAAAAGGGTTGGAATGAAAACCTGCAGCCACTGTGGCACTCCAGGCCTGGAGTTCGCCACCCCTGATATAGGCAAATGCGAAGTGTGGCACAGTGTTGGGAGGTGGCATCTAGGGGGACCCACCAGTCGTTGAGCAAATCTACAGGTGCTGGTCATAAAATTAGAATATCATGACAAAGTTGATTTATTTCAGTAATTCCATTCAAAAAGTGAAACTTGTATATTAGATTCATTCATTACACACAGACTGATGTATTTCAAATGTTTATTTCTTTTAATTTTGATGATTATAACTGACAACTAATGAAAGTCCCAAATTCAGTATCTCTGAAAATTAGAATATTGTGAAAAGGTTCAATATTGAAGACACCTGGTGCCACACTCTAATCAGCTAATTAACTCAAAACACCTGCAAAAGCCTTTAAATGGTCTCTCAGTCTAGTTCTGTAGGCTACACAATCATGGGGAAGACTGCAGACTTGACAGTTGTCCAAAAGACGACCATTGACACCTTGCACAAGGAGGGCAAGACACAAAAGGTCATTGCTAAAGAGGCTGGCTGTTCACAGAGCTCTGTGTCCAAGCACATTAATAGAGAGGCGAAGGGAAGGACAAGATGTGGTAGAAAAAAGTGTACAAGCAATAGGGATAACCGCACCCTGGAGAGGATTGTGAAACAAAACCCATTCAAAAATGTGGGGGAGATTCACAAAGAGTGGACTGCAGCTGGAGTCTGTGCTTCAAGAACCACCACACACAGACGTATGCAAGACATGGGTTTCAGCTGTCGCATTCCTTGTGTCAAGCCACTCTTGAACAAGAGACAGCATCAGAAGTGTTTTTGCCTGGGCTAAAGACAAAAAGGACTGGACTGCTGCTGAGTGGTCCAAAGTTATGTTCTCTGATGAAAGTAAATTTTGCATTTCCTTTGGAAATCAAGGTCCCAGAGTCTGGAGGAAGAGAGGAGAGTCACAGAATCCACGCTGCGTGAGGTCCAGTGTAAAGTTTCCACAGTCAGTGATGGTTTGGGGTGCCATGTCATCTGCTGGTGTTGGTCCATTGTGTTTTCTGAGGTCCAAGGTCAACACAGCCGTCTACCAGGACGTTTTAGAGCACTTCATGCTTCCTGCTGCTGACGAACTTTATGGAGATGCAGATTTCATTTTCCAACAGGACCTGGCACCTGCACACAGTGCCAAAGCTACCAGTACCTGGTTTAAGGACCATGGTATCCCTGTTCTTGATTGGCCAGCAAACTCGCCTGACCTTAACCCCATAGAAAATCTATGGGGTATTGTGAAGAGGAAGATGCAATACGCCAGACCCAACGATTCAGAAGAGCTGAAGGCCACTATCAGAGCAACATGGGCTCTCATAACACCTGAGCAGTGCCACAGACTGATCGACTCCATGCCATGCCGCATTGCTGCAGTAATCCAGGCCAAAGGAGCCCCAACTAAATATTGAGTGCTGTACATGCTCATACTTTTCATGTTCATACCTTTCAGTTGACCAACATTTCTAAAAATACTTTTTTTGCATTGCTCTTAATTGATATTCTAATTTTCCGAGATACTAAATTTGGGACTTTCATTAGTTGTCAGTTATAATCATCAACATTAAAAGACATAAACATTTGAAATACATCAGTCTGTGTGTAATGAATGAATCTAATATACAAGTTTCACTTTTTGAATGGAATTACTGAAATAAATCAACTTTGTCATGATATTCTAATTTTATGACCAGCACCTGTACAGTTATCTCAGTACTTGAACACCAAGGGGGCTTGAAAAATTATGCCCCAGACACAAAGGTCCAGTATCATATTTAAAAGAAGTATTGGATGCTGTGCCAGTCAAATGCAGGGTCCACTCACATGCATGGGGCCAATTTAAAATCACCAATAACCTAAATGTGCAGATATAAAGAGAACATGCAAACTCCATATAGAAAATGACCTTGTGTGGTATTTGATCCTTGCATCTCAACAGCAGCAGTGCCACCTACTGGTTCACCTGGTAACAATAAACTATGTATTGTAAAGACCGAAGTAGGGATTCAAGAGGCCTTGTGGCTAGACAGCTGCTTTCTGAAGTATCAGCTTTGTATACCTATGAAGGACAGAGGATGGGAAGAGCGCGGGCAACCACTACCGAATAAGTACGTAGGACTGTGTATCTGTGAACCAGCAGCAATACTATAGTAACGTCCCATTTTAATGTATATTACTACCATTTCCATTAAATGACCATTTAAACGACTTAGAAGATCAAAGCATTGTCTCGTTAAACAAATGAGACGATTTAATATGAACAGTATAAGCAGAAGTAGCTACACAAGTAAATGTCCAATTTCTTGGCATCTGTACTGACAGTTTCTACCTACGACAACTTGCTTCTGTGCTACTCAGTTAGGGCCTTGTTTTAGAAATAATGCAAAGCACACATACAAATCACAATGGCAGCTTTAAGTTTTCGAAGTGAAATTGTTCCCCATTAATAAGCAGAGATGTTTGTAAACCTGAGTGCTGCAGATCAGCATGTCTGCTTTGAAGTGTACTTGTGGGAGGCTTTAATGGAGTGGAATGAGCAGCATTAGCGCTGCCTCCAAACTTGCACTAATGTCTGCCCCTGAACAAGGAGCGCTACTGCGTAAAGTTACTTAAGTGACTTCATACGCAGAAATCGGAATATACAGTTAGGTCCATAAATATTTGGACAGAGACAACTTTTTTCTAATTTTGGTTCTGTACATTACCAAAATGAATTGTAAATGAAACAACTCAGATGCAGTTGAAGTGCAGACTTTCAGCTTTAATTCAGTGGGGTGAACAAAATGATTGCATAAAAATGTGAGGCAACTAAAGCATTTTTTTAACACAATCCCTTCATTTCAGGGGCTCAAAAGTAATTGGACAAATGAAATAACTGGAAATAAAATGTTCATTTCTAATACTTGGTTGAAAACCCTTTGCTGGCAATGACAGCCTGAAGTCTTGAACTCATGGACATCACCAGATGCTGGGTTTCCTCCTTTTTAATGTTCTGTCAGGCCTTTACTGCAGCGGCTTTCAGTTGCTGTTGGTTTGTGCGCCTTTCTGTCTGAAGTTTAGTCTTCAACAAGTGAAATGCATGCTCAATTGGGTTAAGATCAGGTGACTGACTTGGCCATTCAAGACTTTTCCACTTCTTTGCTTTAATAAACTCCTGGGTTGCTTTGGCTGTATGTTTTGGGTCATTGTCCATCTGTATCATGAAACGCCGCCCAATCAATTTGACTGCATTTAGCTGGATTTGAGCAGACAGTATGTCTCTGAACACCTCAGAATTCATTCGGCTGCTTCTGTCCTGTGTCACATCATCAATAAACACTAGTGTCCCAGTGCCACTGGCAGCCATGCACACCCAAGCCATCACACTGCCTCCACCGTGTTTTACAGATGATGTGGTATGCTTTGGATAATGAGCTGTTCCACGCCTTCTCCATACTTTTTTCTTGCCATCATTCTGGTAGAGGTTGATCTTGGTTTCATCTGTCCAAAGAATGTTTTTCCAGAACTGTGCTGACTTTTTTAGATGTTCTTTAGCAAAGTCCAATCTAGCCTTTCTATTCTTGAGGCTTATGTCCATATATCAATAACGCACATAGTATTCATCTCTGCTCCTCCGAAACATTGAATATGGCTCTATTAAATGTTAGAGCTTTAACTAACAAGACGTTTTTTATCAACGATCTTATTAGTGATAAAAAAATAGATTTTATTGCACTAAGTGAAACGTGGCTTAGCTCAGATGTCGCAGCTGTTTTAATCAAATCTGCGCCTCCGGATTACAGTTTTACTCGTGCTGATCGCCAAGGAAAGAGAGGTGGAGGGCTAGCAAACATTTACTCAAGCAGGTTAAAATGTAAAAATATCAGTTTTGGTAAATTCAAGTCTTTTGAGTATCTCGCCATTATTATTCAGGGAGATTCTCTCGTTCTAGTATTATCCGTGTATAGACCTCCAAAATTCAATGTGTCTTTCTTTGAGGAATTCTCTGACTTGATGTCAATCTTAATTACGAACTATGACACACTCTTAATAGTCGGCGACTTTAATTTTCATATAGATAATCAATGTGACCAGAAAGTAAAAGAATTTATGAACCTCCTGGACTCTCTTGATTTGAGACAGCTCGTTAATCAGCCTACACATAAAGCAGGTCATACGTTAGACTTAGTAATTACTAAAGGACTAAAAGTTGATATAAAGCAGGTCATTGATATTGGTCTATCAGACCATTTTCTTCTACTCTTTAATATAGAAATAATGATAGAAAACACTCATGAGAAGCATATTGTTAAAAAACGCTTCTTTGACTCCTCAGCAGCTTTAAAACTTTCAAACATTCTAACCAATCAGTCCGTTTATAGTGCCAACTATAATAGCGAGGAGAATGTAAATAGTAAGGTGGAAAGATTTAATACTAAAGTGAGGGCTGCTGTTGACTTAGTTGCACCTGAAAAGACAGTTAAAAAATCTTCTAGCATTGTTATACCATGGAAGACCCAAATAGTGTCTGATTTAAAGAGAACATGCCGTAGAGCTGAGCGTAAATGGAGGAAAACTAAACTAACTATCCATCCATCCATCCATTTTCCAACCCGCTGAATCCAAACACAGGGTCACGGGGGTCTGCTGGAGCCAATCCCAGCCAACACAGGGCACAAAGCAGGGAACCAATCCTGGGCAGGGTGCCAACCCACTGCAGGACACACACAAACACACCCACACACCAAGCACACACTAAGGCCAATTTAGAATCACCAATCCACCTAACCTGCATGTCTTTGGACTGTGGGAGGAAACCGGAGCGCCCGAAGGAAACCCACGCAGACACGGGGAGAACATGCAAACTCCACGCAGGGAGGACCCGGGAAGTGAACCCGGGTCTCCTAACTGCGAGGCAGCAGCGCTACCACTGCACCACCGTGCCGCCCACTAAACTAACTATTGACTATGAAATATTAAAAGTTAAAATAACAGAATACAATAACACAGTCCGTCTTGAGAGGTGCTGCTATTTCTCTAAGCTTATAAATAACAATGCTAGTAATCCCAGAGTCTTATTTTCGACAATTGATCATCTGTTAAACCCAGGTAACTCAAAGGAATGCCTCCTAAGTACTTCCAGTAAAACCTGTGAGGCTATCGCTGTATTTTTCAATCAAAAAATTAATGATATTAGAAATAACATAGTATATCTCCCCAACACTAAGGATCCTCCTAAACACCAGTACCCCATAATAAACAAATTAAAGTCTTTCACTAGGATAGATTTACCTGATTTACATAAAATAATTTCTCAAATGAAACCCTCCACCTGTGCCCTTGACCCAATACCAACAAATTTTTTCAAAGAAGTATCGGGCGTGCTTAGTGATAATGTTCTTGACATAGTAAATTCGTCATTAGATACGGGGGTCTTCCCAGACTGTCTTAAGACTGCGGTAGTTAAACCCCTACTTAAGAAAAATAATCTCGATCCCTCTGCTCTTGAAAATTATAGACCCATCTCTAACCTGCCTTTCTTAAGTAAAATTCTAGAGAAGGCAGTCATTATGCAGTTAAATGAGCACCTCAATAAACATGCTATTCTTGATAAATTTCAGTCAGGTTTTAGAACAAATCACAGCACAGAAACTGCACTCGTTAAAGTAGTAAATGACTTGCGGGTAAATGCAGACAGAGGCCATTTATCTGTTCTCATCCTCTTAGATCTGAGTGCCGCATTTGACACCATTGATCATAATATTCTTAAGAATCGCCTTAGTCAATGGGTGGGCCTCTCTGGCAGTGTCTTAAATTGGTTTGAATCCTACCTGGCAGGGAGAAAATTCTTTGTTAGTTGTGGTAATTATAACTCAAAGACACATGATATTCTATATGGTGTTCCACAAGGCTCTATCCTGGGTCCACTGCTCTTCTCAATCTACATGCTTCCATTAGGTCAGATTATCTCAGGGCACAACGTGAGCTACCACAGCTATGCTGATGACACACAGCTGTATTTATCAATAGCACCTGATGACCCCAAATCTTTTGATTCGCTAACACAATGTCTAACTTGTATCTCAGAATGGATGAATAGTAACTTTCTCAAATTAAATAAAGAAAAAACCGAAATCTTAGTGATTGGCAATAATGGATACAATGAGGCTATTAGAAATAAACTGGATGCATTAGGATTAAAAGTCAAATCGGAGGTAAAAAGCTTAGGGGTAACCGTTGATTGTAATCTGAATTTTAAATCACATATTAATCAGATCACTAGGACAGCATTGTTTCACCTAAGAAACATAGCAAAAGTTAGACCTCTTATATCATCGAAAGATGCAGAGAAATTAGTTCATGCGTTTGTTTTCAGTCGGCTAGATTACTGTAATGCACTCCTCTCAGGACTACCCAAAAAAGACATCAATCGTTTGCAACTAGTGCAGAATGCAGCTGCTAGAATCCTTACCAGGAAAAGAAAATCCGAACACATTTCTCCAGTTTTGATGTCACTGCACTGGTTACCTGTGTCATTCAGAATTGACTTTAAAATTCTGCTTATGGTTTATAAAGCTTTAAATAATCTCGGCCCGTCTTATATATCGGAATGTCTGACACCTTATATTCCAAATCGTAACCTCAGATCCTCAACTGAGTGTCTCCTTAGAATTCCAAGAGCAAAACTTAAAAGAAGTGGTGAGGCGGCCTTCTGCTGTTATGCACCTAAAATCTGGAATAGCCTGCCAGTAGGAATTCGCCAGGCTAATACAGTGGAGCACTTTAAAAAACTACTGAAAACACATTATTTTAACATGGACTTCTCATAACTTCACTGTAATTTAATCCTGATACTCTGTATATCTAATTCATTATAATAACTATTCATTCAAAATCTGTACTAACCCCTACTCTCTCTTCTGTTTCCTTTTCCGGTGTCCTGTTGGTGGTGGCGTGCGCCACCACCATCTACCCAAAGCACCATGATGTTCCAAAAATGATGGATGGATTAAAAACCAGAAGTCTGTATGACCATCAGCATCAAGTGACTCCGTGAAAAGCCCGAACTACAAAGAGGACTATTTCATTTATGTTAGGTAGAATGCCCAAAGGGGACTGGGCGGTCTCGTGGCCTGGAACCCCTACAGATTTTATTTTTTTCTCCAGCCTTCTGGAGTTTTTTTTTTGTTTTTTCTGTCCACCCTGGCCATCGGACCTTACTCCTTTCTATGTTAATTAATGTTGTCTTATTTTAATTTCTTATTTTGTCTTTTATTTTTCTTCTCTTCATTATGTAAAGCACTTTGAGCTACTTTTTGTATGAAAAATGTGCTATATAAATAAATGTTGTTGTTGTTGTTGTTATGAGTGTCTTGCACCTTGCAGTGCACCCTCTGTATTTACTTTCATGCAGTCTTCTCTTTATGGTAGACTTGGATATCGATACGCCTACCCCCTGGAGAGTGTTGTTCACTTGGTTGCCTTTTGTGAAGGGGTTTCTCTTCACCATGGAAATGATTCTGCGATCATCCACCACTGTTGTCTTCTGTGGACGTCCAGGTCTTTTTGCGTTGCTGAGTTCAACAGTGCTTGCTTTCTTTCTCAGGATGTACCAAACTGTAGATTTTGCCACTCGTAATAGTGTAGCAATTTCTCCGGTGGGTTTTTTCTGTTTTCGCAGCTTAAGGATGGCTTCTTTCACCTGCATGGAGAGCTCCTTTGACCACATGTTGTCTGTTCACAGCAAAATCTTCCACATGCAAGCACCACACCTCAAATCAACTCCAGGCCTTTCATCTGCTTAATTGATAATGACATAACGACGGACTTGCCCACACCTGCCCATGAAATAGCCTTTGAGTCAATTGTCCAATTACTTTTGAGCCTCTGAAATGAAGGGATTGTGTTAAAAAAATGCTTTAGTTGCCTCACATTTTTATGCAATCGTTTTGTTCACCCCAGTGAATTAAAGCTGAAAGTCTGCACTTTAACTACATCTCAGTTGTTTCATTTAAAATTCATTGTGGTAATGTACAGAACCAAAATTAGAAAAAAGTTGTCTCTGTCCAAATATTTATGGACCTAACTGTATAGGACACGAATCTGTGCCGTTATTTATCAAACGTCACAGAGTAGCAAAACAATCTCGGCTTGCTCAACCAAGAGTGGCGCAGATTTGGTCCCACTCTTAGGAGTAGGCATTAAAGCAATTTATCAATTTTTCTAATTTAGAAAACTACTCCCAACTTCACCAGAATTTGGGAGAGCTTGTTGTGCTGTCCCAACTCATAAGGAGCTTCCACAAGCTATTTATGAACAGATCGGCACACGGACAGTAGTGAACTCATAGTAGATACCGATTCGATAGAGGTGGAATAATGTTCGTAACAAATCTTGTACGTTACATGATCGTTCCATCTACTTGGACAAGCCATGCACTCTTAGCCGAAAATGAATGTGTTGTTAACGTTAAACGTGTGAAGTGCAGCTTTGCAATGGCAAAGGCTTAGGTATTTATAACAATCAACCATTTCCCAAATCTTGCCCCAAACTTTGAATGCCCTTACAACGCCTGATTTATGCGCAGAATAAAACATATCCCTACCACTCCACGTGAAGGTTATTGTACAACAAGCTAAATTATTGCAAATTGATGCATAAAGATCATTACCCCAAGTGTTGAAAACACTTGTTCTGTATAGTAGCCAGCTTATTACCTGGAAAATAAGCAGAGCGGGATGGGTGATGCACAGCTACGCTGTACTCTCCAATCCACGAACCTCTGGAGTATTCACGTTACAGTTTACAAGCCCGGGAAGGTTCAAGAAGGCAGAGACTCTCGGAGCATTAAACAAGTGGAGCCGCGCCCAAGAGAAGGGGAGATCTCGAAGAGAAATACAGTAGTACACCGAAAGAACGAATGCGTTTAATCAGTCTTGTTATTTACTTTTAATTTGTTTTTCTTTTCTTGAGGTTTTTTTCTTTGAACCCTTATAAAGCATTTTGAGTTACAGTGCATCTGGAAAGTATTCACAGCGCATCCCTTTTTCCACATTTTGTTATGTTACAGTCTTATTCCAAAATGGATTAAATTCATTTTTTCCTCAGAATTCTACACACAACACCCCATAATGACAATGTGAAAAAAGTTTACTTGAGATTTTTGCAAATTTATTAAAAATAAAAAAACTGAGAAAGCACATGTACATAAGTATTCACAGCCTTTGCCATGAAGCTCGAAATTGAGCTCAGGTGCATCCTGTTTCCCCTGATCATCCTTGAGATGTTTCTGCAGCTTAATTGGAGTCCACTTGTGGTAAATTCAGTGGATTGGACAGATTTGGAAAGGCACACACCTGTCTATATAAGGTCCCACAGTTGACAGTTCATGTCAGAGCACAAACCAAGCATGAAGTCAAAGGAATTGTCTGTAGACCTCCGAGACAGGATTGTCTCGAGGCACAAATCTGGGGAAGGTTACAGAAATATTTCTGCTGCTTTGAAGGTCCCAATGAGCACAGTGGCCTCCATCATCCGTAACTAGAAGAAGTTCGAAACCACCAGGACTCTTCCTAGAGCTGGCCGGCCATCTAAACTGAGCGATCAGGGGAGAAGTCCTTAGTCAGGGAGGTGACCAAGAACCCGATGGTAACTCTGTCAGAGCTCCTCTGTGGAGAGAGGAGAACCTTCCAGAAGGACAACCATCTCTGAAGCAATCCACCAATCAGGCCTGTATGGCAGAGTGGCCAGACGGAAGCCACTCCTTAGTAAAAGGCACATGGCAGCCCGCCTGGAGTTTGCCAAAAGGCACCTGAAGAACTCGCAGACCATGAGAAAGAAAATTCTCTGGTCTGATGAGACAAAGATTGAACTCTATGGTGTGAATGCCAGGTGTCACGTTTGGAGGAAACCAGGCACCGCTCATCACCAGGCCAATACCATCCCTACATGAAGGATGGTGGTGGTAGCATCATGCTGTGGGGATGTTTTTCAGTGGCAGGAACTGGGAGACTAGTCAGGATAAAGGGAAAGATGACTGCAGCAATGTACAGAGACATCCTGGATGAAAACCTGCTCCAGAGCGCTCTTGACCTCAGACTGGGGTGACGGTTCATCTTTCAGCAGGACAACGACCCTAAACACACAGCCAAGATATCAAAGGAGTGGCTTCAGGATAACTCTGTGAATGTCCTTGAGTGGCCCAGCCAGAGCCCAGACTTGAATCCGATTGAACATCTCTGGAGAGATCTTAAAATGGCTGTGCACCGACGCTTCCCATCCAACCTGATGGAGCTTGAGAGGTGCTGCAAACAGGAATGGGAGAAACTTGCCAAGGATAGGCGTGCCAAGCTTGTGGCATCATATTCAAAAAGACTTGAGGCTGTAATTGCTGCCAAAGGTGCATCGACAAAGTATTGAGCAAAGGCTGTGAATACTTATGTACATGTGATTTCTCAGTTTTTTTTTAATAAATTTGCAAAAATCTCAAGTAAACTTTTTTCACGTTGTCATTATGGGGTGTTGTGTGCAGAATTCTGAGGAAAAAAATGAATTTAATCCATTTTGGAATAAGGCTGTAACATAACAACATGTGGAAAAAGTGATACGCTGTGAATACTTTCCGGATGCACTGTAAATTCTTTGTATGAAAACATGCTATAGAAATGAATGCTTTTGTTGTTAAAACACTTCCAATAACAATATATTCTAACATAAGTATGTTGTTATATTGTAATTCTAGTTCACCTGAGGCGGCACGGTGGCGCAGTGGGTAGCGCTGCTGCCTCGCAGTTGGGAGACCTGGGGACCTGGGTTCGCTTCCCGGGTCCTCCCTGCGTGGAGTTTGCATGTTCTCCCCGTGTCTGCGTGGGTTTCCTCCGGGCACTCCGGTTTCCTCCCACAGTCCAAAGACATGCAGTTAGGTGGATTGGCGATTCTAAATTGGGTTTGGTGTGTGGGTGTGTTTGTGTGTGTCCTGCGGTGGGTTGGCACCCTGCCCAGGATTGTTTCCTGCCTTGTGCCCTGTGTTGGCTGGGATGGGCTCCAGCAGACCCCCGTGACCCTGTGTTCGGATTCAGTGGGTTGGCAAATGGACAACTAGTGAAACATCACTGCTGTCACCAACATTGGACCCTGTAATGGCCTAGTCATATTACACAGCTTTTCAGTAGTAGACAATTTACACACACTTACGGAGTCTTAGGTGGTTGTGGTGAGCTACTGAGATCGCTTGTTGTGAAGTCTGACATCCCCACCAACTCGGTCCAACTAGTCTGCAACTCATCCCAACAAAATATTTGACTTTGGATGGGCTTGTGTGTATGTGAGAGCTGAAAACCAATGAGTGTGGATCTAGAGGTACAATTGATATACACTGCTCAAAAAAATGAAACGAACACTTTTTAATCAGAGCATAGCATCAAGTCAATGAAACGTCTGCTCAGTTAAGGAGCAGGGGGGTTGTTAATCAGTTTCAGCTGCTTTGGTGTTCATGAAATTAACAACAGGTGCACTAGAGGGGCAACAATGAGACGACTCCCAAAACAGGAATGGTTTAACAGGTGGAGGCCACTGACATTTTTCCCTCCTCATCTTTTCTGTTTTTTTCACTAGTTTTGCATTTGACTATGGTCAGTATCACTACTGGTAGCATGAGGCGATACCTGGACACTACAGAGGCTGCACAGGTAGTCCAACTTCTCCAGGATGGTACATCAATATGTGCCATTGCCAGAAGGTTTGCTGTGCCTCCCAGCACAGTCCCAAAGGCATGGAGGAGATTCCAGGAGAGACAGGCAGTTACTGTTGGAGAGCTGGACAGGGCCATAGAAGGTCCTTAACCCATCAGCAGGACCAGTATCTACTCCTTTGGGCAAGGAGGAACAGAATGAACACTTCCAGAGCCCTACAAAATGACTGTCTCTGACCAAACAATCAGAAACAGACTTCATGAGGGTGGCCTGAGGGCCCAATGTCCTTTACTGGGCCTTGTGCACACTGCCTGGCACTGTGGAGCTCGATTGGCATTTGCCATAGAATACTAGAATTGGCAGGTCCACAACTGATGCCCTGTTCTTTTCACAGATGAGAGCAGGTTCACTTTTGCACATGTGACAGACGTGAAAGGGTCTGGAGAAGCTGTGGAGAGCGTTATGCTGACTGTAACATCATCCAGCATGACTGGTTTGGTGGTGGGTCAGTGATGGTCTGGGGAGGCATATCCATGGAGGGACACACAGACCTCTACAGACTAGACAACGGCACCTTGACTGCCATTAGGTATCAGAATTAAATCCTTGGACCCATTGTCAGACCATTTGCTGGTGCAGTGGGTTCCGGGTTCCTCCTGGTGCATGACAATGCCTGACCTCATGTGTCAAGAGTGTGCAGGCAGTTCCTGGAGGATGAATGAATTGATACCATTGACTGGCCCCCATGCTCACCTGACCTAAATTCAATGGAACACCTCTGGGACATTATGTTTCGGTCCATCCAACGCCACCAGGTTGCACCTCAGACTGTCCAGGAGCTCAGTCCCCTGGTCCAAATCTGGAAGGAGATCTCCCAAGACACCATTCGTCGTCCTATTAGGAGCATGCTCCCCGATGTTGTCAGGCATGCATACAAGTACGTGGGGGCCATACAAACTACTGAGTACGATTTGGAGTTGCTGCAATGAAATTTCAGCAAAATGGACTAGTCTACAGCATCATTTTTTCACTTTGATTTTCAGGGTATCTTTGAACTCAGCCCTCTGTAGGTTGATCATTTTCATTTCCATCAAATGATGAGGCATCCTTTCGCTCCTAACACATTACCCAGGTCCATATCAGTATAGATATCCAGCAGGATTTTTTCCCCATTGAGATCTGATGTTTTCAAAGTGTTCCTTTAATTTTTTTGAGCAGTTTACATCATGTGGCAATGAGGAATGTAGATGTTTTGGAGCTCACAAATGGAAGATATGCTTGTGTGTTTGATGTCTTGTGTTTTCTGTACCATGACAGAACAGAACAAAAAAAAGGGGCAGCAATTGCAGCTGAACTCATCATACCTGTAAAACATTTGTACAGCATCAGCTCTATCCGGCAACACGTTATTGGCTTTTAGAAAAGGGGCCAATCTTGCAATATCCTGGAAATGTGAAAATCATCACAAAGTGGTCTAATTTGTCACCCTCTGCAATAACATGCTGTGTAATCTGACATTCTCTAGTGACAAGACCAGCAACCCCAGTGGTCAAGTTTGACATCCCCTCTGACTAGAAGTCATGTCATGTGCCACCAGCCCAAGTCATAGACTGCTAGTGTTTTGTCACTGGTTATTCAGCTTGCTTCAGCTTACTGTTTGAAAAATGTCTGCAACTGACACAATGCATTTGTCAACTTTAAAAATCTTGATATTTTGAGATGATTTTCTGAGGTTTATCTATCTATCTATCTATCTATCTATCATCCATCCCATCCCACAGTCCCAGACCAACCCCTCCTTCTCTTCCCACATTTGGCCCTCATGCCTCCTTGTGCAACACATCTCTGTCTATAAAGTCTAGCATTAAAACTGGTCTCTCTCCCTGTATGCACATAATACACTTTATGAATTAAATACTTAGCAAGTGCTTTAGAGCAGCAGTTTTCAAACTGAGGGTCTGCCAGACTGTGCTTGGGGGCACAGCATTCCTGGCGAGGTTGATGTTTAAAAAACATCCATTCCAATTTTAAAGACTGTCTTTAAGTTGCCTTACGTAGTTTTGAAATAAACATAACAGAAAATGTTTTGCAATTGTTGCATGAAAGTAGTCCCGTATCAATATAATTATAGACTAGTGCTTAATTCTCAGCCACAGAGCTGAGGACTGGGCCTTAAAAAGGGCTGTGAGGTAAACAGTGGTCCAAGTCTTCATATCATGCTAGGCTGCATTTCTCTCCCACCGCTTTATCTCTCAATCCTCCTGCAATGAATCTTCATTTTAGTGTTGCTGTTGCCCTATTCCGTGCCCACCACCTGTGCCAGTTCATGCTTGTGGAGTTAAAGGTCACAGCTTCATTCCACCCACCACCTATCTGAGTCAGGAAGGAGACTGCTCGGGAAATGATGGGTTTTATGTGAGGCAGTGCACAGTAAACAGGTGAGTGCTGTTTTACTCACACTGATTCTACCCAACGTCTGTTTCTGTCACTTTGTCTCAGATCCGGTGCAACAAAGTTATAATATTTTTAGTTTTGCTAAACTTTTTTGCTGCATCATTATGTTGAGAACAGTTTTAGAAATTGGTAAACTACTGCAGAATATACAATGAGGAAGAAAGATTAATTTTAATAATTTTCAGCAATAAACATATCTTGGGCGGCACGGTGGCGCAGTGGGTAGCGCTGCTGCCTCGCAGTTGAGACACCTGGGGACCTGGGTTCGATTCCCGGGTCCTCCCTGCGTGGAGTTTCCATGTTCTCCCCGTGTCTGCGTGGGTTTCCTCCGGGCACTCCGGTTTCCTCCCACAGTCCAAAGACATGCAGGTTAGGTGGATTGGCGATTCTAAATTGGCCCTAGTGTGTGCTTGGTGTGTGGGTGTGTTTGTGTGTGTCCTGCAGTGGGTTGGCACCCTGCCTGGGATTGGTTCCTGCCTTGTGCCCTGTGTTGGCTGGGATGGGCTCCAGCAGACCCCCGTGACCCTGTGTTCGGATTCAGCGGGTTGGAAAATGGATGGATGGATAAACATATCTTGACAACTTATTAATACAGAAAGCTTTTAGAGTTGCCGGTGTTTGGTAACCTTCAGACTTTTTTAAAAATTAAATACAGGAACGGACTGAACCTAGAAACAGAACTGGGCAGCAATGATGCAGTCTGAACATGGACTTGTAACCATTTGTGAGTTCTTTTTCTCCTTTTTGACCATAAGTGGTACGTAACTTGAGTTAATTTTCACATGCTTTTGACCTAAATTCAAATGTTAACTATACTTTTTTTGCAAATTTAAAGTATTGAAAATCCTTTTTTATTCAACATCAACAAATCAAAACAGTTTTACATTAAAAATAATTTATTAGAAAAGCATTTAGCATATACATGGAAAATTAAAAAACAGACCCAGTCTAATCTCTTGTTAAAATTCCAAATGCAGTATTGGGCTGGGGTGGTTATTGTGTAGGGTTAAAGAAACACCACCTTTAGTTGTGTCTAACAGTACTTTTTAAATTTAAGACAAAAAAAATGGCGGTACATCAAGACATTTCAATTCCTGGAAGTGGTATACCAAGCAAAAAGGGCTGAGTATCCTGGCCTAGAGCGATCACATAATATTTCATCACATCATTAGTCTGCTCCAGTTATGCTTTTGGTTTGAACAGTAGGTCTGCTGTTGTCCAAATTCATGCTGTACAACTGCTGTTAGCAGAAACCAAGAACAAAGTTCAAGCCTAGCTGTGTGGAGCTGGGTTTATGGTGGTTGTGACCAGGTGGTACAACATTTTAGGGGATGTTGGATTAAAAAGGTTCTGGGACCCCTGCTTTAGAGAATAGGTGTTTGTACATCCTTGAGCAGGGTGACACAGTGCAGCTTGAGAGTCCTACTGTTGTCCGTAACCTGGTTTTCATTGCACATCCCAAAGATGCCAGTATTAATTTTATTACTGTAATTCACCTTGTGTGTGTGTACCATGACAGACTGACATCCAGTGTATTGTTGTCTTTATGGTTGCATTTCCATGTGACTGTGAACTGCATTATAAGGTTAGAAAATGGATGGGTAGGCATTTGCAAGCAGACAAACCCATGTTTTCTCATTTTTTCTTTTGCATTTGATAGAAAATAATATCACCTAGCATTTTTATTTGATTCTTTTGAGAATGCAAAAACATAAAACAGATTCAAGGAACATATTAATTTTATGGTTTATATCAAGACGTGCAATACCTTGTGTAGGCCATGTATTGTGTGTAAATGGTCACACATATTTTTCCATTATTCAAGCAGTTATTTAGTGTTCATCTATCTTCCAAAAAATTATCAAATTATTCAAAACTGGGACAAATCCCTCCATTTCAAAATTGCATTTTCTTAACCCTTTCTTAACATGACTGGGCTGACAAAATCCAAAGCTTATCACTTTCAGCTGCAGGAAAGAAAACATCTTTTCACACTGCTGAAACACACATTTGTTTCCAAACCAATTTAGAGTTTCCAAAACCTTTCATGCACATCTCTAAATGTAGAAGTTACTAGAGAAATATTGAAAATGTATATTAACAGAAGTGAAACATATAAATCCCATTTTCCATGATACAGTAAATCCATGAAGGGCATTCACTCACACACCTACACACACACACACACACACACACACACACACTGGGTTAGTTTATTTCTTGGTTAGTTTTCTCCTTTGAGTGCTTTTTTGTTACATCACTAAGGTGTGTGTGTCTTTGGTTAATTGAGGTCTCTAAGCTGACCAAAGGTATATGTGCAAGTAAGCGTGTTCTGTGATGGACTGACTGCTCATTCAGGGCTGGTTCCTCTGCATTACACCAAATATTTACAAGAGTTTGGTACTACCCAATCCCAAAATTGGACTAAACAGATGAAGAACACGGATGAATGACTGATTGTTCATGAATTGACCTCCTCTTAAAATTATACATGGAATTCCAGTTAACCTAACATGTATAACTTTAGAACATGGGAGAAAAAACAGAACACCTAAAAATAAAACCATGCAAACATGAAATGAAGGAGATTAGTATGCATGAGAATGCATGGTTGTGTGGACATGAGTATACCCTGTGATGGAGAGGATTAGGTCATCTTGATGATTGTCTCCCTGTGACTCTTACTAGGATAACAAAGTTAATAAATGGGTAGAGGCACCATGTTTTATAAACTGTAAACTTGCTCAGAAATATGCAAAGAAAATATTATAAAAGAAAGACTTATTTGTTAACACTCCATTCTTTAAACAATATGGTTAATGATGCAGTCTCACTTCTGCAGCACTGTGAGAACCTATGCAAACCACTTAACTGCATGTGCAGTACAAATACATGTTACATGTCATTCAAAATTTTTGATCTTGTAAACCATTCAAGGATAGCATCTTGTAAAGAAAAGATTCTGTTTAAAGTAAAGGTTGTGGCTGTGACTATATCAGCTACTATTAATGCAGAAAAGGTTATTGGGTTGACACTATAGGATTTATTTTATTAATTTTATTTGAAGAAAATAACACTCCATATGATCAAGTCTGTACAACAAAGAAAATAACATTATACCTACAATCAAGTCAAACTTAACAAGCCAGAATTCAACCCCCAACCAAAAGAAAGAGAAGAGGACCAACAGTAAGAACAAATCTTTAAAAACAACAAAGAAAGGAAAGCGTCCTTTTCTCCAATATAAATGCTTATTTAAAAATGTTATTAATTAGATCTTACCATATTTTTAAAAAGTTTTGAACAGATCCTCTAAATGAGAATTAGATTTTTTCCAATTTCAAATAATATAGAACATCAGTTACCCACTGACTTATAATGGGTGGCCTGGGATTCTTCCAACTGAGCAAGAAAAGTCTACGTGCTAGTAGTGTGGTATGTGCAATTACAATTAGTTTGTCCTTCTCCACTTTAAGCCCATCTGGGAGTACACTAAACACAGCTGTTTATGGGTTAGGAGTGATAGGCATTCAAAGATTTTTATTTAAAATTATATTAATTTGGTGTACGGTAAAAACGTGGCCCAGCTAGGCTGGAGCTATATTGCCACACTGAAGGTTGAATCTTGGCCTGGATACATCTGGGATCCTGAGGTGTGTGGTGAGTGCAGCAATGCACTGTATCACTGCATGCTCCCAACCTCAACATTTTGGACAATTTTAAACAAGATAAATGTGATTGATAAAAGATTTTAAGTTGAATGACTGAATGCTTTGCGCATATGGAGTGTAGAAGAAGAATGTTCTCCTTAGCACCATGTATTTTGTGTGTTTAGTAAATTAGAATTTTTAAAATAACTATTTTGTAACTTGCCAGTGAGAGACACTTTGGCTTATGAACTAACAAAAATATGTTATTCCAGGGTTCAGGGGAAATAGTGTCCACATGAATAAAATCTAAGCTGTTTCTTGTTTTTCCTTTCTCAGAGTGAATGTCTCAGGGACAAGGTCACAAGGCTGCAGAAAGTACATGTAGTTTATGCAAAGGCGTCTCTCCTGTGCTTAGCTTTGAGAACACAGATAATGCTTAGCTCAACAGACATATTGTTTAACTTTACTGTTTTGATAAGGATGTTCTTTCTGTCTTATTAATCATGAAATGCTGCATTATAAAAACCCCTCCTAATTTTTTCTCGGGGTTCAAATTGAGCTTTGCGGCAATAAGTTATGCTCTTTAGAATCTCTACTTACTGTGACTCCGAATGAATAAAAACGAGAATTGAAGAAATATTATCTGCCTGCTTTCAGTGTGCCTTTTTCGTCCACAGGAGCTAGAGTGTATTCTATGTATGGCTGCCTTCTACTCTTTTTCTGAGATGTTAAGTAAAAGATCCTTTCCCCACCATACCTTGGAATCTTTGAAAGGAAGGGACTATTTTCATATATTATTGAGATGCTGTCTGAGTCTTCAAGAATGGTCAGTATGTCTTCTGAAATAAAAATGAGGAAAACTGGGCAGGTTCCTTTTACCAGTTTCTAATTTGAAAATAGTGGAAAAATTGTGTTGATGGGATGTTACATTTGAAGAAATAATTGTTCATAAGATGCAAAGACATTATATACAATTCTCTAAGAAACAGAACTGCTCATCTTTAAATTGTGACATCATTACTATGAACACGGAAATAAGTCTAATAAGATCTTAGCTTAACAAATGCACAAGCAGGAAGTTTGCAACACAATAACAGAAATTACAAACACGGAGATAAAGTCATTGACCATAAAAATATAACCCACATATTTAAAGAGTACTCTGAAGTCTTTATATTCTACTCAGTTTAAAGATGATAAGACACAGTCTAATGAGTTTTTTGATGCATTGCAATTACCACAGCTAGATTTTCTTAGTACAGAGGAACTAGACAAACCTCTGACATTCTCAAAATTGCTGGATGCTATAAACTCACTCCAAAGTGGGAAAGCAGCAAGCCCTGATGGCTACCCAGTGGAATTTTATAAAAATAAAAAAAAAAATCAATTAAGTTAGCTCCACTATTATTACCGACACTTACAGAAGCTAGAGACAACAAAATCCTACCTCAAACTTTTCACCAAGCATTAATTGCCATCTTTCCAATGTGCATCATACAGACCAATTTCACTTCTGAATAATGATGTGATGATACTCTCCAAAGTTCTAGCTAGAAGGATTGAGAAAGTGTTTCCTTCTGTAATATCACAAGATCAAACTGGAATTATTAAAATCAGACACTTAGCTTCTAATCTTCAATGTTTTTTAATGTAATATACTCACCCATAGAATCTAACCCATCTGAGATCTTATTATTTGTGGACACAGAAAAAGCCTTTGACATGGTTGAATGGGGCTACTTATTCACCACACAGCACAAATTTGGGTTTGGCACAAACATAGCATGGATAGAACAACTTTATACCAGTCCAGAAGTCTCTGTTTGTATTAATAACATTATTTAAAACTACTTTAAACTAGAATGTGGTACTCAACGTTACGATAGTATGACCCTATCACTACTGCATTTTTAAAATGCATCAGGGATAAAGGGGAATACCAGAGAAGGACTTGAATAGAATAGAAAATATCATTATATACAGATAATGTGTTACTGTATACAGTGTAGCAGACTCACAAATTTACGTACCAGTAGTTCTTAATGCACTAGCAGATTTTTTAAAAGATATTGGACTCAAAATTAATTTGAATAAAAGCGTGTTTTTTCCAATGAACTCTCTAGCACACAATATTAGACTGAACACTTACCCATTTATTTTAGCAGATCAGTTTAAAAACCTAGCTAGAGGTAAATATCATAATTAAATTTAGAAATTTTCAATAAAATTTTGCTATTAGCATGGAAAAAATGAAACAAGATGTAACAGATGGTCTACGCCCCATCTTACGCAGGGAGAATCAATACTGTCAAGATGAACATTCTTCCCAAACCTCTTTGTCTATTTCAGAGCATTCCTATATACATTAACAAATTGTTCTTTAAGAAATTAGACTCAATTACAACCTTATTTATTTGGAATTTGAAACATCCACGCATCTAAAGGGCAACTCTATTAAGACCTAAAGCAGAAGGGAGCATGGCACTACCTAACTTTCAATTTTATTTCTGGGTGTCAAATATACAAGCTATAAAGGCCTGGAAATTGACACAAATTGATGAATATACACAAGCCTGGTCTGCAATAGAAATAAAATATTGCTGTACTTGTTTATATGCCCTGCTTTCTGCCACAGTAAATACAAATTATTGGCAATATACTAATAATCCAATTGTCTATCAATCACTCAGAATATGCAACCAATGCAGGAAGCACTTTAAGACATGATAATCACCTTTTTCTCCCCTCTCTAACCTAAACAGCATTTAATGTTTGGAAAACAACCAGGATTAAGACACTATGAGATCTTAATAACAATAAGAAAAGAACTTTGTGCAACTAGAATAATTTGACCTTCAGCCACAGTAAAAATGAATAATCAGAATTGGTTCAAAAAGGCATCAGGCTGTGTTTATGAACATTAACAGGGTAAATGTTCAACTCTTTTTAACAACTGTCACAAAAAGTGAAATAAATGCACATACTAAATTATAGCACCCTTCATAAACAACATTGTAAGTGTACATTTTAGCAGTCTGTCAATTGGGCACAATGAAACTGTTGTGCCATTTGATTAAGTTAGGTTAGGTAGACTAAGTACAAAAACACAAGGCATTGTTAGACAAATCCAATAAAATAAACAAAGATATAACAACGAACAACCAGCGTTATCATATATACCATGAAATGCACTTGTCAAGTACAAATCCTTAGCCAGTTGGATACACAACCCATACACAGATATCAAAAGAAACTATAATTGATTAGATAGATAGATAGATAGATAGATAGATAGATAGATAGATAGATAGATAGATAGATAGATAGATAGATAGATAGATAGATAGATAGCACTTTATTTATAGGGAAATGTTATGTGCCATTATATATAGCTTGTATTCATTAAAAAAATATATGTTTTGATTTAAGTCATGACGGGGAGCATGATAATTAATATAAGCACTGCTTCAGCATTAAATAATATTTAATGGACACAACAAAAAAGTCATCTCCTACCTGAACCAATGGGGGGTAACCTGGGAACAGAAGTCTTTACTTTTGCAGTTTTTATGCCCCAAAATGCCATTTTGCTTTTTAAAGCTTTTAGTTCAAACAGCAGTCGTCAACAGTTCAGTAGGCTTACCTGCAAGGCATAGAAGAAAAACTTTGATGATTGTTCTGTCTATATTACAAACATTTAAAATATAATCAGTTACAAAAATGAATTAATGAAACACTTTACTTTAATAATTCATATACTGCCACTTTCAAGTGATGTTTACAGGCCATTAATAAGCAACTACAAAAACTCTCAGCATATTTGTTTCATTTCAGTCATTTCTGTTGTTCCTTGGCTATGAAGGTGGGCACAAAATCTTCAATGTTGGATGGGGTCCTGCAGCCCATTACAATTTACAGCTCTAAGGATATTCACTCTGTTGAAATCTCTTAACATTATATTCCCAAACCTTCAAAATCCAATTCAGAGTCACTGGACACTGAAGCCTATCCTTCTAACAACAGATGCAAGGCAGGGCACAAATCCATCACAAGATCCACTGAAATCTATGGTAGATTTAACAGAGTATGAAAGTCT
This sequence comes from Erpetoichthys calabaricus, assembly GCF_900747795.2. NCBI lineage: Eukaryota > Metazoa > Chordata > Cladistia > Polypteriformes > Polypteridae > Erpetoichthys > Erpetoichthys calabaricus. The sequence continues at coordinate 59,133,426 of NC_041395.2, read as the reverse complement.
TTGGGCATGTTAGAAGAAAAAAGTACCTGAAGCAAAAGAATACTGCAAGGAGAGCATGCAAACTCCAAGCATGAGATTGAACCATGGTCTGCAGAATCAATGAGGCAATACTAAGCAATCCTATTGAAATGACCTAACAATATCAAGCACAGATGAGTAACACTCTCCAAGTAAAATGGGCACCACTGAAAAGTCACAGGTAGTATAAATTTATTTAAATTATTTTAATACACTATATGACACAAAAACTGTTTTGATATGAGAATGAACAAGAAATTTGACACAACCATCTTTCAAATAAATACTGAATGCTGGGAAAATGGAATGGTCATCAAATTTTCTGGATCTTCCTCTGCAGCCTCCAACACTTCTACATTGTACTTTCACCAGTCTAGAGAAAAAGTGGCTGCACTAGTAGTGAAGGGGTGGAGGGAGAAGACAGAGCTTCAGACAGGAATGAAAGAGGAAAAACTTTCACTGTTTCTTTTAAAGCTGAGCATATGAGTGTAATTAAGGGTGTAATGGTGGTTAGTAGTGGTGGCTATAGCTGCAGTCCTGGACTGAAAGTGTATTCACCTCTTTCTTGTGTGTTTTCTCCCTCATGTTTCCACCCCCATCACAAAGGTGTATGTGTGTTAGGTTACATGGTGTCTCGAAACTGGCCAAGTGATGATGTGCAAGAGTACTTTCGGGTGGACTGTCATGCAGTTCACAGCTGGTTCCTACATTGTGCCTAATGCTACTGACATAGACTCCCTTAGGAAACCCTAAATTTGGAATAAACAGATTAAGACCATGGATGAATGGATGATTGTTTGTTCATTGGTTGACCCCTGTTTCAAAATTTGTGTGGAAGCTTTTCAAACAAAGCATCTAGAAATATTAACTATACAGTTAACAAACCTTTATTGAAGAAATGCATAAGGTGTTGGGACTATAACTCTTAAAACTCTGACACTACCAGGTCAATTCTAACCTCTGACTTACTGTGTGACTGTGAGAAAATCACCTAACCTTAAATTAATAATAATAAAAAATTAAAAAGTATAGTATATACTGATCTTATAAGTTGCCTTGAATAAATCCATCAGGCAAATTAAGCACAAACTCTGGTGTTCAGTAATGATAAGTATGTATATTAGCAAGAGGATGGCAAAGTGACAAAAATATAAATTCATCTTATTAACTGCACATAAATTTTATTATGAATGTTGATCCATCATCTGTGGATAAACCAGTTACATACTTTGTATTGAACTGTTGTTACATGAATTATTAGAAGATGGGATTTCTTGATGATCTTTTGGTATGCAGATTTCCTTTTACAAAGATAGCTGATATTAAATCATCATCATAAAAATAAACTTAACATTGTCGTGACACATGAACCTGGATGTCACAAGATAAGTTTCACTGCTATCGCTAATGTAGAACCTACACCTCACACTGGACTGGCCCAAGCCAAAGGTGCTGAAGACTTTTATGTTGTTAGGACTAGTCCATTTTTTTGGTGTCTTTCTACTTTACTAATATAGAAAGCATTGTCAATAAAATTTCAATTGACGTTGTTTATTTTCTTCAAATACTACCTAAATCACAAAAAAATACTCTTGAAAAATAAAATTATATTTTGTAAGCACAGTTTACTTCATTAATTGTGTTTCAATCTTTATTCCTCCTACATGTCAGATTTGGTAGATTCCAAAATTCTAACAAAACAACATGTCTTGCAATAACTTGGAGCACCAGGGGAGTGGGGGTTGGGGGGTCATGGGGTTGGATGTAGAGAGAAAGAGAGAATGACCTTTATTTGTCAATTTTACAGAAGCGCTTTAAATAAGTAAACACATAAATTGCTAGATAAGTAAATAAATAAATATACACACACAAAAATTACTATAATGCAAGAAAATTAAAAAGAAAGAAAACATCTTACTTATCTGTCACAATGAGGCATTACGCAGATGTATTGCTGTTGGTATAAAGGAGCCCCCATAGCATTACTTTTGTAGAATATTCGTTGATCCTCAGTGTTTGTGTGTTGCAGAGAGATGATGTGCTGCGTTGTTTGTAATGGCAGTCAGTTTTGTTTTAATTCCCTCTTGCTCTGTGACCTCCAGGGGGTCCAGAATGCATCCAATAACTGAGCTTGCCCTTTTAATTAGTATGGAAAATAAAAATTAATGTATTAGCATAAATAGACATAAAAGTAATTAATAGATAGATAGATCTTTATTGTCATTGTCACTTTTACAAGCTTCTAGAAGCATTAGATTTAGCATAAATTAGATATGTCAAGCACATAAGATATGTCAAGCAAATAAAGACATTAGTCATATTGCATTTTCTAGTTAAGCTTGAAGGAAAATTACCAATATTGGGAAAGGAAGGATAGAGCAGGAAGAGAATGATGTACACAAACTACCTGAGGACAAAAGAGGGGGAAATAAGAAGAACACCTGTTGAATGATACCAATGACGAAATACAGAAAAATGGTTATGGTAGGCACGTGAGAAGCCAGCTAGTGAGTCAGCAGAAACAGCAAAGGCATTGTTACAACGAGGTCAAGATGATTTAATGTATGGGAAAAAAAATTAGTGTATTCATGTATTAGCATAAATAAATATAGAAAAATATTTAAGCATTAAACTTAGTGCAGATATTAATGCAAGTCAGGCCTGCCAAGCAAATGGTTAAATAAAGGCATATGCCATATTTCTTTTTAATTAAAGCTTAGCTTTAAGCCACCAAATATAAAATTGCTTGAAGGCCTAGGCCCCTCCTCGAACCGCCACCTTATTGTGGTGGAGGGGTTTGCGTGTCCCAATGATCCTAGGAGCTCTGTTGTTTGGAGTTTATGCCCCTGGTAGGTCCACCCAAGGCAAACTGGTCCTAGGTGAGGGATGAGACAAAGAGCGGTTCAAACAATTGTTGCAATTAAAAAATAACTTTCAGTGCCATCATAACCTGCTTTTGAAGCCCAAAATTAAAAATGAAAATTGAGCGGAGGAGGCCTGCCAACATACAAAGTGCCAGTCATTTGCAAAGATTGCAAAAAAAAAAAAAGTAAAAACAGCTTGAAAAAGAAAGAAGGCTTCCCTTTCTGCCAACACACAAAGTGCCAGGCAGTTATACAGATTAACAAAATCTTAAGCAGGCCTGCTCGTGAACAAAAAAAAAAAGAAAAAGAAAAAAAAAAGCAATGTATGGGCCCATCTACAGAAATAAATAAATAAAAATAAAAATCCTTTAATGGCCATCCCCGCCGGCATGTCTTGGACACTTGGATGAAGAGAGGGGCGGAGCTGTCAACTGATCACCACCTGGTGGTGAGTTGGCTTTGATGGCGGGGGAGGATGCCGGTCAGGCCTGGTAGGCCCAAACGTGTTATGAGAGTCTGCTGGGAACGTCTGGCAGAGTCCCCTGTCAGAAGTAGCTTCAACTCCCACCTCCGGCAGAACTTCGACCATGTCCCGAGGGAGGTGGGGGACATTGAGTCCGAATGGGCCATGTTCCGTGCCTCTATTGTTGAGGCGGCTGACCGGAGCTGTGGCTGTAAGGTGGTCAGTGCCTGTCGTGGCAGCAATCCCCAAACCTGCTGGTGGACACCGGTGGTGAGGGATGCTGTCAAGCTGAAGAAGGAGTCCTACCGGACCCTTTTGTCCTGTGGGACTCTGGAGGCAGGTGATAGGTACCGGCAGGCCAAGCGGAATGCAGCTTCGGTGGATGCTGAGGCAAAAACTCGGGCATGGGAGGAGTTTGGGGAGGCCAGGGAGAATGACTTTCGGACGGCTTCGAGGAGATTCTGGTCCGGCGTCTCAGGAGGGGGAAGCAGTGCAGTGTCAACACTGTATATGGTGGGGATGGTGCGCTGCTGACCTCGACTCGGGATGTTCTGGGTCGGTGGGGGGAGTACTTCGAAGACCTCCTCAATCCCACTAACATGCCTTCCAATGAGGAAGCAGAGCAGCATCTCTGGGACTGAGGTCACTGAGGTGGTCAAAAAACTCCTTTGTGGCAGGGCCTTGGGGGTGGATGAGATACGCCCGGAGTTCCTCAAGGCTCTGGATGTTGTAGGACTGTCTTGGTTAAAACGTCACTGCAAATTCGCATGGACATCGGGGACAGTGCCTCTGAATTGGCAGACCGGGATGGTGGTCCCCCTCTTTAAGAAGGGGGACCGGAGGGTGTGTTCCAACTACAGAGGGATCACACTCCTCAGCCTCCCTGGAAAAGTCTATTCGGGGGTTCTGGAGAGGACGGTCCATTGGATAGTTGAACCTCGGATTCAGGAGGAACAGTGTGGTTTTTGTCCTGGTCGCGGAACAGTGGACCAGCTCTACACCCTTAGCAGAGTCCTGGAGGGTGCATGGGACTTTGCCCAACCAGTCTACATGTGTTTTGTGGACTTGGAAAGGGCGTTCAACCGTGTCCCTCAGGGAATCCTGTGGGGGGTGCTCCGGGAGTATGGGGTACCGGACCCCCTGATAAGGGCTGTTTGGTCCCTGTACAACCGGTGTCAGAGCTTCGTCCGCATTGTCGGCAGTAAGTCGAACCCGTTTCCAGTGAGAGTTGGACTTAGCCAGGGCTGCACTTTGTCACTGATTCTGTTCTTTTATGGACAGAATTTCTAAGCGCAGCCAGGGTGTTGAGGGGGTCCGGTTTGGTGGACTCAGGATTGGGTCACTGCTTTTTGCAGATGATGTTGTCCCATTTGCTTCATCAGGCTATGATCTTCAGCTCTCTCTGGATTGGTTCGCAGCTGAGTGTGAAGCGGCTGGGATGGGAATCAGCACCTCCAAATCCGAGACCATGGTTCTCAGCCGGAAAAGGGTGGAGTGCCCTCTCAAGGTGGGAGGCGAGATCCTGCCCCAAATGGAGGAGTTCAAGTATCTTGGGGTCTTGTTCACGAGTGAGGGAAGAATGGAGAGTGAGATCGACAGGCGGATCGGTGCGGCATCCGCAGTAATGCAGGCTCTGCATCGGTCTGTCGTGGTGAAAAAGGAGTTGAACTGCAAGGCAAGCTCTCAATTTACCAGTCGATCTATGTTCCTACCCTCACCTATGGTCATAAGCTGTGGGTAGTGACTGAAAGAACAAGATCGCGAATACAAGCGGCTGAAATGAGTTTCCTCTGCAGGGTGTCTGGGCTCTCCCTTAAAAATAGGGTGAGAAGCTCAGTCATCCAGGAGGGGCTCAGAGTAGAGCCGCTGCTCCCCCGCATTGAGAGGAGTCAGATGAGGTGGCTCGGGCATCTGATCAGGATGCCTCCTGGACGCCTCCCTGGTGAGGTGTTCCAGGCACGTCCAACCAGGAGGCGGCCCTGGGGAAGACCCAGGACATGCTGGAGGGACTATGTTTCCCGGCTGGCCTGGGAATGCCTCGGGATTCTCCCGGAAAAGCTAGAAGAAGTGGCCAGGGAGAGGGAAATCTGGGCATCTCTGCTCAAGCTGCTGCCCCCGCGACCCGACCTTGGATAAGTGGAAGAGGATGGATGGATGGATGTATGGCCTAGGAAAGGAAATGATAAGAGAAAGCCCAAAAATGGAAGAAGGAACATCTGCCCGGCCGAGGCCAATAAAAATAAGCAAAACAGAAAAAAAGATGAACAATAGGACAGTAAAAATACCGGAGGCAAGCTGCAGGGGGAAGTCAGGAGATAATAATGGTTTCCATGAGAACTAGAGGTACCGGCTGGACAGGTGCAGAGGGGAGTCAGAGAAAACAGCAAATGAGCTAATTTGAGCAAGGTCAGAGTGAAAATTATTATATAAGTCTGGATTCCTTAACTGTTCGGGGCTCAGTCCGATTTGGCCAAATTGGGTTGAGTCCGTGTTGTTGTTTTATTGCAATAAAACCATATACTCTGTTTGCCTATCCTATATCTCCTGATAGCCTTCATTTCAGGTAAAAACCTCTGCAATTTTTGCCACGACATTAGCTGGTCAATTCAGTGGGCCTCCCTTGAAATGACGTTACCAGCCCAACACACCACAGTGTAGAAAATCGCACTGGCCATCACAAAGTCATAGAAGATGTGAAGAATGTAACTTCCCACATTAAAAGAACACAGTCTCCTATAAAAAAATGTCCTGCTCTGCCCTTTCTTACGTATTTGTTCTGTATTCCAAAACCAGTCCAACCTGTATTTGATGCGGACACTAAGTGGTAGCTCTGAGGCTAAGGATCTGTGCTGGTATCCAGAAGGTTGCCGGTTCGAATCCGAAAGCTAACAAATTCCTAATACAAGAAATTGTATAAGGTGAAATAAAGAACAAAAACAAAAAAAAGTACTTGTAGGAGAGGACCATCTCTACATCCACTCCTTGAATACTGACCAGACATAGAGGCTCCTTGGTGCAGTGAAAGTCAATAACCAGTTCCTTGTTTTTTGCTGATGTTAAGGCGCAAACAATTTGCTTTGCACCAAGAACCAAATTTCTCAACCTGACTCCAATACGCTGTCAATACACCGCAAAAGTGCAGAATCTTCCATCCATCCATTATCCAGCTCGTTATATCCTAACACAGGGTCACAGTGGTCTGCTGGAGCCAATCCCAGCCAACAAAGGGTGCAAGGCAGGAACAAATCCCCGGGCAGGGTGCCAGCCCACCGCAGGGCGCATACACCAAGCACACACTAGGGACAATTTAGGATCGCCAATGCACCTAACCTGCATGTCTTTGGACTGTGGGAGTAAACCGGAGCACCCGGAGGAAACCCACACAGACAAAGGGAGAACATGCAAACTTTTCTCGCAAAGTCAGCCGATCTTCGTGGTGGAAGAAGGCCGCCCACGGGGCACAGCTGGGTCCGTAAAAGGTGAAATGGGTGGACGCATAGCCGATTAGCCATGTGGTCGTGGGAAGGTAAACAGAGAGCCCTTAAAGTGGCGGCAGGACAGAAGCAGGCAGGCAGGCAGGCAGGCAGGCAGACACACATAACGATTCAATCAACAAGGTTTATGAAAAAATAACATGAAATAACTATATACATACATACATACATAACAATAAATAAAAATCAAAACAATTGTTGCAATTAAAAAATAACTGTCAGTGCCATCATAACCTGCATTTGAAGCCCAAAATTAAAAATGAAAATTGAGCGGAGGAGGCCTGCCAACATACAAAGTGCCAGTCATTTGCAAAGATTGCAAAAAAAAAAAAAGTAAAAACAGCTTGAAAAAGGAAGAAGGCTTCCCTTTCTGCCAACACACAAAGTGCCAGGCAGTTATACAGATTAACAAAATCTTAAGCAGACCTGCTCGTGAAAAAAAAAAAAAAAAAAAGAAAAAAAAAAGCAATGTATGGGCCCATCTACAGAAACAAATAAATAAAAATAAAAATCCTTTAATGGCCATCCCCGCCGGCACAATTTTGTTTTTCCCTCTTCTTTTCCTCCAGCCACTCCTGCACAGTTTTGCCGGCTGAGGTGGAGCAAAAGGATTCCCCCCCAAAGCAGCTGTGGCCGAACTCCTTCATTTTGCCACAGTGCTGGCAAACATAGGCCTCCACCTTCTTCCTTTGTTTGGGGGGGATACCTTGTTGTCGTGCCAGTTTGTCCGCGTCCTGCTTTTTCTTGCGCCGCCAGGCAGTGGTGCAGGGTACTGAAGGTCCTGCCGGTGGCGGTGGAAGCTGAGGAACAGCAGTGTCAGCCGGCGGGAAGAGTGGCTGGGTGGCGGGTGCTTCATGTGGCATGGGGGGGTTCCCGACGATGGGTGGTGCCACATCCACGGGGCCCCGAGGTCGCTGTGTCGCCTGACCGGACAGGTCAGTTGGGTCACGAAACTCCAACTGTTGCGCAGCGGACTGCTCAGGGCCCGTGGGCCGTGGGTGTACGGCAGGGGTGGGCTCTGAAGCAAGGGCCGAGCTGCTTGGCAATGGCACAGTCATATCCAGAGCCCGCCATGTCAGCTCCCTGGTGCGAGCATAGTGCCTACAGGGACACAAAGCAAAGGAAATCAGGATGTAAGGGAGGAGAGGGGCATGGTGGATCCCACTTGTCCAGTGTATACTTACCATTGTGCCAGGGTGCGCTGACTGAGGGGGAATAACTGGATGCGTGTCTGGGCCACGAGTACCGGGTTTGTAAGGACATTCTCCTGAATGCAGATGTAATCGCGCATTACTTCTGCCCAGCGGTTCACCCTCACGCCACAGATGGTGGTTCCTTCGGGGTGAATCCTGGACAGCTCTATACACACGGCCTCCACAAGGCGGCTGATGTTTGGCATCTGTGCGGCTTGGCCGCCTTGGCCAACCATGCACCTACAAAATTTGGGGGGTGGGTTTGGGAGAGAGGGAGGAAAGAGAGAGAGAGAGAGAGAGAGAGAGAGAGAGAGAAAAAGAGAGAGTCCTGCCATCGATATCTGTTCAAATGGAAAGAGGCCACGCCAAAGAGGTTGAGCACCTACCGTTGCAAGCTCTCCACTCCCGGTGTGACACTGGTCTGCGAGTGCTTGAGTCGAAACCTCCCCTTCACCAGTCTTTCCTGGTGGCGTAGCGGGAAGCGAACTGGGGCCTTGTCACCCTCCGGCAATCGTTCCCAGAGGGCGACGATCTCCGCCACTTGCTGCTGCGTCACGTAGGCATGGTGACGTAGCTGCAAGAGACTGCAGGCCAGGTTGACCACGTGCTCATAACACGGGCCAGTGTCAGGTCCAAAGATATTCTGTTGGAGGAAGAGAGCGAAAGTGAGAAAGGGGAGTACTCATCAGATATTCCATAGGTATATCATGACTCGTAGGGAGAGACTTACCGGCTTGTGGGACACCCTTTGAATGGCATTATCTCCAAGGGAGGTCTCCTGGTCGGCTGGCCCAGACTGTGAGGTGCAGATGGCAGGGCGCGACTGGGACATGACAGACGAAAACAATTCAGAAGTTTGCGGGGCAAAGTCCTCCTCTAGGCCAAAGAGGGTGTTGTCCAGATGTTTCTCTACCGACCCCTCATCCTCTTGGAAGCCCTCGTTGACACTGTCATTGTTGTCGTCGTCTGTATTGGTCCCATCCGGAGTGTCGGGATCCCTGCCCATCACTTCCTCCAGCACTCGACCGGTCTGTGAAAACAGGTACTGGACGCCAATGAGCTCACCTGTAAAAAAGAGGGAACTGGTTTAAAATGAAAAGGTGGGAGGAAGGGAGAGAGAGAGAGAGAGACAAGACAAGACAAGGGCTGGACTCCCGCCTCACCAGTGTACTTCGCAGGCTGGGTGTAATCCTCAACCAGCTTTATGTGATACAGAAATTCACTCAGCTCATTGACGGAGTGCTGGAGTTGGCCATTGTAGCAGACAACATCACGGTCTGCTGCCCCCACTGCTTGTGCCGCACGGTCCTCGTTCCACCGCGCCAGACCTTCCAGGAGATAGGCCTGAAAGTGGGCCGCGCTGGCTGAAGTGCCTGAAAGACAAGGTGAGGAGACAGAGAGAAATATACAATGTCACCCACTCCCTCGCACAACACAGGTCACAAAGAACAGGATTCTGGGCACCCTTACCAGGTATGAAGCGGTCCAGATGCAGGTGGAACGACTCCAACGAAGTTGTACCTCGCGCACACCTGAACACTGGTAGCGTGATCCCCCCTTTGACCAGCCGCCCGGTCTGCATGTACAGGTGCACGCCGGGTGGGTCCTGGATGCAGTGGAGGTGGCGCCTCTGAGTCTTCCAAATGTCCTGGATCTTGTCGCGGTCCAAAAGCGGGACACCCATGGTGTCAGTGGCATCCCCAAAGGCCTCCAGCATCTCGTCAATGAGCCGACCGGTCTCCTCTGCACCACGCGTGCGGCGGCGGCAGTGGCGGGCCAGCTCCTTTAACGGGATATTTCCGTAGCCGGAGCCTCGGGGACCCTTCCCCACCTCACCAGCCTTGGCCTGTCGCAGCTGGGCGACGTCTCCCTGGTCCCACTCAAAAATACAGAATGAGAGACGTGCCATGAAGAGGCTGTATAGTGGGTGGCTCTCCGTGGTGACACCCGCCGCAAAGCGTCGCATCAGGTGCCACACATCGAGCCGCACCACTAGCTGATCCCACTGGTGGAATAAGAGGGACACCTTGGATGGTCCCCCGTGGGAACAGCAGTCTCGGTTCACATATAGGACCAGAGGCGGGGACACACTGGCATCACGGTATCGCTGCATCAGCCCGGTGGCCATGGGGTGCAGGCCAGCGCCCTTGGCTGCAGTGAGGACGCTGATCAAGATCTGGCCGTGCTCATTCTCCACGTTAGTCACCCAGGCTGCCGTACCTGCCGCGGCACCAGCAAGTTTCTTGGTCACCTGAACGATGAAAGGGAGAGTGATGGTAAGCTGGAAAGAAAGAAGGAAAGAAGGAAGGAGGGGATGGCGATATTGCTAACCTTCTTGGTTGAGTCCATTTTTAAGATTGAGCCAAAGATGGAGGTGATCCGGGCCTTGGTCTCTTCAAGCCTCAAAGCCACCTCCCTGGCGTAGACGGACAGCAACCACTTTGCACTGGGCACAGGGGTCATCCGTGGTGGTAGAGGCGGAGTTGCAAATGGCTCGGCACCCGATGTGATAAACTTGGCAAACGCAAACAGGTAACTTTTGGAATGCAAGATCCAGGACCTGGTGTGCTCCTCGAGTAGATATCTGCGCAGCCGGTTGGCCCCGTTGTCCAGCGTGCGGTCACGCATCTGCCCAATGAGCTTTTTGTCACAGGATAACCTGTGTTAGAGAGAACAGAGATGTTAGGACTGACCTTGTGTGCCTGTCTAGCTGTGGAGAGTTGACCCAGCATTCGGAGACTCCTTGTCTGACCTGTAAGTCAGGATAGCTGGAAACTCATCCCGGTGGACGGGGTGCAGCTGATCCAAGACATCCTGCGACCAGCCCGCCACCTTCTTCCTGCAGCGCCGGCACTCCAGGTACTCTGTGGCCATAAAGTACCACCCGTCTGTGTCCAGGACCCTCCGGACGGTCCTGTAGAGTCCGGCTCCCGACAACCTGTGGCTGCACGCTGTGCACGAGAGCTTGTAGCCCCACATGCGGTAGGGCATCCACAGGAAGAACGGGCGCTGAAAAAAAGTGTCGGGCGATGTCGGGGGCTGGAGGTGCACGTTGGGGGGGCCGGGAGGAAACCACCAAAGGCGAAGGTTGGAGGTCAGCGTAGGCTTTCCGTCCTTGCCCCTGGTGAAAAGGACCTGGCTTACCCACACATGCTGTTCTTTAGGTAGCGATGTCCTCCAGCCCTCGGGCAAAAGTAGCTGTGAGTGAGTGAGAGAGAGAGAGAGAGAGAGAGAGAGAGCAAGGGAGAGAGGGAGAGAGAGAGAGACACCATGAGCAAGCGAAAAACAAACAAAAATAATCAGACCGGGCCTGTTCCTTTCTCTGCAATGCAATTCAAAGAAACACATCCTTTTAACTCACCTCTTGCGTGGCTACAGACAGCGTTTGCAAAGGCTGCTTTACCGGATCAGCCATCGGTTGGGAGCGTAGGGATAGCAAGGGCCCTCCACTGGTTGCAGACTGGGACGTAGATGCTGGGGAAGGTTGTTTACAAATTCAAACAAATAACAGGTTAAACAGAAGAAGTGAAGAAGCCACCACCAGTTTCCATGGGAGGCTGTCAGTTACCAGCCTCCAACTCCATGCTAGCCGACAGTAGAGAGTCATCGGGAATCTCGAAGACGGAGGCTGCTGCAGAGAGAGAGGCGGGGGGGGCAACAGTGGTGGTTTGGGGAAGGTAGGAGGTTGCTGCTGCCTTCGCCTCATATCTCCACCGCACATACAGCTGGAGCACATGCATCTTGGTCCCGACTTTGGTGGTCTGGCGCCGGAGCCATTTGATGTAACTGCGTTGGGTACAAAACCGGTAACTTGTGAACAAATGGAAGCAGGGTCCCAGTACCTTGCTGTGCCTGTCCCCTCAGATCCCACCCAAAAGTATGTCACCTCTTGGCCTCCCGATGTTCTGCATCGTAAAGGGCCTGAAATGTCAGGTGTGCATGTTTGCCGAAGCCGACGAGCCTCTTGCCCTCGTCCAGGGTCCTGGCTGACCCGTCTCTCTCCCGTCGATGACGGATGGACGTCTTCACGTCGGGAAAGAGCCAGGCATAGGACTCCAGGGAGTTCTTATTGCTCACCAGCGGGCTATCCAACACCTGCCCATCTTCGCGCTCCCTCTGGTGGGTTGCCAACACCATGACAGCATAGCCGAGGTCATGGGTCAGAAACCATTTAAAAGTATGACCCCGGTACTATCCAAACAGGAGCTCGCTTGTGCACCAGCTTGGAGTCCCCGGGGTCACCACCTGCTGCCCCCAAACGTTTCCTGGCCTGCTCCCTGACCATCTCGTCCGACTTTACCCTGAACAGCACAGAGCCACTCGGGCTGTATGCCTTGGCGACCTGGATCGCTTCGGCAGAGGCCTTGAGGGTCAGTTCGCTGGAGGTCTCGTGGCGGAACTGAGGCACAGGGTTCAAGGTGGATAAATTAGATAAAGCAAGAGAAAGTTACAGTTCCATTCCAAAGTTTTACAACACCCGTTTTTCTTCAAATTTAACCAGCTGGAATGCAACGAGCGACCTGAAACAGATCTGCAGGAAACTGGCAGACATTTACATTTAAAGTTTAGGTTACCAAAAACTAAAATTAAAAGAAATTTCAGAATATTACAAATTGGCCTTCAAGGAACAACTAATAGGTTACAACCTCCATATAGTCTGCACCAAGCGACGTGAGCTCCAACAGAGATCAAGAGTAACTGAGCATGCAAAAAGAAAAAAGGAACAAGGGAACAACAGGATGATAAACTGCCACCTCTATAAATACTTATATGGGTCTATTAAAACAACGCAATCAACCATTGCGTCAATTAAAAAAAGAAACCTTTGTTTAAGAGGAGCATTGCTACTACAAACAAAGACTCACGTAGTAACACTAGTGGCAGTCATGGTAAGAGATAACAGAAACAGTTAATTCTGAAAGAGTAAGGGGACATAGACACTAAATAAATACACAAATAAATAAATAAATAAATAAATAAAATGGTTAATAATACTAGGCCTTTAATAATATTACAACTACCCTGTTAGACTGCAATTTGCTATTATTAGCATTATTATTATTTATTATTAACAAACATAATTATAATGCAATTCTGTCCAGACTATTTACAGATATTTATATTACTGAAACCTGATTGCTAAAAAGAAACAAAAATTAATATGTACAAAACAAATAAATTCTCATTAGATTAAACTACGTGTTTTATTTCATTTCACTATAATCCTTGTGTATTAATATTAGCAGCAATAGTACCATATTAGTAGTACCAGCGGGTCCACTTTAAGATAAAACTTTTAGGCGGGGAGGCGGGTCTTTCGCAACAGAAAACGGAACGCATTTCGTTTCAGCCAATCAAAATTTACAAATATATCGGCACAAGAAAGCTTCGACCATTTAGAAGACACACGTTTACGCGGCGAGCCAATCCCTTGCACAGGGCTGCTTGTCAATCAACCGAGATAACGCCACAAAATCGGAACCGAAGACTGGGACTCAGATAGCGGGCAAGGATGATACGCAAATTTGTGAAGCGTTCCTAATTTTTTCGTTGTAATATGAATCATTTTAATCAGATTTAACAAAATCCGAGGCGAAAACTCGTTTTCTGGAATGAAAACACTACATGGTCGCCATCTTGGCCATGTGATAGGGAGACGACCGTCATCCTTAGCGCTGACATCACGTGCTGCTGAAGAACCCATTGCTACCTCGCGTTTTCTGAAACCTACCTCGACACGTTAGTATCGACCATAGATATATACAGATAGACGCCGCATTCACAGTATTGCCCAGTCGACACGATACGTCAGCGCGTCCGCCATATTGCCATTGGCAAAAGTGTCATTTAAACTAATACAGGTAGACGTGGAAAGCGGGTTTTCTGATAAAAAAAAACAATAACGTTTAAAACAGTATCGTTTACATACAACAGATTTTGGCGAATCGTTTAAATGCAATTATTTCCATCCATTTATACACTAATAATGGCAACTATTAAATAATAATAATTATTATTCTTAAATAATTCCTCCCATATTAGTAACATTTCTCGGACTGCTTTCTTCCATCTCCGAAACATTTCTTGACTTTGTCCTGTTCTTATGCAACACAGTACTGAAGTAGGCCTATTGGTTAATGTCCAAGTCACCTCACGTATAGATTACTGTAATGCTATTCTATCTGCCATCGCTTACAGCTTCTTGAAAATTCTGCTGCCAGGATAATAACCTGCTGTTCTAAATCCACTGAACAAATACACTCCTCTCGCTCACTCAGATCCTCATCTGCAGCTCTACTTTCTGTACCGCACATCAAACTCTGTGCTCTGGGAGCTCGAGCGTCTCTCATAGTGCTCCTCAACTCGGGAATTCTCTTCCTTCACATATACGTCAGCTCGATTCAATAACACATTTTAAAACTGCCGTCAAAACTTATCTTTTCAAACTGGCATACCAATTGTGAATTTTGCACTGTTACTGCCAGTTATCTTTGTTTGTCTTTCTTTTAACAGTGAAATGATACACTCAATGACAAAAATAAACAACTTTACTGTATACAAATTGGCTTAATAATTTCTGAAAACATTTCACTCATTCCTCTCTCGATCTCTCTCTCTCACATACACACACGCACACACAATGTGGTTACTTAAATATATACAGGATAGGATCTAAAATCCATGAAACAGAACTGTCTTACATAGCTTTTTCCGTGTGTTGCCGCTCTGTAATTTGAGAGTATTCAGTCTGGGAGGCAATATGGTGCAGCCTTAGTTTGTGGAAGACAGACACAACTAAAGACAGGAACATAAAATGATGGTTGTCCATTTCAAACTGTGTTTCCTCAATGAGCTCCTTGAGAAAAAACACATCATCTGAACCAATCTCAGCCCACTGACAGCTTGCCCTAATGTCGACTGTCGGATAACACGCTCAGCTACTTTGACCACCTTGACTGTACCCTCAGAAGGAATCATCAAACCTCCTTTGTTTTTTATTGTGAGCAAGTGGTAGCTTTGATCATGTGATGCCGGTACAGCATCTGTTACCAAACTAGCACGGCACACATCACAGGACAGCTTTCTCAAAATCCTGTCTAAGGGCTACCTCCCACTGCTTCCTGAGGCGGATTTCTTTGGGAAACCTTCAAAGCTTGAGAAATGTTAACAACTAAGAACAATCTACATAGTTAGTGACTAAATACGTTTAGCTAAAACGTTGTTTGGGGGCTCACTTGAGCACATAAATGCATAGCTTTGCTAGGTTAGCTTGGCGTAGCTAAAAATTAAGATTATAAAACGGGATTTCCTAATGACCAGATATAACCAAAACAATTATTCAGCTTTACCTATGAAATGTAATCCCCCGGGATCTGGTGTGGAGCGTACAGCGGTTTGCACAATCCCACGCAGCACATGCGTGAGGCGTCTTTATCCATTACTTCACTCCACAGCAGTGCCACTCGCGACGTTGGGCCATCACTTGTTTATTCCACCCCTTCATAGTAGACTTGCCGATCTGGTGCACCCAGAGAGGTGCTGCTTGTGAATACAGGAACAGTGGCATTTCTAAAAATTAAAGCTGCTATTGCGATCGTCTGCATGTGTCCTTTTAATACAAGTTAAAAAAAGCAGTGCCTAACAACCAAGGCGTTGTTAGAAAAAGGTCATCGTTGCAGACATGGCAATATCAGTGCGCAGGTGGCAGAGTATGTAGCTTTTGCTGTTTATATTCATTCGTTCATATAATTTTTCACCGAGTTTAAATAGTAACGCTAACGAAATGGGATGAGGGGGCATCTTACAACATGGCGACGATACACACCTTCTCTAACGATCGTCCAACGCGTTGGTTTTAAATCCCTTTCAAATAGCAACTTTTAATGGAATTGTTGCGCTTTTTTGCTGCAAAACACATTTTTACCTACAACATTTAACTTTGAGCGAGATTTGTGCACTGAGATTCCAGCAAAGAGCCCAGGATCAAAAAAGAATAAAGGGGCACCTTCTTTGAGTGAGTTATAAGCAAATGTTATAAGTGCCGTAACATTGTAAAATGATGAAAGATCTGATGAGTTGGAACAAATGATTTAAAAAAAATTACAAATTGCGGAAATAAACACATTTCGGAATTTTGCATTTCACAAAATTGAGAGTTTAAAGAACGATAATAACATCATCCAAATGGAACGTGACGAGTTAGACCAAACTGAAAATAAGCTTAATGACAGACTGTCTGATGCTGAACATTATAAGAGAAGATGGTGCTTGTGGTTGTATGGCTTATCTGAACAGGACAGTGAGGATGTTAAATACTGACTACTAGAAATTAGGGGCGGTATGACCAAAATTCTATATCACGGTATTTTTCAAATTATACCAGTTTCGTAGTATTCAACAGCATTTTTTTCCCCATGCATGAGTGGATGTTAACCACATTTTCCACTGCAATTACTGCAGTAGACTGGTTAAGAATGACCTATTCCACTGTCATGAGAATTGTACATTGTACAAAAAAACATTTTAATATGCACACAAGTATTAATACAGGTTTGCATGGCCCCATAAAGTGATATTTTTCAAGGGGGTGGCACTAATGAAGAGAAGGATTCACATTGCATTACAGTTGCAGTCAAAATATAGAACCATTTTATTGAACAAATTTTGTAAACAACTTAAATTATAATTTTGACAACATATTTTCAACCATCCAAAGAGGCATTTAGACTTAGTAAAATATCCAGAGGTGCTGGTCAAAAGTTGTGTTGCACTGAACATGTCTTAGAAAAGGAATAAATAGTAAGTATTTTTTGTAAACCAACTACACTTTCTGTTAATGTTAACAATCTCTGTCCACTGACATGTTAGCTACATGGATTGTAATGGTGTTGGTTATCTTGATCCACCGCTTGCTTTTTTTGTCGTAGGCAGTCCTCTAGCAAATGCATCTAAAAGTGATGTTTGACTCGAGTGTCCTCTAGCTTTTTCAGTTTTACCTGAGGACATGGAGGGTGCCAATCTTAGTTCCATACATTCATGGTACTCCAAAGTATGTTTGTGGCTAAGGTGGTGCAGCACATTGCTCGTGTTACTGCCTCCAATGACAACTTTAGCTCCAAAGCATTTGCAATAAATAGTTGTATGGTCCACATCCGACCTTTTAAAACCAAAATCTCCAGACAACAGACACGGCTCTTTTTTTCGGCAAAAGTTCTTCTTTATCGTCTGCTACAGCTTCAGTTTCAGAAAGTTCTCTGTCAATTTTCACCGCTCAATACCTCCACTAACGCATGTACTCCGTTGCATGCGTGTTTAGCGGTGTAGCAGTGAAAAAAGTGCCCCCCTTAAACAGTTTCCCACTGCGCCATGTTCCGAACGTTGTTTAGGCTATTTAAACCGGTATTGCGGTATAAGAAAAATCCATATCATAACAAAAATAAAAACGGTTTTCAGTATGAACCGGTATACCTCCCAGCACTACTAGAAATTTGTATGCATTTGTCTCCTGAGGCAGGTGAAAGCGCCAGACTTGCTGTGCATGTAGCTAACGGATTGGATTGCCAAGAAGGTTCCAGAACGTGACCTGTTATTGTTTTGTTTGCATTTCACTGGCTGCAGGACTTAATTTGGATGAAAGTCCAAAACAGTGGCTACTTAATGGATAGAAGGCTGCGATTTGAAGAGGACCTTAGAGAAATGGAGAAAGAAAGAAGATCACTGTTCTGGCATCAAATGTAACCAGCTTGGAAAGAGGGTACACAGAGGGGGTTAGAGCATTGTACTGTACTGTTTTCTGTGACAGTGTCGCACAGACAAGAACAGGGGTTAGGGACAGTGTTATCGGAGAGAAGTGCATGCTCACAGGCCAGTGTTTTGGTTCTGTGGGCCAGTTGCCTTGCCTTACATTACAGATTACTAAGATGCCTTCACACACTCCATAGCACGCCAGGGAAAAGATCAGTACGGGCCCCCTAATCATACAGGACCATCATTACAGTAGTCAGGGACATAAAGTACTCTTTCAATTATAGCACTTCTTTTTTTCTTTTTTTGAATTTGAAGAGCATTACACCACAGTATGTAAGGTTTAAATTACGTATAAGCAACAACGAAATGTTGATGTTAGTTTTGTATGGCAGTTAGTAAAACTTGTAATTTTTTGCCCAAAAAACTTTCTTTTTTGCCCCTTGAGGGGCCATGTGGGACACTATTGCAACAATTTCTCTCCCCTTTAAAAGTATTTTTTCTCTGAGTAAAGGTGTGTGTTTAAATTTTGCAGCTTGTTGGGGTCACAGAGCAGCTACAGGGATTTGAGCATTGAGTACACTTTACTGTACTGGTACATCTGACTCTCATGGGCCAATGCCGCTTACCCTCTTTAACTTTTAAAATTGTAGCCAGAAAATGTAAACCGTATTTTGCAATATTGTCATTGTTGGATTTATCTGTTTTTATATTCTATTCTTCTAGATCACAATTCACATCTTGCGCAGATATGAGGGGCTTTGCCCATACGAAGCAGAACCTGCACTAATCTCCAGGGATGTCATAATGTAAAAAGCATTTGAACATTGCAGAAGTTTATTCTGAATAATTCTTTTTTGTATTGTTTTGTTTTTAAAATAAAAACATTGACAAAAGTAAAACAAGTTGGTGTGGTGTTTACTTCATCATTCTTGACATTGGTGTGTGTACATATGGGGGTGAGATGCAGGAGATAATAGAATTTTAAGGAGTTCATAACCTTGCGGTGACCCTAGTGACAAAGTCAGAAAATTACATTTGTAAATGCTTAGTATGTTCTTCATAATGTTAGTTCTGTAATGACATCAGAGGCTATCACAGCTATAAACAGCGATTTTCAGTAAAGTTGTTTCAGTATTGGGTATTAATGAGTCAATTAATTACTGTACTTTATAAATGTCAGACTGCTGGACATTATTTAAGAAATCAATGACAGGAACACAATATGATTTTTAACATGGTTTGCTTTAATATTAACTTGCAGAGTTTTGAAGCTAGATATCAGTTTAAACATTTTCATGCTCATGATACACATCCTTTTAAAGTGTTTTAGCATAAAATGGCATAAAGCATCAAGAACCAAAAGAGGCAGATATGTCACGCACATCTCAGATTAAATGATTTCTTCAGGCCAAACAATGCAGCTGTTAATGTGTACTTCTATTAAAATGTACTGTTATGATATAGTGGAAATACTGTAATTCAAACAAAGCCCCAGAAGTCCTGCTCTCTAGCATCTACTTGGTCTCTTATACTGTTTGTCTATTGTTCTTTGTGTAAAGTAAGACTTTCTGACATTGGTGCAGAATCTACCCTTAATGATTTTCCTTCTATCTCCATCTCTTAAAAAGTTCCCTGGACTAATTCCTTTCACAATTAAAAAGGGAATGCCAATCACATGACCTCATACTCGCCTTCAGTCTTTCCTCATAGGTAAAAGCCTCTACCTGGAATCAGCTTAGGTAGTGTTCTCTGAAGGTCCTTTTTGTGTTGCTGTGTGGTTTTCTTTGATTGGACTCCAAAACTGTACACAGAACTCCTGAAGAGGTACATAACTTATGTATAACCACCGCTGATTTGTACATAACATGCCTTTTGTATGACGTTTTCACAATGTGTGGATGTAAGCACAATTTCTAGATCTGTCTCATTAGGTGTAATGTGAAGTTTCACACCTCCCATTGAACATTCAGATTAAATTTTTTAAAGTTGAATAACTTTCACTTATACTTTATCAAAAAAATGTAATAATACAGATTGTGTTGTATGCTCTTTCATGATCATTTGTTTTTGTTGCTTCCTAATGAAATTGAAGAATATTGGTGAAGCTCAGCCTTCCCTATCTGATCCAATGTTAACTATTCACCAAAACTCTCGTTCTTGCCATGTGATGCTCAGTCTGTTCCTTAGTAATTCCTTGCATTAATTTATCCATACTTCATATTAGGTTTTAGTTTTAGTGTTTGAATATGTGCCCTGCCAGAACACTGTAAAATATAATATACCAGTAATGGCGCAATGCAAGATAACATGCAGTGAATACACTTGACTTGAGCATTCATAGTTTTCATCCTCTTTCTTTGTACATTTACCATTCGTTTGCTCAGAGGATGATGTGTTTGCTTCTTCCTGAGCAGCTCTTGTTTTCTCCACCCTAGTGGCTCGCTTCTTCTCTTCTTTTATCGACATCTTTTCTCATTAAAACTGATTAAGTCAGTGTTTGTGTTGCAATTACATAGTATGATCCAACTTAGATCTTAGATTACTTTGATCCAACCTGTGAGCGTTGCCATCCAGCTCCAGCATCACTAGGCCATATGTTTTGGGAATGTGTCAAATTAACATCATTTTGGATTAAAAACCTTTAAATACTGTACTGTTGGTACCGAGTGTCCCAATGGCTGGGTTCTCAGTTCTTTACATGGCTCTTTGAGATGGCTTGCTATCCTTAAAATGACTTGTCAAAATGGCAGGAAGGTCTCTCACACTTTGGTGTTGAGGCCACAACATTAGGGATCGGGAGCACTGTCATGTCAGATGGTGCAGCAGGGATGTTGCGTGCTGCACTTGCAGGTGGCACAACCAGGATGTTAAGTGGTGTGCTGTCATGTAGTCAACAGAGGTATTAAATGCTGATCAGCTGTAGACAAGCAGGTGAACTTCGTTGTGTGGAGATACAAATATTCAGATCATTTTGCCATTTCCTTTTACTAAGCTGGCAATGCAAACCATATTCCAAGTCTGGATCTCAACTTTTAGACTCTTCCTTTACCACTGTTCCACAACACCTCTATGATCTTCCTTGTCCTTTGCCTGTGCATTTTTCTTCCAGTCCTGCCTTTCACAGCTCACTTGGGGCCAGAGGTAACTCAATCTACCACACCTTTCCCAGCTCCATGAGCCTGAAACTGCAATGGTGCCCGTGCACGTGGGCTAATGGACCTTAGCACATGGAGAAGCAGTGGTGGAGTTGCAGATGTGTCAGTCTCTCAGCTGTCTCCATCCTTGAACTGCTGCTACAAACAGCACTCCAGATTATGGCTCTGAGCCTTGAGACTCTCCAGCACCTTCTCAGAAGAGGCAAGCAGATTCGTTTTAGGTCTCCAAAACACTCAGTGCTCTGCTAAGTCAGACTGAAGGTCTTCTTCACATCCCACTTATGACACCAATATAGCGTTGACACAGAGAGCCCCAAAGGCTGGATTCTCTGCTCTTTACATGGCTCTTTGAGGTGGCTTGCTATTCTTGAAAGGATTGCTTGCCTTTTGCAGCAGTAGTTGGAAAAAACACCCGCTATTGTGCATGAGTTGCTGTTTTTAGAGTTGCTCATGCTATAGATGATATAATGCCACCTGATTCTTTTGGTGATTCATCCCTGGCTGATGTAACTTGTCCTGTGTCATTGTAATATTTATCAGACAGCACTGGGGTCACAGTCATTCCTAACCCATTAGCTGTATTTGGAGGACCTCCCAGATAGGGACAAATGGTTCGTATCAGCCTATGCAACACTAGTAGAATGTAGAATTGTCTTTCTTAATTGGAAGACTCACAGCCCACAGTGTATGCCTGAGAAACTGATTTTGTACGAGTATATTATTGAGGGTTGTATAACTGAGAAACTAATGTTGTATATTATTTGCTTAGAGGATCTGTCTAAAACAGCTTTAAAATATGGCAAGACTTAATTTAAAAAATATTAGAATAAGCATACATATAGGGGAAAATGTGTTTTTTCTTCTGCTTTAGGATGTCATCTGTTTCTGTTGGTGGGAGGTTGAATTTTTGTTCTGTTAGGTTTTGTTTCATCTCATATTTAAAATGTTTTCTTTGTTTCTTCTAGATTAATTTTGAAATTGTTTGGAGTATAAATTCTGTCTGTTTGATTGTAAAGAATTTTAGCTTTTGTTAAGTCCAAAAAGAAAACCAAATTAAACTATTGAGCATTAATGGCTGCAGCAAGGAGCTAGATGAGTTCTATATGGAAAAGGCAAAAGGAGCATCTATACGATGTATGGGCAGATGGATGGAAAAGGCAGAAAAGAATAGCAAATTTTTTTTTGGACTTGAGAAAAGGAATGTGCAAAACAACATGATAAGAAGATTACAAATTGATGAAATTTGTCAAGGTTTGTCACTAATTTTTATAGCAGCCTATATAAAGCCACTAACCACCCTGATTGTCCTCAGTTGTTCTCCTCAATTAAGAATCCAGTAGTTACTAATGAGGAATTCAGAAAGGAATGTTCTGAAAATATTACTTTACAAGACTTTAAGATAATTGTTCTTAATTTGAAAACCAATAAGGCTCCTGGAAATGATGGGCATACTGCAGAATTTTGTAAGAAATTCATTGATAAACGTGATGTGTTTCAGTTTATGAGGAGTCCTACAATGCTGAAGAATTGCCACCTAGTATGAAAGAAGGTGTTGCCCTCATACCCAAACCTCATAAAGACAATCAGTTGATTGATAATTGGTGCTCTATTACCTTACTTAATAGTGATTCTAAAATTATTGCCTCAGTTTTTAGCTAGACATCTTAAATGAGGCCTAGATGACATTATTAGTGAATGTCAATGTGGCTTTACGAAAGGATATCACATTTCATATAATACTCATCAGGTATTGGACCTTATTGATTACCATGAATGGTTAGAGGGTGATCCATGCATATTATTTATTGATTTCACAAATCTTTTGATATTATTAGCCATACTTTCAATTTTGTTTCTTTACATTTTTTTAATTTGGGACATTAATTTTTTCAGACCATTAAAACTCTATGTAAAGGTATTAACAGTTCAGTTAAGCTTGTCTTGAGATGTCACATAGATTAAATGATGAAAGAGGAATAAGCCAAGGATGTCTGACCTCTCCTTTGCTCTTTCTCTTGGCTGCTCAAATTCTTAATATTTTGATTGAACAAAGTTCCTTTCAAGGTATTAGTTTTAATGATAATGACTTCAAAATTACAGTTAGTCGATAATTTGAACAATAAACATGAAGTTTCTAAATCCCTTGAAATAATTAACAATTAACAAGCTTTTCAGATCTAAATCTCAACATTAAAAAATGTGAACACTTTCCTTTGAAAAAATGTGATAATAGTACAATTTTTGACATACCAATTCAAAAAAAACATTTGTTATCTTGGCATTAACATTTCAGAAAATGTATGAAATAGGATCACCTTAAATTATATGTCAGTCTTCGGTGAAATGTATAAGAAATGCAATGCTTGGATGACTAGATATTTATCCATCCAGGGCAGAGTCCTGCTCCGTAAAGCAGAGGGATTATCGAGAGTGTCATATGTATTTTCATCATTAGATGCTCCTTACAGAAGTTGGGATAATGCACTGATATTGCCGCACCCTCAACACAACAAACAAGCTCAGGATCCCAATTTTAGGACCCAAGTGCAGCCATGCAACGGGTGACACCTCGGCACCACGCTAGTTCAATTGGAATGGAACAGTGTGAGGTTTTATATGGTGGCTGGAGTGCCAATCCTACCACCAACCCCCAAGTCAGAGGAGGTATTAAAAAATAAAATATCAGATGGAGACTTGGTGTCATCGATTTCTTCACACTCAACCTGAATATGCAAATTAACTGGATTTAAACATTTCTTTAAAATTCCTGTAGTAAATTGTACTGCGTACCAAATATTATATTTAGCAACATTGGTGGGTTACAATTCCTGCTCTAATGCACATATCAAATTAGCAAACTACCTATACAGTTGCCTATTTTTCATAAGCAAGTTTTGTTGAGTTGGCTTTTGATTTACATACATAATTTTTCTCCACATTTTCTCTGAAATAATAAACACATTACCAACAATGGAAAAATCATTATTCTTAGATGAATGGTTTAATAACAATATTGATTCACCACTTATCTGACCATAATTATATGATTGCCTCTGCTGATTTTTGTTTAAAGTTTGGTACTATTTCTTCAATAAGAGAATACATATAAAATGGCAGGTGATTTTATCCCAGATGATTTTATTTCCTGACTTAAAAGCAGTTACACCTTTGTAAACATCCATCCATCCATTCATTATCCAACCCGCTATATCCTAACACAGGGTCATGGGGGTCTGCTGGAGCCAATCCCAGCCAGCACAGGGCACAAGGCAGGAACCAATCCTGGGCAGGGTGCCAACCCACCGCAGGACACACACAAACACACCCACACACCAAGCACACGCTAGGGCCAATTTAGAATCGTCAATCCACCTAACCTGCATGTCTTTGGACTGTGGGAGGAAATCGGAGCACCCGGAGGAAACCCATGCAGACACGGGGAGAACATGCAAACTCCACGCAGGGAGTACTCAGAACATAAATTCAGCTCTCCTTACTGCGAGACACAACTGCACCACTGTGTCACACTAAACGTACCAGTAGAAATGAAACAGCTTTGAGACTGTTCTATTAAGAGGAACACCAAATAAAATAAATGACACCAAACAAGGATTATTGATGATGTTTGTTACACGTTCACAAAGCTTTTCTGGGTTGTGTGTGCAGCCATTCCACTGTAGCTGACTTGATATTTTAATCCTGGACACAGCTCATCCCGTGGAGGGTGGCTGTCCAGTCACACATGGCCACATTTGTAAAATCGGGTGGATGTGGCACCTCTTCACAGCAACAGTTTTGCAGAGGAGGCTTTGGAACTTTTGAAGTGTTAAGATTTACCAACTCAGTAAACATAAAATACGGTACAGAACAGCATTCCCTGTGAAAAATGAATCAGTAATTTACACGTTATTATTTCTTACCTTACAGTTAAATGTATTGGTCAGAATTATACAGTAGCAGAGATTATCTGAGTGTTTATGACACTTGGTGGGTCTGTCCAGGGCTGGTTCCTGCCTTAATTTCCTCTCAAATCAATGGAAGCGCATCTCTGCATCCATATAACTGATTTATAGGGGATGAGGAAATGGACCGGTAGGTGGAACTCTAAGCGTTGAGACCCATGTAGCTTATCAAAAAGTGAGAATCATTACAAATAACTTTATTAAGCAGGCAGCAGATAACAACAGCAACATTTATTTCTATGGCACATTTTCATACAAAGAATGTAACTCAAAGTGTTTTATAAGATGTCAAAGAGAAAGTTACAACAAAAGAAAAAACAAATAGGATTAGGTAAGAATAATAATACATAACAAAAAAAAAATTCATAAAACATATATAATTAGTACAAGAGTAGTGTCCCTATATATGATGTCGTATTGTAAGTCTCTATAGATGAGTACAGAGATAAGGTCAGATGGCTGTGAGGTCAGAAAAAACAAACAAAAGTCCTGTAAAGCTGGAGAAAAAATAATCTGCAGGAGTTCCAAGACCAAAAGATTGGCCCGCTCTACAGGGCATTCTACCAAACGTAAATGTTCTTAAGTCGCTTCTAATTGTTTCCAGGCTTCGTCTGAGAGGATTCGACTCAGTCAATGTCGTGGAGAGCGGGGGGACCCACCTTCATTCCAGCATGATAGGTGGCTGCGCGGTGCCTCGATCAGGTGGCAGTGGCACAAAACTCCACTACAGAAGAACTGGTAGAGAAAGAAGAGAAAAGTAAAGATTAGCAAAGATTACAATTCCCAGAACATTATGATCATTCTAAACATATTTTAGTCCATTCAGAGTATAACTAAGATGTAGCTATGAAAAGCCAAACTTAAACAATGATTTTTTTTTTTTTAGCAGTTCTTTCATTGTTCCACCGTATTATCCTAGCAGATCTCTACTGGTAAACAATTCCAGATTGTTGGTGCAGAGCAGCAAATGGCCTCCCTACCACTTCTTTTAGCTTGGCACTCTTGGAATTATAAGCAGACCATTTTCACAAGATCTAAGTTTACAACTTGGTATGTAGGGGACAGGAACTCCAAAATATAAGAAGGGGCAAGATTATTTAAGGCTTTCAACACCATTATTTTTCTAGTTTTCCTTTTTCTAGTTAAGATTTTTGCTGCTGCATTCTGCAGTAGCCGCAACCGATTCATGTCTTTCTTAGGTGGTCCTGTTAGGAGTGAATTACAAAAACTTAGCCAACTAAAAGCAAAGGTATGAATTATTTTTTCAGTATCTTGCAATGTTAAGAGGACTAACGTTTCCAATATTCCTTAAGTGAAACTGCAGTCCTATTAATGTGATAAATGTATAATTTTAAGGTTTAGGTCAGAGTGCATGTTTACATCTAAATTCATTCGCACTGCCTTGACTTTTAAGGCTTGGGTATCATACCCGCACTATTTCGTTATTGCGCAGTCACTAAGGTTTCTGTTTTTTCTTTATTTATTTTGGGAAAGTTGGTCGACCCTGCCTGGAGGTTGCATGTTCTTCCCGTGTGTACGTGCATTTCCTCGGGGTGCTCTAAAGACATGCAGGTTAGCTAGACTGGTGATACTAAATTGGGGATTGTTCTTTCCTTATTCCCAGTACTTGCTAGGAATAACTTCAGCTGTCCCAGGACCCTGCGCTGGTGAACTGACGACAAAAGGAATGGACAGATGGATGCATAGTGAAACAAGCACATTTACAAATACATTGTGTGAAAGACATGCAAACCACCCAGCTGCATACTGTATTTCTAGAAGGTAGTTCATGCCTTATAAGAAAGTCAATAAAATGTTAAAGGCACTCCAGCAGACCCCCGTCACCCTGTTGAGGACTAAGCGAGTTAGAAAGTGACTGCTGACTGACTTCCTACCAAACAGTCTATGGTGGATCCCAAGGAAGGAAAGAAAGAAAATTGAAAATGCATATACTATAAAATTGACATGAAAAACAAAGTAAAAAGTTAACATGAATTAAATAGTAAAATTAATCTGAAACATAAACTAAAATGGGTGGAGCGCCGCGCTAAAGAGGAAAAACGGGACCTTGACGGCAGCATGTTTCTGTCAATTACTTTACTCGACAGGCGAATTGTTTGAGCTTAATAACTCGCCGACAACCCTACTTTTAACCACACTGGCATAGCGCATAACATCACAGCCCTATAATGCACTGGGACAAAGTGTTGATGGTGCGATTTGGAGCGTAAAAGTCCAACCTGAAACGGCGATCAGGTGATCTCGATGTCACGTGACCCTGCCGCCAACAGGTTGTTTGCCTAAAGCAGCCTGACGAGGCTGTCCGCGATAACGAGGATTGTCATCTTCTGACTTCTAGCTCCTATTGGCTGCCCAAACCGATTGTCGCATATCATTTGTATCCACCATAATAGGCTTGTGAAAAGTGGAATATTTTTGTAGATATCAGAAACGATTCCTGTTAGCAAAGCTCAGTAACATCAACATTATATTATACTACCAATTACAGTATTTATGTCACAAGTACTGAGCAGGAAAAAAAATATTAAAAAAAATGAATGCAGTCTGTTGCGTAAGTTCTCATCTCGCTAACCACGAAGGAGAAACGTACAAAGCACTTAAGTCTTAAATGACAACAACCACACTCTTTATATGTATTATACATACAAAGCGTTAAAACTGGAACAAAACAGAGAAGATTACCTGAAGCTGCGTTGCAATTTTAGCGCTCTATAAGATTGGTGTGTTAAAGGGGCGTAGTGCACCCCGAGGAAACGCACGTAGACAGGAGGAAAACATGCAACCTCCAAGCCGGTAACACTCGCGACGTTACCTCCTTACAGGCTGCACCACCGTGCACCCAACAACATGTTTAATCATTAACAGTATAAGTTATTTAAATGAAGTTAAAGGAAAATGTAACACAAATACGCAGTGATCTGTGATGATCTGTGTCCCCTCTTCACAGCCATATGACTGGTGTTGCACCCAAATCTCACCCTTTCCACCGCAGAAACAAAAGGAAGGCAGAAGATATCAGACGTTGGGAGGTTTAATTTAAGATGATGTTCATTCATCTGAGACACCGTCGCATAGGTCAAAACTTTGGTCACTAATAGGCATACGTGAATCAAACGGGTACTTCTTGGCAGTCATAACTGGGGTTACTCTTTACAGGGCCAGGATATCATTTTTTTAAAATATCATAATTTGCCGGCTTGTTTAAATTGCAACTGGCATTTAAGGCTTTACCTGTTTGGAAAGGTGTAACAGTATGGGTCTATTTTATTGGTGCCAGTACTGGTTATTTGCAGATCCCTTGAATGCTAAGAGGTATACTTCTGTATCCCCATATCGGTGCTGAAGTAGCAATAGTAGCTAGGTAGTCTAGAATCCATATTCTTACTCTGGTGCCATTTCTGCAGGACTGCAGGCTGATGCTTTGGTGAACTCTGCTGGCTCACAACCTCACCTTGTAACTGCGAGATCTATTCACCCAGCTGCCAAAAGGACTCAACTTGAGTTTAGATGTTAAGATTGTTGTTTAATTTCTTCAGAATAAATCCTGCTGATTACATCACTGTGAATACAAGCAAAGACAGACACTTAAAGGATTTGTCAATAAGATGCAAGACCCACACTTCTGGCTTTTGTAGCTCATGCACCGAACGTATTGACTGAGAGAGCAGAAAGACACAGACAAGAATTTATAAAAGTTATATATAAAAAAAAGAAGAATTTTGGGCTTCCAATAAAAAGTGCAAAAATGAAGTTCCCAAACCAAAGTAATAAGGTGTCATTAATAAAAACACACACAGCAGAAATAACAAACAACAAAAATTAAGTCTTTTCCCTTCCTCCCAGTCCAACCAAAACCTCCGGAAAGGAAAAGAAACATAACTCTTGTTCTAAACACTATTTACACAAAAAATAAAAGTATCCATTTCCTCCTTCTCAAAAGCAATATGTAAGGATTAAAGAAGTACTAGCATGTTGTACCGTGTCAGCCATTATGAATGTAGTGAAACGTCAAGCAAAATGACAGCTTTTATTGGCTAACTAAAAAGATTACAATATGCAAACTTGCCTGAAGAAGGGGCCTGAGTTGCCTCGAAAGCTTGCATATTGTAATCTTTTTAGTTAGCCAATAAAAGGTGTCATTTTGCTTGACTTTTAACTACAAGAGTGAAGAAAAAAAAACTATATACAAAAAATCAAATGTCCTTCATTCTTCTCCCTGCTTAAATTATACGGAGAAAAGGGAAATCAAGAGATTATCCATATTACTAAACGAGAATGGTAAACCGGATATGGACGCAGGGACGTGGGCCGTGGACGCAAAAGACGTAGTGCGCAGGCGCCACACAAAGCCCCCTCCAAGCAACGGAAAATAAGAAAGGAGGCGCCGCGCCCATAGCACACAAAACAAAGGAGTCAGACACAGGCGCCACACAAACCCATGGCACACAGCGCCACATGAAGCCCATAGCACACGAAACGGGACACACACAAAAAAGAGGATTCAGACCCACGACACACAAAGCCCCCCTCCACTAACAGATATAAGAAATGAGGCAACGCATCACCTAGCACACAAAACAAAAGGAGTCAGACGCGAGCGCCACACAAAGCCCATTGCACACGAAACGGGACAGACTACGGATTTCACACACTAACATAAATAAGAAATGAGACACAAAGCACCCCTCCACTAACAGAAATAAGAAATGAGGCAACGCGCCCATATCACACATAAAAGAGGAGTCAGACACACACCCCAAAGTGAAACGGGACAGACTACGAACTCCACACACGGTCACCCATCGAGCCCGAGATTGAGGCTCAAAAACGGAAGAGCAACCAACAACGAACACTCGAGATCATACAAACACCCCACACATACGGACAACACAACATATTTGAATCAGATTATCCCCGCCTAACAGTAAAACGGGACAGTCTAAGGAGTCCACAAAACTTCACAAATCAGGCCCGAGATAGTACTGAAAAAGAGGACTCACACCCCCACACCACAGTTAAACGGGACAGACTACGGAGTCCTTAAAGGGTCACACATCAAACCCAACATATTACAGAAAGAGATTTGTGTTTCGGAAAACGGCAGATACTACGATAGAAGCATTCGCCTACAACTTGCATCTGAAATCAACGTACAGACTATACAGCACATTCCACGCACTTCTAAAAAGACGCACGCCTACAAACAACGTCATACATAAACAACAAGAGACCGGACTACAATACATATACAGGCGCGACACCTGATGGGTAATAATACGAAGAAACGAACAGTCCGTATTAAACATACGTCATCTAAACACGTTCAAACTATACACCATAGGTGAATCTCATTACAATGATGCACTATTAACCGTACAACCACAGAAAAGGCTCCATATTAACAGTGAGTACGATCCTCCTTATTACTTATCCATATTACTAACGATAAAGAACAAACAAGTCATGAATTCACGATCACGGGTACAAAACGATACGCCTCGAGTAACAGGACCACAAACACGAACCCACATGAAAAAAAACAATACACGTCGGCGCCTACAACACGCTTCTGACACCGCGGAAGAAAAAATGTCTCGCTCCAAAAACACATGTCACTCCTTATTCAGGTATCCACTATGAAAATGAACAGTAACAATGCACGTGACATCCGTCTTGCAAAACTGTTAATTATAGATGAATGTACAATGGCATCCAGTCACTTACTCAACACCATTGATAAACTTCTACAGACGTTGATGAATAATAATATTCCCTTTGGGGGAAAGGTACTTTTATTAGGAGGAGATTTTAGACAGTGCTTAGCTATTGTTCCACATGCCATGCGCTCACCTAATGTTCAGTCCACCTTAAAATACGCGGACATTTGGCATTGCTTTCAAAAGATACAGTTAGTACAAAACATGCGATGTCCAGATTCAGAATATAACAATTGGTTATTACAACTGGGACATGGGACACTCACCAATACAGATGGACTTCACCCAGATATTATTACAATTCCTCAACCCTTTATCTGCGACGACTTAGTTACGGAGATATTTGGAACAACAATCTCATTAGACCAAATACCCCTTTTAACACAACGGACTATATTATGTCCAAAAGATATTAATGTTGATCACATAAAAAACCAAGTCATTGCATTACTTCCTGGAGAAGCACGGCTCTTTCTAAGCTCTGACAAAGTTGACTCTGATGACGACAATGACCATCTTAATTTCCCCTTACAATATTTGAACACTATTAACCCAGCCAGATTACCACAACACAATCTTAACCTTAATATCGGAACAATAATCATTCTATTAAGAAACCTTAACACTAAACAAGGTTTATGCAATTGTACACGTTTAGTCGTCAACACCTTGACACACAATGTTATTGAAGCAAAAGTTCTTACAGGATCACATGCTAACAATACTGTTCTGATTCCTAGAACTGACCTTACAAGTTCTGACCTAGAATTACCTTTTACACTTAAACGGCAACAGTTCCCCATTAAACCTACATTTGCCATGACCATCAACAAATCACGAGGACAAACCATATACAAGGTTGGCATCTACCTCTCTGAGCCCGTTTTGGGACATGGACAACTTTATGTAGCCTTCTCACGAGTTCGACGTTCATCTGACGTTATAGTTAATGTTATAAATGATCCATGCCAAGGAAAACTCATTCAAGGACAAGACACCATCGTTACTACTAATGTTGTGTACAAGGAAATATTCCAATAAATCTTTACACTGTGCCATGCAGTTTATTCTTTGCTTCCTGTATGCGTCATCTACACCTTCACACTATGCTATATCTCATACATACATCACGCTATTTGTAATTACCCAACACCAGGGGTTGGCGAGCGAACGGAGAAAAGGGAAATCAAGAGATTATTTACACTAAAGAAGAAATAAAACACAGTTTAAGTCTCCTATCAATATGCAAGGGCCTTGACCACTCACTCACCACACTACCATCTCGGTTAACGTGGGCCTAAAGGTTAGCTGGACTCCCAACCCTTTCAAAAGATGAACTCTTTTAAACTTTTCAACTTAAGGTCCATTACCGCCACCAACTGGATTGGTGTATGATGCAGAAAGGGGAAAACAAATGACTAGAAATACTGTACCTATATTTTCTAATTAAATGCTTTCTAATAACCGTATAGTTTTTAAATAACAAAATATGAATCAATTTAAACTCATCTCCATACCTTCAAATTATGCATTCCCAGGGATTTAAAATATTGAACTCTTAGTTTATACGTCACACACTCTAATAAAATATGCTGTACTATCTCTAATTGATTACACGCTCTGCATGCTCCAGACTGATGCTGTCCCATCTTGAATAATGTACCATTTCATCTAGTGTGCCCAATTCTAAGGTGTGTTAATATAATTTTTTCCCCTTCTTGTTTTGCCCCCTTTTCTCATGGATCCAACTCTGCTTTGTATTCTATAAACGTCTTCCCTTACCATCAGCGTCCTACATTTTTTGCCACATCTCATTGATTTTCTACCTCATCAGACTTGATTTCCGATTTACTAAATGTCACCTTTAAATCAATTAAAGGATGTTTAGTGTCTTTTTTTGCCAAATCATCAACTACCTCATTTCCTTTGACTCCTTTAATGTGCTGGGACCCATAAAAAAGTAACACACAGACCCATATTCTGCAACTGGTACACTGCTTGATTCACTTCCAGTAACAAGTTAGGCCTTGCTGAAGAATTACGCATTTTAATGATCTGTAAGACAGCAAAGGAATCAGAACAGATAAGTTCCCTGTTTGAACATAGTTCTTCTATCCATTATAGACCAAAAATAATGGCTATCTTTTCAGTTGTAAATACTGACAAATAATCAGACAGTCTTTTTTTAATATATACTTGTAATTCTGGGACACAAAAAGCTGATGTTATATTATCTTTGAATGCTTATGTAAACAATCTTAATATCACATAATAGTTCTGAGTAATATGTATTTACTATCATCTTTTCAGACATACCTTGACTATTTGCTTTTAACAGATCATTTATGCTAAAGTCTACTAATGTCATTGGAAAAAGTTATGTTGGTGTTACTGTGGGACCAATCTGAAAATTCATTAACCCCATGATTTCAGCCTGTGCTGAACCCACCTGCCCAAAACTAACAATACTTTTTATTTTATGGTGCTCCCAACAATCTCTTCTTAATACACTAATTACAGAGTGATCATTCTTATGCCCTTAAATATGTACCCAGTACATTAAAAGTAATTTAATCTGCAAAGGTTTAATGGCATTTATCACATCTTGTCTTGTATTGCAGTTAGGCGAGGATTTAACAGCACCACAACAGACTCTCAAAGACCGAATCTCTCTAATTTTACTTATATGACACTTCCAAGTCAATTTACTACACGTGTATGGACCTAAAAATGTAACTACTGACACCATTTCCAGCTGTTGACCATACACTCTTAAAGTTAGCTTAGGTCTTTTCACTCTCTTACTGAAACAACTCACTTGCTATTTTGCCACTGAAAGCTTAAACCCCCATTTATGTATCTTATTCTTCAACTTTATTTCTAATCACATTTTGTTAGCAATATATACAAAAATTCCTACTCTTAATCCAAAAAGCTCCATCATCAGCATACAATGATTTACCTGTATACTTCTACCTAATAAAAAACTCATAAAACTGTACATTCTACCAGTTCCAGAATTACACAACTTTAATAAAAGTCCTTCCATTAACAACATATCATATGCTTTTCCTATGTCAAAAAAACTGCTATTACAAATTCTTTATTTGCCTGAGCTTTTCTAATTTCATTTTCTAGTTTCAATACTGAGTCCATTATCATTCTACCCTTTCTAAAACCACTTTGGTAATTTGCCATTATTACCTTTTTTCAACTCGAGATACAAGTTAAACAATGATTAACCCTTCACTCCATTATCTTACTCATTATGTGCCGTTAATGAGTCTATACTGTAACTAGCCGGGTCTGACAGTGTTTTACCTCGTTTTAAAACCGGTATTACTACTGCTGTGTTCTGGGTAGAAGGCAGTTTACCTAATCTCTAAATGATATTACTTCAAGAGATTTCTCAGTAATGTTTTTGAGCATGTGATAGCAAATCTCATTTTTCCCCAGAGAAGTACGACTTATACTTATTACTGCATCTTTAAATTCATACAAAGAAAATTCAATATCTGTAATACTATCACTAAAATAGATAGTTTGTAATATTTCAGGATCACACTTCAAAGTTAAATTTCCTACATTATTTCACCTCATTACTTAAATTCTCCATGCCATGAACTTTAACAAAAGATTTATCTAATATATCAGCCTTCTCATCATCGGTAACATACTACTTGCCCTCACTAATCAGAATTGAATGTCTTATATCCTGTTTAATTCCTTCCATTGCTTTAATCCTATTCTATACGTCCCCTATTTTAATATCCCTCCTGATCTTATCACACTGTGTTCTCCAATACATTTTTTGCATTTTTTTTACAGGTTTTCTAACAACTGCCTGAGCCTTTTCATATTTACAGTGTGACATTTCTTAATTCTCCTAAAGATTTTGTTCCTTTCCTGGATTACCTCATAACAGTTTTCATTCCACCATGGACCAGCCTTTGTTCTCCTAGCACCCTGACTTTTAAGTATTGCTTCTAAAGCTGATTTATAAATAACACTGCATTTCTTTTCATTACAATTATCCACATTATCTTCTACAATTACTTTTTTTAACCCCTCTTCACATGTTTTATTAAATCTTTCTCAATTAGCTTTAGCAAAATTCCACCTATTTATACTACTTTATTTTTGTATAATTCTATCCCATATCTAAATATTATAAGATTATAATCATTCCCTAATGATGTGTCCTTCATAATCTTCTATCTACTAATTCCTGCCAAAGGTCACGGACATTCTCAGTTTGATTCTGTATATTAAACCTTGTTCTTGTTCCTCTATTAATACAAACCATATTACACATATCTATAAAAAACAACTTCAATCACTAAACCATTTTATCTGTCCTAACACTACTCCACAACGAGCTATTTGCATTAAAATCCCAACACCACACTATTCTTCAGTAATCAGAATTATATAATATATATAGATGTCAATAATTCAATAGACAATATCTCACAAGGATTGTAAAAGGTAACTACTATTACTTCTCCTTCAGTATCAAATAATTCTAAAACTACTGTTTCATATTTTTCATTTACATTCACCGCTCTATATCCCAAACTATGTCTTATAAAAGTAGCCACTCCGCCCCCTTTACCAGTTAATCTGTCATGTCTTGCTACTATACAATCATGCAAAGAAAAACTAAAGTGAAGTAACAGCCATTTCTCCTGAACACGTATAATATCTGTGGGAATAGCTCTATCAGATATAAACTTTTTAAACTCCTGACCATTCGCATAAGCTTCTAGCATTCCATTGCTCTATTTTAAACCCCATTATGTTCCTTCACTTTGAGAAATAGCCGATACCAGCCCACCCATCAAATTTCCATTTACAGTTTCACATGTAATGCCTGTTAAACCAAGAAATTTCTGCCACCTTGACAATAATTTTAATTTTTTCAGTATGACTCACTGTCTGAGATGTACAGTTTATCACATCTCCTATAAACATTACAAATTTCAACTTTTCAAATATTAAGGAGTGTTTCGTAACAGAACAATTATGTTTACGTACATCCATCGATTTCACATTCTGGTTCATCACTGACAGATGTTTTTTACACTACGACATATGACACTCATATGAAACCCATTTTAACTTTCTGAACCTCAGCAGCTCTCTTTAGTGCCTCACAACCTCTCTATGCTGCGCTACGTTCTCCCCGACAATCACAACATTTTGGTTTAACGTCTTTTTACATTCTTCATACTTAGGCTCATTTCCACATCTACTACATCTCAGTTTACTATGACATCTAAGTGACAGGGGGATACACATTCTTACATTATAGCTTAAGTACCCTAAACATACTCTTTCTGGTATTTTCATTTCGTCAAAATAAGATCAAAAAAGTAAAAGGGCTACCAATTTTAAGAAAAGGGGGGAAAACGGATAGTCTATCAATACTTCTTTATGTCCCGATAAATGGATTTTCATTTGTTCATTAATTAACTTTTGGGGAACTCGTTATTACTCCCTTACCACTTTTATCATCATATGTAGCGGGGCCACATAGTTAGTGTTAAATGTCAGTTCTGAGTGCGTCTCGTTTCATTGTCCCGTTTACTGTTTGTGTATCAGTTAATGCCGTCCCCCTGATGGAAGGAGACCACAGCCACAAACCTGGAAAACACCTGTTTACAATTAATCAATCACAGCCGTCACAGGATTATTTAGGCCAGCAGGAGGAGAAGGAAGAGGAGAGGAGGAGATTCCCACCGACCCCCAAGATAGATAGATAGATAGATAGATAGATAGATAGATAGATAGATAGATAGATAGATAGATAGATAGATAGATAGATAGATAGATATTTGGTGGTGTCTTGTTATTGCTGGGGTGGAGGGATATTTATATTTGTTTCTATTTTTTTCATGTCTTATTTTACTTAATACATTTAATCCGTTTAAATTTTACATCCTGTTTTGTGTACTTATCTTTTCACCGTCGATTGTGGGGGAAAAGTTTAATTGGTTAGAAGTACGGCTTGATAATTAGATTATTTCTCAGTAAATCATCCAAGCCACAGGTCTTGGGAGTGTAGCTGCCGGCTGGGTAAAAGGGGTCGGCCGTTACAATATCACAAAAAAGCGCTTCAATTCTTTAACCAACTAAAGCTCTCTCACATTGTTTACTACTTTTACTGAATACCAACATTTCACCTGTGGCTGTCCGAGCACTATCTATATCACCAAATGCAGATTTCACCTTTTTCTATAGTTTAACTGGATTGATGGAAGATTGGAAGACTCAAGTGTAACTAATACCTTAATCTCTTCCTTTCTTTTTAAGTGAAACTTGCCCTTTTTCACCATCGCTCAAAAGTACACCTGCATTATTTTTCTTTTCCTAGTTTTAACCGCTCTTCTATCTTTTCGCATCACGCTAGTTTCTCAGCCAATCTCCATTTCCGGTTTAAAATCAGGCTCCGCCTCACTACCCAACCCTCCACCAGCTCCCTAATGAGGCCGCCCGCGATGACGAGTTTGTCGTCTTCGGAATGCGAGCGCCTACTGGTTGCCTAAACTGAAAGTCGCATAATTTTTATATCCTCCCTAAAAGGATTATGAAAACGGGAATATTTTATCAGTTATCAAACGATACCCTTTAGCAAAGCTGGTAAATATCGATATCATATTATACTGCGGACGACAACATTTATGTGTTTTGTATTGAACAGGACAAAACATGAAGAAAACACTAATAGACTGTGTTGTATTTTTTTTATTCTACCCGAAAGCGTGAAATGTACTCAATGTTTGGGGTTAAATACTGTCCTATTCTAACATTATAAACGTTCTAGTTTCTGCTGCACATATACTAAAATTGGAATGACAACGAGAAGATTAGTATGACCCCTCGTGAAACTATGAAATAACTATACATAAAAATTAAACAATAATTTTTGCAATAAAAAAATAACTGTCAGTGCCATAACCTACATTTGATGCCCAAAATTTAAAAAGAAAATTGTGCGGAGGAGGCCTGCCAACATATAAAGTGCCAGTCATTTGCAAAGATTACAAAAAAAAAAAAGTAAAAACAGCTTGAAAAGGGAAGGAGGCCTCCCTTTCTGCCAACACACAGTGCCAGGCAGTTACACAGATTAACAAAATCTTAAGCAGGCCTGCTCGTGAAGAAAAAAAAAAACAATAAATGGGCCATGGTGGCACAGTGGGTAGCGCTGCTGCCTCGGAGTTAGGACACCTGGGTTCGCTTCCCGGGTCCTCTCTGCGTTGAGTTTGCATGTTCTCCCCGTGTCTGCGTAGGTTTCTTCCCACATTCCAAAGACATTCAAGTTAGGTGGATTGGCGATTCTAAATTGGCCCTAGTGTGTGCTTGGTGTGTGGGTGTGGTTGTGTGTGTCATGCGGTGGGTTGGCACCCTGCCCAGGATGGGTTCCTGCCTTGTGCCCTGTGTTGGCTGGGATTGGCTCCAGCAGACCCCCGTGACACTGTGTTTGGATTCAGCTGGATGGATGGATAAATGGGCCAATCTACAGATTAAATAAATAAAATTCCTTTAATGGCCAAAGAGCGGCACGATTTTTTTTTCTCCCTCTTATCCTCCAGCCACTCCTGGACAGTTTTGCCGGCTGAGGTGGAGCAAAAGGATTCCCCCCCAAAGCAGCTGTGGCAGAACTCCTTCATTTTAGGACGGCCAGAGCGCTGGCAAACATAGGCCTCCACCTTCTTCCTTTGTTTGGGGGGGGGGGGGGGGGGGGGGGGATACCTCGTTGTCGCGCCAGCTCGTCCGCCTCCTGCTTTGTCTTGCGCCGCCAGGCAGTGGTGCGGGGTACTGTCGGAGTCTGTGTCGGTACTGTGAAGGTCCTGTCGGTGGCGGTGGAAGCGGAGGAACGGCAGTGTCAGCCGGCGGGGGGAGTGGCTGGGTGGTGGGTGCTTCATGTGGCACCACCCACATGAACCACCATCTGTGGCGTAAGGGTGAACCGCTGGGCAGCAGTAATGCTGGATTACATCTGCATTCAGGAGAATGTCCTTACAAACCCGGTACTCCAGCTATTCCCCCTCAATCAGCGCACCCTGGCACAATGGTAAGTACACACTGGACAAGTGGGATCCACCATGCCCCTCTGCTCCCCCCCACCCTGACTTACTTTGCTTTCTGCCCCTGTAGGCACTACGCTCGCACCAGGGAGCTGGTACGGCGAGCTCTGGAGATGGCCGTGCCATTGCCAAGCAGCTCGTCCCTTGCTTCAGAGCCCATCCCTGCCGTACGCCTACGACCCACGGGCCCCGAGCAGACCACTGCACAAGATTTTCAATACGGTGACCCACCTGACCTGTCTAGTCAGGCGACACGGTGACCTCGGGGCCCCGTGGAAGTGACACCACTGATCCTTAAGCATGCCCCCGTGCCACATGAAGCACCTGCCACCCAGCCACTCCCCCCGCCGGCTGACACTGCCGCTCCTCCGCTTCCACCGCCACAGGCGGGACCTTCAGTGCCCCGCACCACTGCCTAGCGGCGCAAGGAAAAGCAGGAGGCGGAGGAGCTGGCGCAACAGCAAGGTATCCCTTGAAAGTGGAGGCCTTTGTTTGCCTGCGCTTTTTTTGTGTGTTCACGAGGAGGCCTGCTTAAGATTTTGTTAATCTGTGTAACTGCCTGGCACTTTATATGTTGTCAAGGAGGCCTCCTTCTTTTTTCAAGCTGTTTTTACTTTTTTTTTTTGCGCAATCTTTGCAAATGACTGGCAGTTTGTATGTTGGAAGGCCTCCTCCTCTCAATTTTCTTTTTTAATTTTGGGCTTCATCTGCAGGTTATGGCAGTTATTTTTTTTATTGCAAAAATTATTGTTTGATATGTATTTATTTATTGTTTGTATGTATGTATGTATATAGTCCCATGGATTGTTGTTTGATTTTTATTTATTGTATGTATACTTATTTCGTGTTATATTTATTGTATATAGTTATTTCATGTTATTTTTTTCTTGGATTGTTGATTTCTATTTATTATATGGATATATTTCATTTTATAAACCTTGTTGATTGGATCGTTGTGTCTGCCTTGATTCTGTCCCGCCACTGCTTTAAGGGCTCTCTGTTTACCTTTCCGCGACCACGTGGCTAATCGGCTCTGCGCCCGCCCCTTTCACCTTTTACGGACCTGGCTCTGCAGAGCAGGCAGCCTTCTTCCGCCACGAAGATCGGCTCACTTTGTCGGCCTCTACCGGACCCTTTTGTCCTGTGGGACTCTGGAGGCAGGTGATAGGTACCGGCAGGCCAAGCGGAATGCAGCTTCGGTGGTTGCGGAGGCAAAAACTCGGGCATGGGAGGAGTTTGGGGAGGCCACGGAGAATGACTTTCGGACGGCTTCGAGGAGATTCTGGTCTGGCATCTCAGGAGGGGGAAGCAGTGCAGTGTCAACACTGTATATGGTGGGGATGGTGCGCTGCTGACCTCGACTCGGGATGTTCTGGGTCGGTGGGGGGAGTACTTCGAAGACCTCCTCAATCCCACTAACATGCCTTCCAATGAGGAAGCAGAGCAGCATCTCTGGGACTGAGGTCACTGAGGTGGTCAAAAAACTCCTTTGTGGCAGGGCCCTGGGGGTGGATGAGATACGCCCGGAGTTCCTCAAGGCTCTGGCTGTTGTAGGACTGTCTTGGTTAAAACGTCACTGCAAATTCGCATGGACATCGGGGACAGTGCCTCTGAATTGGCAGACCGGGATGGTGGTCCCCCTCTTTAAGAAGGGGGACCGGAGGGTGTGTTCCAACTAAAAGGGGGACTGGAGGGTGTGTTCCAACTACAGAGGGATC
Organism: Erpetoichthys calabaricus; assembly: GCF_900747795.2. Taxonomy (NCBI): domain Eukaryota; kingdom Metazoa; phylum Chordata; class Cladistia; order Polypteriformes; family Polypteridae; genus Erpetoichthys; species Erpetoichthys calabaricus. Next base: position 59,092,984 of record NC_041395.2, on the reverse strand, counting down.
ACACTCCTCAGCCTCCCTGGAAAAGTCTATTCGGGGGTTCTGGAGAGGAGGGGCCATTGGATAGTTGAACCTCGGATTCAGGAGGAACAGTGTGGTTTTTGTCCTGGTCGCGGAACAGTGGACCAGCTCTACACCCTTAGCAGAGTCCTGGAGGGTGCATGGGACTTTGCCCAACCAGTCTACATGTGTTTTGTGGACTTGGAAAGGGCGTTCGACCGTGTCCCTCAGGGAATCCTGTGGGGGGTGCTCCGGGAGTATGGGGTACCGGACCCCCTGATAAGGGCTGTTTGGTCCCTGTACAACCGGTGTCAGAGCTTCGTCCGCATTGTCGGCAGTAAGTCGAACCCGTTTCCAGTGAGAGTTGGACTTAGCCAGGGCTGCACTTTGTCACTGATTCTGTTCTTTTATGGACAGAATTTCTAGGCGCAGCCAGGGTGTTGAGGGGGTCCGGTTTGGTGGACTCAGGATTGGGTCACTGCTTTCTGCAGATGATGTTGTCCCATTTGCTTCATCAGGCTATGATCTTCAGCTCTCTCTGGATTGGTTCGCAGCTGAGTGTGAAGCGGCTGGGATGGGAATCAGCACCTCCAAATCCGAGACCATGGTTCTCAGCCGGAAAAGGGTGGAGTGCCCTCTCAAGGTGGGAGGTGAGATCCTGCCCCAAATGGAGGAGTTCAATACCTTGAGGAGTTCAAGTATCTTGGGGTCTTGTTCACGAGTGAGGGAAGAATGGAGAGTGAGATCGACAGGCGGATCGGTGCGGCATCCGCAGTAATGCAGGCTCTGCATCAGTCTGTCCTGGTGAAAAAGGAGCTGAACTGCAAGGCAAGCTCTCAATTTACCAGTCGATCTATGTTCCTATCCTCACCTATGGTCATGAGCTGTGGGTAGTGACTGAAAGAACAAGATCGCGAATACAAGCGGCTGAAATGAGTTTCCTCCGCAGGGTGTCTGGGCTCTCCCTTAAAGATAGGGTGAGAAGCTCAGTCATCCGGGAGGGGCTCAGAGTAGAGCCGCTGCTCCCCCGCATTGAGAGGAGTCAGATGAGGTGGCTCGGGCATCTGATCAGGATGCCTCCTGGACGCCTCCCTGGTGAGGTGTTCCAGGCACGTCCAACCAGGAGGAGGCCCTGGGGAAGACCCAGGACATGCTGGAGGGACTATGTTTCCCGGCTGGCCTGGGAATGCCTCGGGATTCTCCCGGAAAAGCTAGAAGAAGTGGCCGGGGAGAGGGAAGTCTGGGCATCTCTGCTCAAGCTGCTGCCCCCGCGACCCGACCTTGGATAAGTGGAAGAGGATGGATGGATGTATGGCCTAGGAAAGGAAATGATAAGAGAAAGCCCAAAAATGGAAGAAGGAACATCTGCCCGGCCGAGGCCAATAAAAATAAGCAAAACAGAAAATAAAGATGAACAATAGGACAGTAAAAATACCGGAGGCCAGCTGCAGGGGGAAGTCAGGAGATAATAATGGTTTCCAAGAGAACTAGAGGTACCGGCTGGACAGGGGCAGAGGGGAGTCAGAGAAAACAGCAAATGAGCTAATTTGAGCAAGGTCGGAGTGATAAGAAATTATTATATAAGTCTGGATTCCTTAACTGTTCGGGGCTCAGTCCGATTTGGCCAAATTGGGTTGAGTCCGTGTTGTTGTTTTATTGCAATAAAACCATATACTCTGTTTGCCTATCCTATATCTCCTGATAGCCTTCATTTCAGGTAAAAGCCTCCGCAACTTTTGCCACGACATTAGCTGGTCAATTTAGTGGGCCTCCCTTGAAATGACATTACCAGCCCAACACACCAGTGTAGAAAATCGCACTGGCCATCACAAAGTCATAGAAGATGTGAAGAATGTAACTTCCCACATTAAAAGAACACAGTCTCCTATAAAAAAATGTCCTGCTCTGCCCTTTCTTACGTATTTGTTCTGTATTCCAAAACCAGTCCAACCTGTATTTGATGCGGACACTAAGTGGTAGCTCTGAGGCTAAGGATCTGTGCTGGTATCCAGAAGGTTGCCGGTTCGAATCCCTGTCACTGCCAAGAGAGATCCTACTCTGCTGGGCCCTTGAGCAAGATCCTTAACCTGTAATTGCTCCAGGGGTGCTGTAAAATGGCTGACCCTACGCTCTGACCCCAAGGGGTATACGAAAGCTAACAAATTCCTAATACAAGAAATTGTATAAGGTGAAACAAAGAACAAAAAAAAAAAAAAGTACTTGTAGGAGAGGACCATCTCTACATCCACTCCTTGAATACTGACCAGACATAGAGGCTCCTTGGTGCAGCGAAAGTCAATAACCAGTTCCTTGTTTTTTGCTGATGTTAAGGCGCAATTTGCTTTGCACCAAGAACCAAATTTCTCAACCTGACTCCAATACGCTGTCAATACACCGCAAAAGTGCAGAATCTTCCATCCATCCATTATCCAACTCGCTATATCCTAACACAGGGTCACAGTGGTCTGCTGGAGCCAATCCCAGCCAACAAAGGGTGCAAGGCAGGAACAAATCCCCGGGCAGGGTGCCAGCCCACCGCAGGGTACATACACCAAGCACACACTAGGGACAATTTAGGATCGCCAATGCACCTAACCTGCATGTCTTTGGACTGTGGGAGGAAACCGGAGCACCCGGAGGAAACCCACACAGACAAAGGGAGAACATGCAAACTTTTCTCGCAAAGTCAGCCGATCTTCGTGGTGGAAGAAGGCCGCCCACGGGGCAGAGCTGGGTCCGTAAAAGGTGAAATGGGTGGACGCATAGCCGATTAGCCATGTGGTCGTGGGAAGGTAAACAGAGAGCCCTTAAAGTGGCGGCGGGACAGAAGCAGGCAGGCAGGCAGGCAGACACACATAACGATTCAATCAACAAGGTTTATGAAAAAATAACATGAAATAATTATATACATACATACATACATACATAACAATAAATAAAAATCAAAACAATTGTTGCAATTAAAAAATAACTGTCAGTGCCATCATAACCTGCATTTGAAGCCCAAAATTAAAAATGAAAATTGAGCGGAGGAGGCCTGCCAACATACAAAGTGCCAGTCATTTGCAAAGATTGCAAAAAAAAAAAAAAGTAAAAACAGCTTGAAAAAGGAAGAAGGCTTCCCTTTCTGCCAACACACAAAGTGCCAGGCAGTTATACAGATTAACAAAATCTTAAGCAGGCCTGCTCGTGAACAAAAAAAAAAAAAAAAGAAAAAAAAAACCAATGTATGGGCCCATCTACAGAAATAAATAAATAAAAATAAAAATCCTTTAATGGCCATCCCCGCCGGCACAATTTTGTTTTTCCCTCTTCTTTTCCTCCAGCCACTCCTGCACAGTTTTGCCGGCTGAGGTGGAGCAAAAGGATTCCCCCCCAAAGCAGCTGTGGCCGAACTCCTTCATTTTGCCACAGTGCTGGCAAACATAGGCCTCCACCTTCTTCCTTTGTTTGGGGGGGATACCTTGTTGTTGTGCCAGTTTGTCCGCGTCCTGCTTTTTCTTGCGCCGCCAGGCAGTGGTGCAGGGTACTGAAGGTCCTGCCGGTGGCGGTGGAAGCTGAGGAACAGCAGTGTCAGCCGGCGGGAAGAGTGGCTGGGTGGCGGGTGCTTCATGTGGCACGGGGGGGTTCCCGACGATGGGTGGTGCCACATCCACGGGGCCCCGAGGTCGCTGTGTCGCCTGACCGGACAGGTCAGTTGGGTCACGAAACTCCAACTGTTGCGCAGCGGACTGCTCAGGGCCCGTGGGCCGTGGGTGTACGGCAGGGGTGGACTCTGAAGCAAGGGCCGAGCTGCTTGGCAATGGCACAGTCATATCCAGAGCCCGCCGTGTCAGCTCCCTGGTGCGAGCATAGTGCCTACAGGGACACAAAGCAAAGGAAATCAGGGTGTAAGAGAGGAGAGGGGCATGGTGGATCCCACTTGTCCAGTGTATACTTACCATTGTGCCAGGGTGCGCTGACTGAGGGGGAATAACTGGATGCGTGTCTGGGCCACGAGTACCGGGTTTGTAAGGACATTCTCCTGAATGCAGATGTAATCGCGCATTACTTCTGCCCAGCGGTTCACCCTCACGCCACAGATGGTGGTTCCTTCGGGGTGAATCCTGGACAGCTCTATACACACGGCCTCCACAAGGCGGCTGATGTTTGGCATCTGTGCGGCTTGGCCGCCTTGGCCAACCATGCACCTACAAAATTTGGGGGGTGGGTTTGGGAGAGAGGGAGGAAAGAGAGAGAGAGAAAAAGAGAGAGTCCTGCCATCGATATCTGTTCAAATGGAAAGAGGCCACGCCAAAGAGGTTGAGCACCTACCGTTGCAAGCTCTTCACTCCCGGTGTGACACTGGTCTGCGAGTGCTTGAGTCGAAACCTCCCCTTCACCAGTCTTTCCTGGTGGAGAAGCGGGAAGCGAACTGGGGCCTTGTCACCCTCCGGCAATCGTTCCCAGAGGGCGACGATCTCCGCCACTTGCTGCTGCGTCACGTAGGCATGGTGACGTAGCTGCAAGAGACTGAAGGCCAGGTTGACCACGTGCTCATAACATGGGCCAGTGTCAGGTCCAAAGATATTCTGTTGGAGGAAGAGAGCGAAAGTGAGAAAGGGGAGTACTCATCAGATATTCCATAGGTATATCATGACTCATAGGGAGAGACTTACCGGCTTGTGGGACACCCTTTGAATGGCATTATCTCCAAGGGAGGTCTCCTGGTCGGCTGGCCCAGACTGTGAGGTGCAGATGGCAGGGCGCGACTGGGACATGACAGACGAAAACAATTCAGAAGTTTGCGGGGCAAAGTCCTCCTCTAGGCCAAAGAGGGTGTTGTCCAGATGTTTCTCTACCGACCCCTCATCCTCTTGGAAGCCCTCGTTGACACTGTCATTGTTGTTGTCGTCTGTATTGGTCCCATCCGGAGTGTTGGGATCCCTGCCCATCACTTCCTCCAGCACTCGACCGGTCTGTGAAAACAGGTACTGGATGCCAATGAGCTCACCTGTAAAAAAGAGGGAACTGGTTTAAAATGAAAAGGTGGGAGGAAGGGAGAGAGAGAGAGAGACAGACAGACAGACAGACAAGACAAGACAAGGGCTGGACTCCTGCCTCACCAGTGTACTTCGCAGGCCGGGTGTAATCCTCAACCAGCTTTATGTGATACAGAAATTCACTCAGCTCATTGACGGAGTGCTGGAGTTGGCCATTGTAGCAGACAACATCACGGTCTGCTGCCCCCACTGCTTGTGCCGCACGGTCCTCGTTCCACCGCGCCAGACCTTCCAGGAGATAGGCCTGAAAGTGGGCCGCACTGGCTGAAGTGCCTGAAAGACAAGGTGAGGAGACAGAGAGAAATATACAATGTCACCCACTCCCTCGCACAACACAGGTCACAAAGAACAGGATTCTGGGCACCCTTACCAGGTATGAAGCGGTCCAGATGCAGGTGGAACGACTCCAACGAAGTTGTACCTCGCGCACACCTGAACACTGGTAGCGTGATCCCCCCTTTGACCAGCCGCCCGGTCTGCATGTACAGGTGCACGCCGGGTGGGTCCTGGATGCAGTGGAGGTGGCGCCTCCGAGTCTTCCAAATGTCCTGGATCTTGTCGCGGTCCAAAAGCGGGACACCCATGGTGTCAGTGGCATCCCCAAAGGCCTCCAGCATCTCGTCAATGAGCCGACCGGTCTCCTCTGCACCACGCGTGCGGCGGCGGCAGTGGCGGGCCAGCTCCTTTAACGGGATATTTCCGTAGCCGGAGCCTCGGGGACCCTTCCCCACCTCACCAGCCTTGGCCTGTCGCAGCTGGGCGACGTCTCCCTGGTCCCACTCAAAAATACAGAATGAGAGACGTGCCATGAAGAGGCTGTATAGTGGGTGGCTCTCCGTGGTGACACCCGCCGCAAAGCGTCGCATCAGGTGCCACACATCGAGCCGCACCACTAGCTGATCCCACTGGTGGAATAAGAGGGGACACCTTGGATGGTCCCCCGTGGGAACAGCAGTCTCGGTTCACATATAGGACCAGAGGCGGGGACACACTGGCATCACGGTATCGCTGCATCAGCCCGGTGGCCATGGGGTGCAGGCCAGCGCCCTTGGCTGCAGTGAGGACGCTGATCAAGATCTGGCCGTGCTCATTCTCCACGTTAGTCACCCAGGCTGCCGTACCTGCCGCGGCACCAGCAAGTTTCTTGGTCACCTGAACGATGAAAGGGAGAGTGATGGTAAGCTGGAAAGAAAGAAGGAAAGAAGGAAGGAGGGGATGGCGATATTGCTAACCTTCTTGGTTGAGTCCATTTTTAAGATTGAGCCAAAGATGGAGGTGATCCGGGCCTTGGTCTCTTCAAGCCTCAAAGCCACCTCCCTGGCGTAGACGGACAGCAACCACTTTGCACTGGGCACAGGGGTCATCCGTGGTGGTAGAGGCGGAGTTGCAAATGGCTCGGCACCCGATGTGATAAACTTGGCAAACGCAAACAGGTAACTTTTGGACTGCAAGATCCAGGACCTGGTGTGCTCCTCAAGTAGATATCTGCGTAGCCGGTTGGCCCCGTTGCCCAGCGTGCGGTCACGCATCTGCCCAATGAGCTTTTTGTCACAGGATAACCTGTGTTAGAGAGAACAGAGATGTTAGGACTGACCGTGTGTGCCTGTCTAGCTGTGGAGAGTTGACCCAGCATTCGGAGACTCCTTGTCTGACCTGTAAGTCAGGATAGCTGGAAACTCATCCCGGTGGACGGGGTGCAGCTGATCCAAGACATCCTGTGACCAGCCCGCCACCTTCTTCCTGCAGCGCCGGCACTCCAGGTACTCTGTGGCCATAAAGTACCATCCGTCTGTGTCCAGGACCCTCCGGACGGTCCTGTAGAGTCCGGCTCCCGACAACCTGTGGCTGCACGCTGTGCACGAGAGCTTGTAGCCCCACATGCGGTAGGGCATCCACAGGAAGAACGGGCGCTGAAAAAAAGTGTCGGGCGATGTCGGGGGCTGGAGGTGCACGTTGGGGGGGCCGGGAGGAAACCACCAAAGGCGAAGGTTGGAGGTCAGCATAGGCTTTCCGTCCTTGCCCCTGGTGAAAAGGACCTGGCTTACCCACACATGCTGTTCTTTAGGTAGCGATGTCCTCCAGCCCTCGGGCAAAAGTAGCTGTGAGTGAGTGAGAGAGAGAGAGAGAGAGAGCAAGGGAGAGAGGGAGAGAGAGAGACACCATGAGCAAGCGAAAAACAAACAAAAATAATCAGACCGGGCCTGTTCCTTTCTCTGCAATGCAATTCAAAGAAACACATCCTTTTAACTCACCTCTTGCGTGGCTATAGACAGCGTTTGCAAAGTCTGCTTTACCGGATCAGCCATTGGTTGGGAGCGATGGGATAGCAAGGGCCCTCCACTGGTTGCAGACTGGGACGTAGATGCTGGGGAAGGTTGTTTACAAATTCAAACAAATAACAGGTTAAACAGAAGAAGTGAAGAAGCCACCACCAGTTTCCATGGGAGGCTGTCAGTTACCAGCCTCCAACTCCATGCTAGCCGACAGTAGAGCGTCATCGGGAATCTCGAAGACGGAGGCTGCTGCAGAGAGAGAGGCGGGGGGGCAACAGTGGTGGTTTGGGGAAGGTAGGAGGTTGCTGCTGCCTTCGCCTCATATCTCCACCGCACATACAGCTGGAGCACATGCATCTTGGTCCCGACTTTGGTGGTCTGGCGCCGGAGCCATTTGATGTAACTGCGTTGGGTACAAAACCGGTAACTTGTGAACAAATGGAAGCAGGGTCCCAGTACCTTGCTGTGCCTGTCCCCTCAGATCCCACCCAAAAGTATGTCACCTCTTGGCCTCCCGATGTTCTGCATCGTAAAGGGCCTGAAATGTCAGGTGTGCATGTTTGCCGAAGCCGACGAGCCTCTTGCCCTCGTCCAGGGTCCTGGCTGACCCGTCTCTCTCCCGTCGATGACGGATGGACGTCTTCACGTCGGGAAAGAGCCAGGCATAGGACTCCAGGGAGTTCTTATTGCTCACCAGCGGGCTATCCAACACCTGCCCATCTTCGCGCTCCCTCTGGTGGGTTGCCAACACCATGACAGCATAGCCGAGGTCATGGGTCAGAAACCATTTAAAAGTATGACCCCGGTACTATCCAAACAGGAGCTCGCTTGTGCACCAGCTTGGAGTCCCCGGGGTCACCACCTGCTGCCCCCACACGTTTCCTGGCCTGCTCCCTGACCATCTCGTCCGACTTTACCCTGAACAGCACAGAGCCACTCGGGCTGTATGCCTTGGTGACCTGGATCGCTTCGGCAGAGGCCTTGAGGGTCAGTTCGCTGGAGGTCTCGTGGCGGAACTGTGGCACAGGGTTCAAGGTGGATAAATTAGATAAAGCAAGAGAAAGTTACAGTTCCATTCCAAAGTTTTACAACACCCGTTTTTCTTCAAATTTAACCAGCTGGAATGCAACGAGCGACCTGAAACAGATCTGCAGGAAACTGGCAGACATTTACATTTAAAGTTTAGGTTACCAAAAACTAAAATTAAAAGAAATTTCAGAATATTACAAATTGGCCTTCAAGGAACAACTAATAGGTTACAACCTCCATATAGTCTGCACCAAGCGACGTGAGCTCCAACAGAGATCAAGAGTAACTGAGCATGCAAAAAGAAAAAAAGGGAACAACAGGATGATAAACTGCCACCTTTGAACAAATTCTATAGGCACCAAGCCCGATATTCCAGTTTTTTTTTTTTTTTAATTAACCTTTGTGTTACTTAATCTATAAATACTTATATGGGTCTATTAAAACAAAGCAATCAACCATTGCATCAATTAAAAAAAGAAACCTTTGTTTAAGAGGAGCATTGCTACTACAAACAAGGACTCACGTAGTAACACTAGTGGCAGTCATGGTAAGTGATAAGAGAAACAGTTAATTCTGAAAGAGTAAGGGGACATAGACACTAAATAAATACACAAATAAATACATAAATAAATAAATAAATAATACTAGTACTGACTTTTTTAAGGCCTTTAATAATATTACAACTACCCTGTTAGACTGCAATTTGCTATTATTAGCATTATTATTATTTATTATTAACAAACATAATTATAATGCAATTCTGTCCAGACTATTTACAGATATTTATATTACTGAAACCTGATTGCTAAAAAGAAACAAAAATTAATATGTACAAAACAAATAAATTCTCATTAGATTAAACTACGTGTTTTATTTCATTTCACTATAATCCTTGTGTATTAATATTAGCAGCAATAGTACCATATTAGTAGTACCAGCGGGTCCACTTTAAGATAAAACTTTTAGGCGGGGAGGCGGGTCTTTCGCAACAGAAAACGGAACGCATTTCGTTTCAGCCAATCAAAATTTACAAATATATCGGCACAAGAAAGCTTCGACCATTTAGAAGACACACGTTTACGCGGCGAGCCAATCCCTTGCACAGGGCTGCTTGTCAATCAACCGAGATAACGCCACAAAATCGGAACCGAAGATTGGGACTCAGATAGCGGGCAAGGATGATACGCAAATTTGTGAAGCGTTCCTAATTTTTTCGTTGTAATATTAATCATTTTAATCAGATTTAACAAAATCCGAGGCGAAAACTCGTTTTCTGGAATGAAAACACTACATGGTCGCCATCTTGGCCATGTGATAGGGAGACGACCGTCATCCTTAGCGCTGACATCACGTGCTGCTGAAGAACCCATTGCTACCTCGCGTTTTCTGAAACCTACCTCGACACGTTAGTATCGACCATTGATATATACAGATAGACGCCGCATTCACAGTATTGCCCAGTCGACACGATACGTCAGCGCGTCCGCCATATTGCCATTGGCAAAAGTGCCATTTAAACTAATACAGGTAGACGTGAAAAAGCGGGTTTTCTGATAAAAAAAAACAATAACGTTTAAAACAGTATCGTTTACATACAACAGATTTTGGCGAATCGTTTAAATGCAATTATTTCCATCCATTTATACACTAATAATGGCAACTATTAAATAATAATAATTATTATTCTTAAATAATTCCTCCCATATTAGTAACATTTCTCGGACTGCTTTCTTCCATCTCCGAAACATTTCTTGACTTTGTCCTGTTCTTATGCAACACAGTACTGAAGTAGGCCTATTGGTTAATGTCCAAGTCACCTCACGTATAGATTACTGTAATGCTATTCTATCTGCCATCGCTTACAGCTTCTTGAAAATTCTGCTGCCAGGATAATAACCTGCTGTTCTAAATCCACTGAACATATACACTCCTCTCGCTCACTCAGATCCTCATCTGCAGCTCTACTTTCTGTACCGCACATCAAACTCTGTGCTCTGGGAGCTCGAGCGTCTCTCATAGTGCTCCTCAACTCGGGAATTCTCTTCCTTCACATATACGTCAGCTCGATTCAATAACACATTTTAAAACTGCCGTCAAAACTTATCTTTTCAAACTGGCATACCAATTGTGAATTTTGCACTGTTACTGCCAGTTATCTTTGTTTGTCTTTCTTTTAACAGTGAAATGATACACTCAATGACAAAAATAAACAACTTTACTGTATACAAATTGGCTTAATAATGTCTGAAAACATTTCACTCATTCCTCTCTCGATCTCTCTCTCTCACATACACACACGCACACACAATGTGGTTACTTAAATATATACAGGATAGGATCTAAAATCCATGAAACAGAACTGTCTTACATAGCTTTTTCCGTGTGTTGCCGCTCTGTAATTTGAGAGTATTCAGTCTGGGAGGCAATATGGTGCAGCCTTAGTTTGTGGAAGACAGACACAACTAAAGACAGGAACATAAAATGATGGTTGTCCATTTCAAACTGTGTTTCCTCAATGAGCTCCTTGAGAAAAAACACATCATCTGAACCAATCTCAGCCCACTGACAGCTTGCCCTAATGTCGACTGTCGGATAACACGCTCAGCTACTTTGACCACCTTGACTGTACCCTCAGAAGGAATCATCAAACCTCCTTTGTTTTTTATTGTGAGCAAGTGGTAGCTTTGATCATGTGATGCCGGTACAGCATCTGTTACCAAACTAGCACGGCACACATCACAGGACAGCTTTCTCAAAATCCTGTCTAAGGGCTACCTCCCACTGCTTCCTGAGGCGGATTTCTTTGGGAAACCTTCAAAGCTTGAGAAATGTTAACAACTAAGAACAATCTACATAGTTAGTGACTAAATACGTTTAGCTAAAACGTTGTTTGGGGGCTCACTTGAGCACATAAATGCATAGCTTTGCTAGGTTAGCTTGGCGTAGCTAAAAATTAAGATTATAAAACGGGATTTCCTAATGACCAGATATAACCAAAACAATTATTCAGCTTTACCTATGAAATGTAATCCCCCGGGATCTGGTGTGGAGCGTACAGCGGTTTGCACAATCCCACGCAGCACATGCGTGAGGCGTCTTTATCCATTACTTCACTCCACAGCAGTGCCACTCGCGACGTTGGGCCATCACTTGTTTATTCCACCCCTTCATAGTAGACTTGCCGATCTGGTGCACCCAGAGAGTAGCTGCTTGTGAATACAGGAACAGTGGCATTTCTAAAAATTAAAGCTGCTATTGCGATCGTCTGCATGTGTCCTTTTAATACAAGTTAAAAAAAGCAGTGCCTAACAACCAAGGCGTTGTTAGAAAAAGGTCATCGTTGCAGACATGGCAATATCAGTGCGCAGGTGGCAGAGTATGTAGCTTTTGCTGTTTATATTCATTCGTTCATATAATTTTTCACCGAGTTTAAATAGTAACGCTAACGAAATGGGATGAGGGGGCATCTTACAACATGGCGACGATACACACCTTCTCTAACGATCGTCCAACGCGTTGGTTTTAAATCCCTTTCAAATAGCAACTTTTAATGGAATTGTTGCGCTTTTTTGCTGCAAAACACATTTTTACCTACAACATTTAACTTTGAGCGAGATTTGTGCACTGAGATTCCAGCAAAGAGCCCAGCATCAAAAAAGAATAAAGGGGCACCTTCTTTGAGTGAGTTATAAGCAAATGTTATAAGTGCCGTAACATTGTAAAATGATGAAAGATCTGATGAGTTGGAACAAATGATTTAAAAAAAATTACAAATTGCGGAAATAAACACATTTCGGAATTTTGCATTTCACAAAATTGAGAGTTTAAAGAACGATAATAACATCATCCAAATGGAACGTGACGAGTTAGACCAAACTGAAAATAAGCTTAATGACAGACTGTCTGATGCTGAACATTATAAGAGAAGATGGTGCTTGTGGTTGTATGGCTTATCTGAACAGGACAGTGAGGATGTTAAATACTGACTACTAGAAATTAGGGGCGGTATGACCAAAATTCTATATCACGGTATTTTTCAAATTATACCAGTTTCGCAGTATTCAACAGCATTTTTTTCCCCATGCATGAGTGGATGTTAACCACATTTTCCACTGCAATTACTGCAGTAGACTGGTTAAGAATGACCTATTCCACTGTCATGAGAATTGTACATTGTACAAAAAAACATTTTAATATGCACACAAGTATTAATACAGGTTTGCATGGCCCCATAAAGTGATATTTTTCAAGGGGGGTGGCACTAATGAAGAGAAGGATTCACATTGCATTACAGTTGCAGTCAAAATATAGAACCATTTTATTGAACAAATTTTGTAAACAACTTAAATTATAATTTTGACAACATATTTTCAACCATCCAAAGAGGCATTTAGACTTAGTAAAATATCCAGAGGTGCTGGTCAAAAGTTGTGTTGCACTGAACATGTCTTAGAAAAGGAATAAATAGTAAGTATTTTTTGTAAACCAACTACACTTTCTGTTAATGTTAACAATCTCTGTCCACTGACATGTTAGCTACATGGATTGTAATGGTGTTGGTTATCTTGATCCACCGCTTGCTTTTTTTGTCGTAGGCAGTCCTCTAGCAAATGCATCTAAAAGTGATGTTTGACTCGAGTGTCCTCTAGCTTTTTCAGTTTTACCTGAGGACATGGAGGGTGCCAATCTTAGTTCCATACATTCATGGTACTCCAAAGTATGTTTGTGGCTAAGGTGGTGCAGCACATTGCTCGTGTTACTGCCTCCAATGACAACTTTAGCTCCAAAGCATTTGCAATAAATAGTTGTATGGTCCACATCCGACCTTTTAAAACCAAAATCTCCAGACAACAGACACGGCTCTTTTTTTCGGCAAAAGTTCTTCTTTATCGTCTGCTACAGCTTCAGTTTCAGAAAGTTCTCTGTCAATTTTCACCGCTCAATACCTCCACTAACGCATGTACTCCGTTGCATGCGTGTTTAGCGGTGTAGCAGTGAAAAAAGTGCCCCCCTTAAACAGTTTCCCACTGCGCCATGTTCCGAACGTTGTTTAGGCTATTTAAACCGGTATTGCGGTATAAGAAAAATCCATATCATAACAAAAATAAAAACGGTTTTCAGTATGAACCGGTATACCTCCCAGCACTACTAGAAATTTGTATGCATTTGTCTCCTGAGGCAGGTGAAAGCGCCAGACTTGCTGTGCATGTAGCTAACGGATTGGATTGCCAAGAAGGTTCCAGAACATGACCTGTTATTGTTTTGTTTGCATTTCACTGGCTGCAGGACTTAATTTGGATGAAAGTCCAAAACAGTGGCTACTTAATGGATAGAAGGCTGCGATTTGAAGAGGACCTTAGAGAAATGGAGAAAGAAAGAAGATCACTGTTCTGGCATCAAATGTAACCAGCTTGGAAAGAGGGTACACAGAGGGGGTTAGAGCATTGTACTGTACTGTTTTCTGTGACAGTGTCGCACAGACAAGAACAGGGGTTAGGGACAGTGTTATCGGAGAGAAGTGCATGCTCACAGGCCAGTGTTTTGGTTCTGTGGGCCAGTTGCCTTGCCTTACATTACAGATTACTAAGATGCCTTCACACACTCCATAGCACGCCGGGGAAAAGATCAGTACGGGCCCCCTAATCATACAGGACCATCATTACAGTAGTCAGGGGCATAAAGTACTCTTTCAATTATAGCACTTCTTTTTTTCTTTTTTTGAATTTGAAGAGCATTACACCACAGTATGTAAGGTTTAAATTACGTATAAGCAACAACGAAATGTTGATGTTAGTTTTGTATGGCAGTTAGTAAAACTTGTAATTTTTTGCCCAAAAACTTTCTTTTTTGCCCCTTGAGGGGCCATGTGGGACACTATTGCAACAATTTCTCTTCCCTTTAAAAGTATTTTTTCTCTGAGTAAAGGTGTGTGTTTAAATTTTGCAGCTTGTTGGGGTCACAGAGCAGCTACAGGGATTTGAGCATTGAGTACACTTTACTGTACTGGTACATCTGACTCTCATGGGCCAATGCCGCTTACCCCTCTTTAACTTTTAAAATTGTAGCCAGAAAATGTAAACCGTATTTTGCAATATTGTCATTGTTGGATTTATCTGTTTTTATATTCTATTCTTCTAGATCACAATTCACATCTTGCGCAGATATGAGGGGCTTTGCCCATACGAAGCAGAACCTGCACTAATCTCCAGGGATGTCATAATGTAAAAAGCATTTGAACATTGCAGAAGTTTATTCTGAATAATTCTTTTTTGTATTGTTTTGTTTTTAAAATAAAAGCATTGACAAAAGTAAAACAAGTTGGTGTGGTGTTTACTTCATCATTCTTGACATTAGTGTGTGTACATATGGTGGTGAGATGCAGGAGATAATAGAATTTTAAGGAGTTCATAACCTTGCGGTGACCCTAGTGACAAAGTCAGAAAATTACATTTGTAAATGCTTAGTATGTTCTTCATAATGTTAGTTCTGTAATGACATCAGAGGCTATCACAGCTATAAACAGCGATTTTCAGTAAAGTTGTTTCAGTATTGGGTATTAATGAGTCAATTAATTACTGTACTTTATAAATGTCAGACTGCTGGACATTATTTAAGAAATCAATGACAGGAACACAATATGATTTTTAACATGGTTTGCTTTAATATTAACTTGCAGAGTTTTGAAGCTAGATATCAGTTTAAACATTTTCATGCTCATGATACACATCCTTTTAAAGTGTTTTAGCATAAAATGGCATAAAGCATCAAGAACCAAAAGAGGCAGATATGTCACGCACATCTCAGATTAAATGATTTCTTCAGGCCAAACAATACAGCTGTTAATATGTACTGCTATTTTAAATGTACTGTTATGATATAGTGGAAATACTGTAATTCAAACAAGGCCGCAGAAGTCCTGCTCTCTAGCATCTACTTGGTCTCTTATACTGTTTGTCTATTGTTCTTTGTGTAAAGTAAGACTTTCTGACATTGGTGCAGAATCTACCCTTAATGATTTTCCTTCTATCTCCATCTCTTAAAAAGTTCCCTGGACTAATTCCTTTCACAATTAAAAAGGGAATGCCAATCACATGACCTCATACTCGCCTTCAGTCTTTCCTCATAGGTAAAAGCCTCTACCTGGAATCAGCTTAGGTAGTGTTCTCTGAAGGTCCTTTTTGTGTTGCTGTGTGGTTTTCTTTGATTGGACTCCAAAACTGTACACAGAACTCCTGAAGAGGTACATAGCTTATGTATAACCACCGCTGATTTGTACATAACATGCCTTTTGTATGACGTTTTCACAATGTGTGGATGTAAGCACAATTTCTAGATCTGTCTCATTAGGTGTAATGTGAAGTTTCACACCTCCCATTGAACATTCAGATTAAATTTTTTAAAGTTGAATAACTTTCACTTATACTTTATCAAAAAAATGTAATAATACAGATTGTGTTGTATGCTCTTTCATGATCATTTGTTTTTGTTGCTTCCTAATGAAATTGAAGAATATTGGTGAAGCTCAGCCTTCCCTATCTGATCCAATGTTAACTATTCACCAAAACTCTCGTTCTTGCCATGTGATGCTCAGTCTGTTCCTTAGTAATTCCTTGCATTAATTTATCCAAACTTCATATTAGGTTTTAGTTTTAGTGTTTGAATATGTGCCCTGCCAGAACACTGTAAAATATAATATACCAGTAATGGCGCAATGCAAGATAACATGCAGTGAATACACTTGACTTGAGCATTCATAGTTTTCACCCTCTTTCTTTGTACATTTACCATTCGTTTGCTCAGAGGATGATGTGTTTGCTTCTTCCTGAGCAGCTCTTGTTTTCTCCACCCTAGTGGCTCGCTTCTTCTCTTCTTTTATCAACATCTTTTCTCGTTAAAACTGATTAAGTCAGTGTTTGTGTTGCAATTACATAGTATGATCCAACTTAGATCTTAGATTACTTTGATCCAACCTGTGAGCGTTGCCATCCAGCTCCAGCATCACTAGGCCATATGTTTTGGGAATGTGTCAAATTAACATCATTTTGGATTAAAAACCTTTAAATACTGTACTGTTGGTACCGAGTGTCCCAATGGCTGGGTTCTCAGTTCTTTACATGGCTCTTTGAGATGGCTTGCTATCCTTAAAATGACTTGTCAAAATGGCAGGATGGTCTCTCACACTTTGGTGTTGAGGCCACAACATTAGGGATCGGGAGCACTGTGATGTCAGATGGTGCAGCAGGGATGTTGCGTGCTGCACTTGCAGGTGGCACAACCAGGATGTTAAGTGGTGTGCTGTCATGTAGTCAACAGAGGTATTAAATGCTGATCAGCTGTAGACAAGCAGGTGAACTTCGTTGTGTGGAGATACAAATATTCAGATCATTTTGCCATTTCCTTTTACTAAGCTGGCAATGCAAACCATATTCCAAGTCTGGATCTCAACTTTTAGACTCTTCCTTTACCACTGTTCCACAACACCTCTATGATCTTCCTTGTCCTTTGCCTGTGCATTTTTCTTCCAGTCCTGCCTTTCACAGCTCACTTGGGGTCAGAGGTAACTCAATCTACCACACCTTTCCCCAGCTCCATGAGCCTGAAACTGCACTGGTGCCCATGCACGTGGGCTAATGGACCTTAGCACATGGAGAAGCAGTGGTGGAGTTGCAGATGTGTCAGTCTCTCAGCTGTCTCCATCCTTGAACTGCTGCTACAAACAGCACTCCAGATTATGGCTCTGAGCCTTGAGACTCTCCAGCACCTTCTCAGAAGAGGCAAGCAGATTCGTTTTAGGTCTCCAAAACACTCAGTGCTCTGCTAAGTCAGACTGAAGGTCTTCTTCACATCCCACTTATGACACCAATATAGCGTTGACACAGAGAGCCCCAAAGGCTGGATTCTCTGCTCTTTACATGGCTCTTTGAGGTGGCTTGCTATTCTTGAAAGGATTGCTTGCCTTTTGCAGCAGTAGTTGGAAAAAACACCTGCTATTGTGCATGAGTTGCTGTTTTTAGAGTTGCTCATGCTATAGATGATATAATGCCACCTGATTCTTTTGGTGATTCATCCCTGGCTGATGTAACTTGTCCTGTGTCATTGTAATATTTATCAGACAGCACTGGGGTCACAGTCATTCCTAACCCATTAGCTGTATTTGGAGGACCTCCCAGATAGGGACAAATGGTTCGTACCAGCCTATGCAACACTAGTAGAATGTAGAATTGTCTTTCTTAATTGGAAGACTCACAGCCCACAGTGTATGCCTGAGAAACTGATTTTGTACGAGTATATTATTGAGGGTTGTATAACTGAGAAACTAATGTTGTATATTATTTGCTTAGAGGATCTGTCTAAAACAGCTTTAAAATATGGCAAGACTTAATTTAAAAAATATTAGAATAAGCATACATATAGGGGAAAATGTGTTTTTTCTTCTGCTTTAGGCTGTCATCTGTTTCTGTTGGTGGGAGGTTGAATTTTTGTTCTGTTAGGTTTTGTTTCATCTCATATTTAAAATGTTTTCTTTGTTTCTTCTAGATTAATTTTGAAATTGTTTGGAGTATAAATTCTGTCTGTTTGATTGTAAAGAATTTTAGCTTTTGTTAAGTCCAAAAATAAAACCAAATTAAACTATTGAGCATTAATGGCTGCAGCAAGGAGCTAGATGAGTTCTATATGGAAAAGGCAAAAGGAGCATCTATACGATGTATGGGCAGATGGATGGAAAAGGCAGAAAAGAATAGCAAATTTTTTTTGGACTTGAGAAAAGGAATGTGCAAAACAACATGATAAGAAGATTACAAATTGATGAAATTTGTCAAGGTTTGTCACTAATTTTTATAGCAGCCTATATAAAGCCACTAACCACCCTGATTGTCCTCAGTTGTTCTCCTCAATTAAGAATCCAGTAGTTACTAATGAGGAATTCAGAAAGGAATGTTCTGAAAATATTACTTTACAAGACTTTAAGATAATTGTTCTTAATTTGAAAACCAATAAGGCTCCTGGAAATGATGGGCATACTGCAGAATTTTGTAAGAAATTCATTGATAAACGTGATATGTTTCAGTTTATGAGGAGTCCTACAATGCTGAAGAATTGCCACCTAGTATGAAAGAAGGTGTTGCCCTCATACCCAAACCTCATAAAGACAATCAGTTGATTGATAATTGGTGCTCTATTACCTTACTTAATAGTGATTCTAAAATTATTGCCTCAGTTTTTAGCTAGACATCTTAAATGAGGCCTAGATGACATTATTAGTGAATGTCAATGTGGCTTTACGAAAGGATATCACATTTCATATAATACTCATCAGGTATTGGACCTTATTGATTACCATGAATGGTTAGAGGGTGATCCATGCATATTATTTATTGATTTCACAAATCTTTTGATATTATTAGCCATACTTTCAATTTTGTTTCTTTACATTTTTTTAATTTGGGACATTAATTTTTTCAGACCATTAAAACTCTATGTAAAGGTATTAACAGTTCAGTTAAGCTTGTCTTGAGATGTCACATAGATTAAATGATGAAAGAGGAATAAGCCAAGGATGTCTGACCTCTCCTTTGCTCTTTCTCTTGGCTGCTCAAATTCTTAATATTTTGATTGAACAAAGTTCCTTTCAAGGTATTAGTTTTAATGATAATGACTTCAAAATTACAGTTAGTCGATAATTTGAACAATAAACATGAAGTTTCTAAATCCCTTGAAATAATTAACAATTAACAAGCTTTTCAGATCTAAATCTCAACATTAAAAAATGTGAACACTTTCCTTTGAAAAAATGTGATAATAGTACAATTTTTGACATACCAATTCAAAAAAAACATTTGTTATCTTGGCATTAACATTTCAGAAAATGTATGAAATAGGATCACCTTAAATTATATGTCAGTCTTCGGTGAAATGTATAAGAAATGCAATGCTTGGATGACTAGATATTTATCCATCCAGGGCAGAGTCCTGCTCCGTAAAGCAGAGGGATTATCGAGAGTGTCATATGTATTTTCATCATTAGATGCTCCTTACAGAAGTTGGGATAATGCACTGATATTGCCGCACCCTCAACACAACAAACAAGCTCAGGATCCCAATTTTAGGACCCAAGTGCAGCCATGCAACGGGTGACACCTCGGCACCACGCTAGTTCAATTGGAATGGAACAGTGTGAGGTTTTATATGGTGGCTGGAGTGCCAATCCTACCACCAACCCCCAAGTCAGAGGAGGTATTAAAAAATAAAATATCAGATGGAGACTTGGTGTCATCGATTTCTTCACACTCAACCTGAATATGCAAATTAACTGGATTTAAACATTTCTTTAAAATTCCTGTAGTAAATTGTACTGCATACCAAATATCATTTTTAGCAACATTGGTGGGTTACAATTCCTGCTCTAATGCACATATCAAATTAGCAAACTACCTATACAGTTGCCTATTTTTCATAAGCAAGTTTTGTTGAGTTGGCTTTTGATTTACATACATAATTTTTCTCCACATTTTCTCTGAAATAATAAACACATTACCAACAATGGAAAAATCATTATTCTTAGATGAATGGTTTAATAACAATATTGATTCACCACTTATCTGACCATAATTATATGATTGCCTCTGCTGATTTTTGTTTAAAGTTTGGTACTATTTCTTCAATAAGAGAATACATATAAAATGGCAGGTGATTTTATCCCAGATGATTTTATTTCCTGACTTAAAAGCAGTTACACCTTTGTAAACATCCATCCATCCATTCATTATCCAACCCGCTATATCCTAACACAGGGTCATGGGGGTCTGCTGGAGCCAATCCCAGCCAACACAGGGCACAAGGCAGGAACCAATCCTGGGCAGGGTGCCAACCCACCACAGTACACACACAAACACACCCACACACCAACCACACGCTAGGGCCAATTTAGAATCGTCAATCCACCTAACCTGCATGTCTTTGGACTGTGGGAGGAAATCGGAGCACCCGGAGGAAACCCATGCAGACACGGGGAGAACATGCAAACTCCACGCAGGGAGTACTCAGAACATAAATTCAGCTCTCCTTACTGCGAGACACAACTGCACCACTGTGTCACACTAAACGTACCAGTAGAAATGAAACAGCTTTGAGACTGTTCTATTAAGAGGAACACCAAATAAAATAAATGACACCAAACAAGGATTATTGATGATGTTTGTTACACGTTCACAAAGCTTTTCTGGGTTGTGTGTGCAGCCATTCCACTGTAGCTGACTTGATATTTTAATCCTGGACACAGCTCATCCCGTGGAGGGTGGCTGTCCAGTCACACATGGCCACATTTGTAAAATCGGGTGGATGTGGCACCTCTTCACAGCAACAGTTTTGCAGAAGAGGCTTTGGAACTTTTGAAGTGTTAAGATTTACCAACTCAGTAAACATAAAATACGGTACAGAACAGCATTCCCTGTGAAAAATGAATCAGTAATTTACACGTTATTATTTCTTACCTTACAGTTAAATGTATTGGTCAGAACTAT
Organism: Erpetoichthys calabaricus; assembly: GCF_900747795.2. Lineage (NCBI taxonomy): Eukaryota > Metazoa > Chordata > Cladistia > Polypteriformes > Polypteridae > Erpetoichthys > Erpetoichthys calabaricus. The sequence continues at coordinate 59,072,122 of NC_041395.2, read as the reverse complement.
ACAGTAGCAGAGATTATCTGAGTGTTTATGACACTTGGTGGGTCTGTCCAGGGCTGGTTCCTGCCTTAATTTTCTCTCAAATCAATAGAAGCGCATCTCTGCAGCCATACAACTGATTTATAGGGGATGAGGAAATGGACCGGTAGGTGGAACTCTAAGCGTTGAGACCCATGTAGTTTATCAAAAAGTGAGAATCATTACAAATAACTTTATTAAGCAGGCAGCAGATAACAACAGCAACATTTATTTCTATGGCACATTTTCATACAAAGAATGTAACTCAAAGTGTTGTATAAGATGTCAAAGAGAAAGTTACAACAAAAGAAAAAACAAATAGGATTAGGTAAGAATAATAATACATAACAAAAACAAATTCATAAAACATATATAATTAGTACAAGAGTAGTGTCCCTATATATGATGTCGTATTGTAAGTCTCTATAGATGAGTACAGAGATAAGGTCAGATGGCTGTGAGGTCAGAAAAAACAAACAAAAGTCCTGTAAAGCTGGAGAAAAAAAAATCTGCAGAAGTTCCAAGACCAAAAGATTGGCCCGCTCTACAGGGCATTCTACCAAACGTAAATGTTCTTAAGTCGCTTCTAATTGTTTCCAGGCTTCGTCTGAGAGGATTCGACTCAGTCAATGTCGTGGAGAGCGGGGGGACACACCTTTATTCCAGCATGACAGGTGGCTGCGCGGTGCCTTGATCAGGTGGCAGTGGCACAAAACTCCACTACAGAAGAACTGGTAGAGAAAGAAGAGAAAAGTAAAGATTAGCAAAGATTACAATTCCCAGAACATTATGATCATTCTAAACATATTTTAGTCCATTCAGAGTATAACTAAGATGTAGCTATGAAAAGCCAAACTTAAACAATGATTTTTTTTTTTTTTTAGCAGTTCTTTCACTGTTCCACCGTATTATCCTAGCAGATCTCTACTGGTAAACAATTCCAGATTGTTGGTGCAGAGCAGCAAATGGCCTCCCTACCACTTCTTTTAGCTTGGCACTCTTGGAATTATAAGCAGACCATTTTCACAAGATCTAAGTTTACAACTTGGTATGTAGGGGACAGGAACTCCAAAATATAAGAAGGGGCAAGATTATTTAAGGCTTTCAACACCATTATTTTTCTAGTTTTCCTTTTTCTAGTTAAGATTTTTGCTGCTGCATTCTGCACTAGCCGCAACCGATTCATGTCTTTCTTAGGTGGTCCTGTTAGGAGTGAATTACAAAAACTTAGCCAACTAAAAGCAAAGGTATGAATTATTTTTTCAGTATCTTGCAATGTTAAGAGGACTAACTTTTCCAATATTCCTTAAGTGAAACTGCAGTCCTATTAATGTGATAAATGTATAATTTTAAGGTTTAGGTCAGAGTGCATGATAACATCTAAATTCATTCGCACTGCCTTGACTTTTAAGGCTTGGGTATCATACCCGCACTATTTCGTTATTGCGCAGTCACTAAGGTTTCTGTTTTTTCTTTATTTATTTTGGGAAAGTTGGTCGACCCTGCCTGGAGGTTGCATGTTCTTCCCGTGTGTACGTGCATTTCCTCGGGGTGCTCTAAAGACATGCAGGTTAGCTAGACTGGCGATACTAAATTGGGGATTGTTCTTTCCTTATTCCCAGTACTTGCTAGGAATAACTTCAGCTGTCCCAGGACCCTGCACTGGTGAACTGGCGACAAAAGGAATGGACAGATGGATGCATAGTGAAACAAGCACATTTACAAATACATTGTGTGAAAGACATGCAAACCACCCAGCTGCATACTGTATTTCTAGAAGGTAGTTCATGCCTTATAAGAAAGTCAATAAAATGTTAAAGGCACTCCAGCAGACCCCCGTCACCCTGTTGAGGACTAAGCGGGTTAGAAAGTGACTGCTGACTGACTTCCTACCAAACAGTCTATGGTGGATCCCAAGGAAGGAAAGAAAGAAAATTGAAAATGCATATACTATAAAATTGACATGAAAAACAAAGTAAAAAGTTAACATGAATTAAATAGTAAAATTAATCTGAAACATAAACTAAAATGGGTGGAGCGCCACGCTAAAGAGGAAAAACGGGACCTTGACGGCAGCATGTTTCTGTCAATTACTTTACTCGACAGGCGAATTGTTTGAGCTTAATAACTCGCCGACAACCCTACTTTTAACCACACTGGCATAGCGCATAACATCACAGCCCTATAATGCACTGGGACAAAGTGTTGATGGTGCGATTTGGAGCGTAAAAGTCCAACCTGAAACGGCGATCAGGTGATCACGATGTCACGTGACCCTGCCGCCAACAGGTTGTTTGCCTAAAGCAGCCTGACGAGGCTGTCCGCGATAACGAGGATTGTCATCTTCTGACTTCTAGCTCCTATTGGCTGCCCAAACCGATTGTCGCATATCATTTGTATCCACCATAATAGGCTTGTGAAAAGTGGAATATTTTTGTAGATATCAGAAACGATTCCCGTTAGCAAAGCTCAGTAACATCAACATTATATTATACTACCGATTACAGTATTTATGTCACAAGTACTGAGCAGGAAAAAAAATATTAAAAAAATGAATGCAGTCTGTTGCGTAAGTTCTCATCTCGCTAACCAATTAGGAGAAACGTGCAAAGCACTTAAGTCTTAAATGACAACAACCACACTCTTTATATGTATTATACATACAAAGCGTTAAAACTGGAACAAAACAGAAAAGATTACCTGAAGCGCTCTATAAGATTGGTGTGTTAAAGGGGCGTAGTGCACCCCGAGGAAACGCACGTAGACAGGAGGAAAACATGCAACCTCCAAGTCGGTAACACTCGCGACGTTACCTCCTTACAGGCTGCACCACCGTGCACCCAACAACATGTTTAATCATTAACAGTATAAGTTATTTAAATGAAGTTAAAGGAAAATGTAACACAAATACGCAGTGATCTGTGATGATCTGTGTCCCCTCTTCACAGCCATATGACTGGTGTTGCACCCAAATCTCACCCTTTCCACCGCAGAAACAAAAGGAAGGCAGAAGATATCAGACGTTGGGAGGTTTAATTTAAGATGATGTTCATTCATCTGAGACACCGTCGCATAGGTCAAAACTTTGGTCACTAATAGGCATACGTGAATCAAACGGGTACTTCTTGGCAGTCATAACTGGGGTTACTCTTTACAGGGCCAGGATATCATTTTTTAAAATATCATAATTTGCCGGCTTGTTTAAATTGCAACTGGCATTTAAGGCTTTACCTGTTTGGAAAGGTGTAACAGTATGGGCCTATTTTATTGGTGCCAGTACTGGTTATTTGCAGATCCCTTGAATGCTAAGAGGTATACTTCTGTATCCCCATATCGGTGCTGAAGTGGCAATAGTAGCTAGGTAGTCTAGAATCCATATTCTTACTCTGGTGCCATTTCTGCAGGACTGCAGGCTGATGATTTGGTGAACTCTGCTGGCTCACAACCTCACCTTGTAACTGCGAGATCTATTCACCCAGCTGCCAAAAGGACTCAACTTGAGTTTAGATGTTAAGGTTGTTGTTTAATTTCTTCAGAATAAATCCTGCTGATTACATCACTGTGAATACAAGCAAAGACAGACACTTAAAGGATTTGTCAATAAGATGCAAGACCCACACTTCTGGCTTTTGTAGCTCATGCACCGAACGTATTGACTGAGAGAGCAGAAAGACACAGACAAGAATTTATAAAAGTTAAAAAAAAAAAAAAAAAGAAGCATTTTGGGCTTCCAATAAAAAGTGCAAAAATGAAGTTCCCAAACCAAAGTAATAAGATGTCATTAATAAAAACACACACAGCAGAAATAACAAACAACAAAAATTAAGTCTTTTCCCTTCCTCCCAGTCCAACCAAAACCTCCGGAAAGGAAAAGAAACATAACTCTTGTTCTAAACACTATTTACACAAAAATAAAAGTATCCATTTCCTCCTTCTCAAAAGCAATATGTAAGGATTAAAGAAGTACTAGCATGTTGTACCGTGTCAGCCATTATGAATGTAGTGAAACGTCAAGCAAAATGACACCTTTTATTGGCTAACTAAAAAGATTACAATATGCAAACTTGCCTGAAGAAGGGGCCTGAGTTGCCTCGAAAGCTTGCATATTGTAATCTTTTTCGTTAGCCAATAAAAGGTGTCATTTTGCTTGACTTTTAACTACAAGAGTGAAGAAAAAAAACTATATACAAAAAATCAAATGTCCTTCATTCTTCTCCCTTCTTAAATTATACGGAGAAAAGGGAAATCAAGAAATTATTTACACTAAAGAAGAAATAAAACACAGTTTAAGTCTCCTATCAATATGCAAGGGCCTTGACCACTCACTCACCACACTACCATCTCGGTTAACGTGGGCCTAAAGGTTAGCTGGACTCCCAACCCTTTCAAAAGATGAACTCTTTTAAACTTTTCAACTTAAGGTCCATTACCGCCACCAACTGGATTGGTGTATGATGCAGAAAGGGGAAAACAAATGACTAGAAATACTGTACCTATATTTTCTAATTAAATGCTTTCTAATAACCCTATAGTTTTTAAATAACATAATATGAATCAATTTAAACTCATCTCCATGTTCTGATATCAAATTATCCATTCCCAGGGATTTAAAATATTGAACTCTTAGTTTATATGTCACACACTCTAATAAAATATGCTGTACTATCTCTAATTGATTACACGCTCTGCATGCTCCAGACTGCTGCTGTCCCATCTTGAATAATGTACCATTTCATCTAGTGTGCCCAATTCTAAGGTGTGTTAATATAATTTTTTCCCCTTCTTGTTTTGCCCCCTTTTCTCATGGATCCAACTCTGCTTTGTATTCTATAAACGTCTTCCCTTACCATCAGCGTCCTACATTTTTTGCCACATCTCATTGATTTTCTACCTCATCAGACTTGATTTCCGATTTACTAAATGTCACCTTTAAATCAATTAAAGGATGTTTAGTGTCTTTTTTTGCCAAATCATCAACAACCTCATTTCCTTTGACTCCTTTAATGTGCTGGGACCCATAAAAAAGTAACACACAGACCCATATTCTGCAACTGGTACACTGCTTCATTCACTTCCAGTAACAAGTTAGGCCTTGCTGAAGAATTACGCATTTTAATGATCTGTAAGACAGCAAAGGAATCAGAACAGATAAGCACCCTGTTTGGACATAGTTCTTCTATCCATCATAGACCAAAAATAATGGCTATCTTTTCAGTTGTAAATACTGACAAATAATCAGACAGTCATTTTTTAATATATACTTGTAATTCTGGGACACAAAAAGCTGATGTTATATTATCTTTGAATGCTTATGTAAACAATCTTAACATCACATAATAGTTCTGAGTAATATTTATTTACTATCATCTTTTCAGACATACCTTGACTATTTGCTTTTAACAGATCATTTATGCTAAAGTCTACTAATGTCACTGGAAAAAGTTATGTTGGTGTTACTGTGGGACTAATCTGAAAATTCATTAACCCCATGATTTCAGCCTGTGCTGAACCCACCTGCCCAAAACTAACAATACTTTTTATTTTATGGTGCTCCCAACAATCTCTTCTTAATACACTAATTACAGAGTGATCATTCTTATGCCCTTAAATATGTACCCAGTACATTAAAAGTAATTGTAATCTGCAAAGGTTTAATGGCATTTATCACATCTCATCTTGTATTGCAGTTAGGCGAGGATTTAACAGCACCACAACAGACTCTCAAAGACCGAATCTCTCTAATTTTACTTATATGACACTTCCAAGTCAATTTACTACACGTGTATGGACCTAAAAATGTAACTACTGACACCATTTCCAGCTGTTGACCATATACTCTTAAAGTTAGCTTAGGTCTTTTCACTCTCTTACTGAAACAACTCACTTGCTATTTTGCCACTGAAAGCTTAAACCCCCATTTATGTATCTTATTCTTCAACTTTATTTCTAATCGCATTTTGTTAGCAATATATACAAAAATTCCTACTCTTAATCCAAAAAGCTCCATCATCAGCATACAATGATTTACCTGTATACTTCTACCTAATAAAAAACTCATAAAACTGTACATTCTACCAGTTCCAGAATTACACAACTTTAATAAAAGTCATTCCATCAACAACATATCATATGCTTTTCCTATGTCAAAAAAACTGCTATTACAAATTCTTTATTTGCCTGAGCTTTTCTAACTTCATTTTCTAGTTTCAATACTGAGTCCATTATCATTCTACCCTTTCTAAAACCACTTTGGTAATTTGCCATTATTACCTTTTTTCCCCCAAGATACAAGTTAAACGATGATTAACCCTTCACTCCATTATCTTACTCATTATGTGCCGTTAATGAGTCTATACTGTAACTAGCCGGGTCTGACAGTGTTTTACCTGGTTTTAAAACCGGTATTACTACTGCTGTGTTCTGGGTAGAAGGCAGTTTACCTAATCTCTAAATGATATTACTTCAAGAGATTTCTCAGTAATGTTTTTGAGCATGTGATAGCAAATCTCATTTTTCCCCAGAGAAGTACGACTTATACTTATTACTGCATCTTTAAATTCATACAAAGAAAATTCAATATCTGTAATACTATCACTAAAATAGATAGTTTAATATTTCAGGATCACACTTCAAAGTTACATTTCCTACATTATTTCACCTCATTACTTAAATTCTCCATGCTATGAACTTTAACAAAAGATTTATCTAATATATCAGCCTTCTCATCATCGGTAACATACTACTTGCCCTCACTAATCAGAATTGAATGTCTTATATCCTGTTTAATTCCTTCCATTACTTTAATCCTATTCTATACGTCCCCTATTTTAATATTCCTCCTGATCTTATCACACTGTGTTCTCCAATACATTTTTTGCATTTTTTTTTACAGTTTTTCTAAGAACTGCCTGAGCCTTTTCATATTTACAGTGTGACATTTCTTAATTCTCCTAAAGATTTTGTTCCTTTCCTGGATTACCTCATAACAGTTTTCATTCCACCATGGACCAGCCTTTGTTCTCCTAGCACCCTGACTTTTAAGCTTTGCTTCTAAAGCTGATTTATAAATAACACTGCATTTCTTTTCATTACAATTATCCACATTATCTTCTAGAATTACTTTTTTTAACCCCTCTTCACATGTTTTATTAAATCTTTCCCAATTAGCTATAGCAAAATTCCACCTATTTATACTACTTTATTTTGTATAATTCTTTCCTAGATCTAAATACTGTATTATAAGATAATAATCATTCCCTAATGATGTGTCCTTCATAATCTTCTAATTCCTGCCAATTTCCTACTAATTAAAGTAAGGTCACAGACATTCTCAGTTTGATTCTGTATATTAAACCTTGTTCTTGTTCCTTTATTAATACAAACCATATTACACATATATATATAAAAAACAACTTCAATCACTAAACCATTTTATCTGTCCTTCAGTATCAAATAATTCTAAAACTACTGTTTCATATTTTTCATTTACATTCACCGCTCTATATCCCAAACTATGTCTTATAAAAGTAGCCACTCCGCCCCCTTTACCAGTTAATCTGTCATGTCTTGCTACTATATAATCATGCAAACAAAAACTAAAGTGAAGTAACAGCCATTTCTCCTGAACACGTATAACATCTGTGGGAATAGCTCTATCAGATATAAACTTTTTAAACTCCTGACCATTCGCATAAGCTTCTAGCATTCCATTGCTCTATTTTAAACCCCATTATGTTCCTTCACTTTGAGAAATAGCCGATACCAGCCCACCCATCAAATTTCCATTTACAGTTTCACATGTAATGCCTGTTAAACCAAGAACTTTCTGCCACCTTGACAATAATTTTAATTTTTTCAGTATGACTCACTGTCTGAGATGTACAGTTTATCACATCTCCTATAAACATTACAAATTTCAACTTTTCAAATATTAAAGAGTGTTTCGTAACAGAACAATTATGTTTACGTACATCCATCGATTTCACATTCTGGTTCATCACTGACAGATGTTTTTTACACTACGGTATATGACACTCATATGAAACCCATTTTAACTTTCTGAACCTCAGCAGCTCTCTTTAGTGCCTTACAACCTCTATATGCTGCGCTACGTTCTCCCCGACAATCACAACATTTTGGTTTAACGTCTTTTTACATTCTTCATACTTAGGCTCATTTCCACATCTACTACATCTCAGTTTACTATGACATCTAAGTGACAGGGGGATACACATTCTTACATTATAGCTTAAGTACCCTAAACATACTCTTTCTGGTATTTTCCATCCATCCATCCATCCATTGTCTCCCGCTTATCCGAGGTCGGGTCGCGGGGGCAGCAGCTTGAGCAGAGATGCCCAGACTTCCCTCTCCCCGGCCACTTCTTCTAGCTCTTCCGGAAGAATCCCAAGGCGTTCCCAGGCCAGTCGAGAGATATAGTCCCTCCAGCGTGTCCTGGGTCTTCCCCGGGGCCTCCTCCCGGTTGGACGTACCCAGAACACCTCACCAGGGAGGCGTCCAGGAGGCATCCTGATCAGATGCCCGAGCCACCTCATCTGACTCCTCTCGATGCGGAGGAGCAGCGGCTCTACTCTGAGCCCCTCCCGGATGACTGAGCTTCTCACCCTATCTTTAAGGGAAAGCCCAGACACCCTGCGGAGGAAACTCATTTCAGCCACTTGTATTCGCGATCTCGTTCTTTCAGTCACTACCCATAGCTCATGACCATAGGTGAGGGTAGGAACATAGATCGACTGGTAAATTGAGAGCTTCGCCTTGCGGCTCAGCTCCTTTTTCACCACGACAGACCGATGCAATGCCCGCATTACTGCGGATGCCGCACCGATACGCCTGTCGATCTCACGCTCCATTCTTCCCTCGCTCGTGAACAAGACCCCGAGATACTTGAACTCCTCCACTTGGGGTAGGATCTCGCTACCAACCCTGAGAGGGCACTCCACCCTTTTCCGGCTGAGGACCATGGTCTCGGATTTGGAGGTGCTGATTCTCATCCCAGCCGCTTCACACTCGGCTGCGAACCGATCCAGAGAGAGCTGAAGATCACGGCCTGATGAAGCAAACAGGACAACATCATCTGCAAAAAGCAGTGACCCAATCCTGAGCCCACCAAACCGGACCCCCTCAATGCCCTTGCTGTGCCTAGAAATTCTGTCCATAAAAGATATGAACAGAATCGGTGACAAAGGGCAGCCCTGGCGGAGTCCAACTCTCACTGGAAACGGGTTCGACTTACTGCCGGCAATGCGGACCAAGCTCTGGCACCGATCGTACAGGGACTGAACAGCCCTTATCAGGGGGGCCAGTACCCCATACTCTCGGAGTACCCCCCACAGGATTCCCCGAGGGACACGGTCGAATGCCTTTTCTAAGTCCACAAAACACATGTAGACTGGTTGGGCAAACTCCCATGCACCCTCCAGGACCCTGCTAAGGGTATAGAGCTGGTCCACTGTTCCGCGACCAGGACGAAAACCACACTGTTCCTCCTGAATCCGAGGCTCGACTATCCGACGGACCCTCCTCTCCAGGACCCCTGAATAGACTTTTCCAGGGAGGCTGAGGAGTGTGATCCCTCTGTAGTTGGAACACACCCTCCGATCCCCCTTCTTAAAGAGGGGGACCACCACCCCGGTCTGCCAATCCAGAGGCACTGTCCCTGATGTCCATGCGATGTTGCAGAGGCGTGTCAGCCAAGACAGTCCTACAACATCCAGAGCCTTGAGGAACTCCGGGCGTATCTCATCCACCCCCGGGGCCCTGCCACCAAGGAGTTTTTTGACCACCTCGGTGACCTCAGTCCCAGAGATGGGGGAGCCCACCTCTGAGTCCCCAGGCTCTGCTTCCTCATTGGAAGGCATGTTAATGGGATTGAGGAGGTCTTCGAAGTATTCCCCCCACCGACCCACAACGTCCCGAGTCGAGGTCAGCAGTGCACCATCCCCACCATATACAGTGTTGACACTGCACTGCTTCCCCTTCCTGAGACGCCGGATGGTGGACCAGAATCTCCTCGAAGCCGTCCGAAAGTCATTCTCCATGGCCTCCCCAAACTCCTCCCACGCCCGAGTTTTTGCCTCAGCAACCACCAAAGCCGCATTCCGCTTGGCCTGCCGGTACCTATCAGCTGCCTCCGGGGTCCCACAGGACAAAAGGGTCCTGTAGGACTCCTTCTTCAGCTTGACGGCATCCTTCACCGCCGGTGTCCACCAGCGGGTTCGGGGATTGCCGCCACGACAGGCACCGACCACCTTACGGCCACAGCTCCGGTCAGCTGCCTCAACAATAGAGGCACGGAACATGGCCCATTCGGACTCAATGTCCCCCACCTCCCTCGGGATGTGGTCGAAGTTCTGCCGGAGGTGGGAGTTGAAGCTACTTCTGACAGGGGGCTCTGCCAGACGTTCCCAGCAGACCCTCACAACACGTTTGGGCCTACCACGCCTGACCGGCATCCTCCCCCACCATCGAAGCCAACTCACCACCAGGTGGTGATCAGTTGACAGCTCCGCCCCTCTCTTCACCCGAGTGTCCAAGACATGTGGCCGCAAGTCCGACGACACGACCACAAAGTCGATCATCGAACTGAGGCCTAGGGTGTCCTGGTGCCAAGTGCACATATGAACACCCCTATGCTTGAACATGGTGTTCGTTATGGACAATCCGTGACGAGCACAGAAGTCCAATAACAAAACACCGCTCGGGTTCAGATCAGGGGGGCCATTCCTCCCAATCACGCCCTTCCAGGTCTCACTGTCATTGCCCACGTGAGCATTGAAGTCTCCCAGCAGAACGAGGGAGTCCCCAGAAGGTATGCCCTCTAGCACCCCCTCCAGGGACTCCAAAAAGGGTGGGTACTCCGAACTGCTGTTCGGTGCATACGCACAAACAACAGTTAGGACCCGTCCCCCCACCCGAAGGCGAAGGGAGGCTACCCTCTCGTCCACCGGGGTAAACCCCAATGTACAGGCTCCAAGTTGGGGGGCAATAAGTATACCCACACCTGCTCGGCGCCTCTCACCGGGGGCAACTCCAGAGTGGCAGAGAGTCCAGCCCCTCTCAAGGAGATTGGTTCCAGAGTCCAAGCTGTGCGTCGAGGTGAGCCCGACTATATCTAGCCGGAACCTCTCAACTTCGCGCACTAGCTCAGGCTCCTTCCCCTTCAGAGAGGTGACATTCCACGTCCCAAGAGCCAGTTTCTGTAGCCGAGGATCGGACCGCCAAGGTCCCCGCCTTCGGCCACCACCCAACTCACACTGCACCCGACCTCCTTGGCCCCTCCCATAGGTGGTGAGCCCATGGGAAGGGGGACCCACGTTGCCTCTTCGGGCTGTGCCCGGCCGAGCCCCATGGGTGCAGGCCCGGCCACCAGGCGCTCGCCATCGAGCCCCACCTCCAGGCCTGGCTCCAGAGTGGGGCCCCGGTGACCCGCGTCCGGGCAAGGGAAAACGCCGTCCAAAATTGTTTTTCATCATAGGAGGTTTGTTTAACCGCTCTTTGTCTCATCCCTCACCTAGACCAGTTTGCCTTGGGTGGCCCTACCAGGGGCATAAAGCCCCGGACAACAGAGCTCCTAGGATCATTGGGACACGCAAACCCCTCCACCACGATAAGGTGGCGGTTAAAGGAGGGTATTTTCATTTCGTCAAAATAAGATCAAAAAAGTAAAAGGGCTACCAATTTTAAGAAAAGGGGGGAAAAACGGATAGTCTATAAATACTACTTTATGTCCCGATAAATGGATTTTCATTTGTTCATTAATTAACTTTTGGGGAACTCGTTATTACTCCCTTACCACTTTTATCATCATATAGCAAAAAAGCGCTTCAATTCTTTAACCAACTAAAGCTCTCTCACATGGTTTACTACTTTTTACTGAATACCAACATTTCACCTGTGGCTGTCCGAGCACTATCTATATCACCAAATGCAGATTTCACCTTTTTCTTTAGTTTAACTGGATTGATGGAAGATTGGAAGACTCAAGTGTAACTAATACCTTAAACTCTTTCTTTCTTTTTAAGTGAAACTTGCCCTTTTTCACCATCGCTCAAAAGTACACCTGCATTATTTTTCTTTTCCTAGTTTTAACCGCTCTTCTATCTTTTCGCATCACGCTAGTTTCTCAGCCAATCTCCATTTCCGGTTTTAAATCAGGCTCCGCCTCACTACCCAACCCTCCACCAGCTCCCTAATGAGGCCGTCCGCGATGACGAGTTTGTCGTCTTCGGAATGCGAGCTCCTACTGGTTGCCCAAACTGAAAGTCGCATAATTATTATATCCACCCTAAAAGGATTATGAAAACGGGAATATTTTATCAGCTATCAAACGATACCCTTTAGCAAAGCTGGTAAATATCGATATCATATTATACTGCGGACGACAACATTTATGGGTTTTGTATTGAACAGGACAAAACATAAAGAAAACATTAATAGACTGCGTTGTATTTTTTTGTTTCATTCTACCCGAAAGGGTGAAATGTATGGAACATTTGGGTTTTAAATACTGGCTTGTTCTCAGTTTATAATCGTGTTAGTTTCGGCTACACATACATTAAAATTGGAACGACATGGCCCCTCGTGAAAACGTGAATTACCTATATACACATAAAAATCAAACAATAGTTTTTGCAATAAAAAAATAACTGTCAGTGCCATAACCTACATTTGAAGCCCAAAATTAAAAAAGGAAATTGAGCCGAGGAGGCCTGCCAACATATAAAGTGCCAGCCAGTCATTTGCAAAGATTACAAAAAAAAAAAAGTAAAAACAGCTTGAAAAAGTAAGAAGGCCTCCCTTTCTGCCAACACACAAAGTGCCAAGCAGTTATACAGATTAACAAAATCTTAAGCAGGCCTGCTCGTGAACAAAAAAAGCAATTAATGGGCCAATCTACAGATTAAATAAATTAATAAATAAATAAATAAAATTCCTTTAATGGCCAAAGAGCGGTACGATTTTTTTTTCTCCCTCTTCTTTTCCTCCAGCCACTCCTGGACAGTTTTGCCGGCTGAGGTGGAGCAAAAGGATTCCCCCCCCAAAGCAGCTGTGGCTGAACTCCTTAATTTTAGGATGGCCACAGCGCTGGCAAACATAGGCCTCCACCTTCTTCCTTTGTTTGGGGGAGATACCTTGTTGTCGCGCCAGCTCGTCCGCCTCCAGCTTTTTCTTGCGCCGCCAGGCAGTGGTGCGGTGGAAGCGGAGGAGCAGCAGTGTCAGCCGGCAAGGGGAGTGGCTGGGTGGCGGGTGCTTCATGTGGCACGGTGGGGTGCCCAACGATGGGTGGTGACACATCCACGGGGCCCCAAGGTCGCTGTGTTGCCTGTCCAGACAGGTCAGGTGGGTCATGTAACTCAAAACTGTTGTGCAGTGGACTGCTCGGGACCCATGGGCCGTGGGTGTACGGCAGGGGTGGGCTCTGAAGCAAGGGCCGAGCTGCTTGGCAATGGCATGGTCATCTCCAGAGCCCACCGTACCAGCTCCCTGGTGTGAGCATAGTGCCTACAGGGACACAAAGCAAAGGAAATCAGGGTGGGAGGGAGGAGAGGGGCATGGTGGACCCCACTTGTCCAGTGTGTACTTACCATTGTGCCAGGGTGCGCTGATTGAGGGGGTATAGCTGGATGCGTGTCTGGGCCACGAGTACCGGGTTTGTAAGTTCATTCTCCTGAATGCAGATGTAATCCAGCATTACTGCTGCCCAGCGGTTCACTCTCACGCCGCAGATGGTGGTTCCTTCGGGGGGAATCCTGGACAGCTCTATACACACGGCCTCCACAAGGCGGCTGATGTTTGGCATCTACGTGGCTTGACTGCCTTGGCCGACCATGCACCTACAAAATTCAGGGGGTGGGTTTGGGAGAGAGGGAGAGAGAGAGAGAGAGAGAGAGAGAGAGTCAGTCCTGCTATCAATATCTGATCAAAAGGAAAGAGGCCACGCCAAAGAGGTTGAGCACCTACTGTTGCAAGCTCTCCACTCCCGGTGTGACACTGGTCTGCGAGTGCTTGAGTTGAAACCTCCCCTTCACCAGTCTTTCCTGGTGGCGTGGCAGGAAGTGAAATGGGGCCTTGTTGCCCTCTGGCAATTGTTCCCAGAGGGCAACGATCTCCGCCACTTGCTGGTGCGTCACGTAGGCATGGTGACGCAGCTTCAAGAGACTGCAGGCCAGGTTGACCACGTGCTCGTAACCTGGGCCAGTGTCAGGCCCAAAGCTATTCTGTTGGGGGAAGAGAGCGAAAGTAAGAAAGGGGAGCACTCATCAGATATTCCACAGGTATATCACGACTCGTTGGGAGAGCCTTACCGGCTCGTGGCACACCCTTTGAATGGCCACGTCTCCAGGGGAGGTCTCCTGGTCGGTAGGCCCAGACTGTGAGGCGCCGATGGCAGGCTGTGACTGGGACATGACAGACAACAAGGGTTTGGATGTTTGTGGGGCGAAGTCCTCCTCAAGGCCGAAGAGGGTGTGGTCCAGAGGTTCCTCTACCGACCCCTCGTCCGAACAAAGCCCTCGTTGACACTGCATCAGCCTGGTGGCCATGGGGTGCAGGCCAGTGCCCTCAGCTGCATTGAGGATGCTGATCAAGATCTGGCAGTGCTCATTCCCCACGTTAGTCACCCAGGCTGCCGTACCTGCCACGGCACCAGCGAGTTTCTTGGTCACCTGAACGATGAAAGGGAAAGTGACGGTAAGCTGGAAGGAAGGAGGGGATGGCGATATTGCTCATCTTCTTGGTTGAGTTCATCTTTAAGATTGAGCCAAAGATGGAGGTGATCCGGGCCTTGGTCTCTTCTAGCCTCGAAGCCACCTCCCTGGCATAGATGGACAGCAACCACTTTGCACCGGGCACCGGGGTCATCCGTGGTGGTAGAGGTGGAGCTGCAGATGGCTCGGCACCCGATGTCATAATCTTGGACAACGTGAACAGGTACTTTTTGGACCGCAACATCCAGGACCTGGTGTGCTCCTTGAGCAGATATCTATGCAGCTGGTTGGCCCCGTTGCCCAGCGTGTGCTCACGCATCTGCCCGATGAGCTTTTTGTCACAGGATAACCTGTGTTAGACAGAACAGAGACATTAGGACTGCCCGTGTGTGCCCATCTACCTGTGGAGAGTTCACCCAGCCATCGGAAATTCCTTGTCTGACCTGTAAGTCAGGATAGCTGGAAACTCATCCCAGTGGGTGTGGTGCAGCTGATCCAAGACATCCCGTGACCAGCCCGCCACCTTCTTGCAGCGCCGGCACTCCAGGTACTTCCTGGCCATAAAGTACTATCCGTCTGTGTCCAGGACCCTCCGGACAGTCCCGCAGAGTCTGGCTCCCGACAACCTGTGGCTGCACACTGTGCACAAGAGCTTATAGCCCCACATGCGGTACGGCATCCACAGGAAGAACGGTCGCTGAAAAAGGTGTCGGGCGATGTCGGGGGCTGGAGGTGCACGTTGCAGGGGCCGGGAGGAAACCACCAAAGCTGAAGGTTGGAGGTCAGCATAGGCTTTCCGTCCTTGCCCCTGGTGAAAAGGACCTGGCTTACCCACACATGCTGTTCTTTAGGTAGTGAAGTCCTCCAGCCTCCAGTGAGTGAGTGAGTGAGTGAGTGAGTGAGAGACATACACAGAGAGAGAGAGACAGCATGAGCAAGAGAAAAACAAACAAAAAGAATCAGACGGGCCCTGTGCCTTTCCTGGCAATAGCATTCAAAGAAACACATCCTTTTTAACTCACCTCTCTCCTGGCTACAGACAGCGTTTGTGAAGGCTGCTTTACTGGATCAGTCATCACTGGGATGTCACGGGCCCTCCACTGGTTGCAGACTGGGAGGTAGATGCTGGGGAAGGTTGTTTACAAATTCAAACAAATAACAGGTTAAACAGAAGAAGTGAAGAAGCCACCACCAGTTTCCATGGGTGGCTGTCACTTACCAGCCTCCAACTCCATGCTGGCCGACAGCAGCACGTCATCAGGAATCTCGACGACGGAGGCTGCTGCAGAGTGAGAGGTGGTGGGGGCAACAGTGGTGGTTTTGGGAAGGGAGGAGGTTGCTGCTGCTGCCTTCGCCTCATATCTCCGCCGCACATACAGCTGGAGAGCATGCATCTTGGTCCCAACTTTGGTGGTCTGGCGCCGGAGCCATTTGATGTAACTGTGTTGGGGTACAAAAGCGGGAATGGTAACTGGTGAACAAATGGAAGCAGGGTCCCACTACCTTGCTGTGGCCTTCCCCTCAGACCCCACCCAAAAGTCTCTCACCTCTTGGCCTCCCGATCTTCTGCATCATAAAGGTCCTGAAACGTCAGGTGTGCATGTTTGCTGAAGCCAACAAGCCTTTTGCCATCGTTCAGGGTCCTGGCCGACTCGTCTCTCTCCAGTTGACGACGGATGGCCGTCTTCACGTAGGGAAAGAGACAGGCGTAGAACTCCAGGGAGTTCTTATTGCTCGCCAGTGGGCTATCCGACACCTGCCCATCTTCGCGCTCCCTCTGGTGGGTTGTCAACACCATGATAGCATAGCCAAGGCCATGGGTCAGCAACCATTTAAAAGTTTGACCCCGGTACTATCCACACTGGAGCTTGCCGGCGCTATGCACCAGCTTGAAGTGACCGGGGTCACCACCTGCTGCCCGCATGCATCTACTGGCCTGCTCCCTGACCATCTCAGCCGACTTTTCCCTGGACGACACAGAGCCACTCAGGCCGTATGCCTTGGCGACCTGGATCGCCTTGCCAGAGGCCTTGAGGGTCAGTTCGTCGGAGGTTTCGCGGCAGAACTGTGGCACAGGGTTTAAGCTGGATAAATTAGATAAAGCAAGAGAAAGTTACAGTTCCACTCCAAAATTTTACAACACCTCTGGTTTTTCTTCAAATTTAACCAGCTGGAATGCAACGAGCAACCTGAAACAGATCTGCAGGAAACTGGCAGACATTTACATTTAAAGTTTAGGTTACCAAAATCTGAAATTAAAAGAAATTTCAGAATATTACAAATTGGCCTTCAGGGAACAACTAATAGGTTACAACCTAACCTACATATAGTCTGTACCAAGCGACGTGGGCTCTAACAGAGATAAAATAAAGAGTAACTGAGCATGAAAAAAGGAACAAGGGAACAACAGGATGATAAACCGCCACCTTTTAGCAAAGTCTATAAGCACCAAGCCCAATATTCCAAAAAGTTTTTGAATTAACCTTTGTGTTATTTAACCTATGAATACTTACATGTCAACACTGCAGGTGATGTTGGGTCTATTAAAACAACGCAATCAACCAGTACGTCAATTAAAGAAAGAAACCTTTCTTTGTAATAGCAATGTTCCTCTTAAAACAAAGACTCATGTAGGAACACTAGTGACAGCCATGGTAAGAGATACCAGAAACAGTTAATTCTGAAAGAGTAAGGGAGACAGACACTAAATAAATAACTAAATAAATAAATGGTTAGTAATACTAGTACTGACTTTTTTTAAGGCCTTTAATAATATTACAACTACCTTGTTACACTGCAATTTCCTATTGTTAGCATTATTATTATTAACAAACATAATTATAACGCAATTCTGTCCAGACTATTTACAAATATTTATATTACTGAAACCAGTTTGCTAAAAAGAAAAAAAGAATACTTTTATTAATATGTACAAATAAATTCTCATTAGATAAAACTACGTGTTTTATTTCACTTCACTATAATCCTTGTATTATAACTAATAGTTATATAACCACCTGTAAAAGTATCGTTATGTAGTCGCTAAAAAGAATTAATATGCACATAAGAAAACAAAATAGATTAAACTACAAGTTTTATTTCACGTCACTATAATCCTTGTGTACTAATGGTAATTGCAATAGTACCATATTAATAGTACCAGCGGGCCCACTTTAAGATTTTTTTATCTTGAAACATGACATCGCCGCTTTTAGGTGGGGAGGCGGGTCTATCGGAACAGAAAACGGAACGCATTTCGTTTCAGCCAGTCAAAATTTACAAAAATATCGGCACAAGAAAGCTTCGACCAATTAGACAGGCGTTTCCGGGGCGAGCCAATCGCTGCACAGGACTGCTTGTCAATCACCCGAGAAATCAGCACAAACTCGAAACAGAAATAACTATACATAAAAATGAAACAATGATTTTTGCAATAAAAAAATAACTGTCAGTGCCATAACCTACATTTGATGCCCAAAATTAAAAAAGAAAATTGTGCGGAGGAGGCCTGCCAACATATAAAGTGCCAGTCATTTGCAAAGATTACAAAAAAAAAAAAGTAAAAACAGCTTGAAAAGGGAAGGAGGCCTCCCTTTCTGCCAACACACAAAGTGCCAGGCAGTTACACAGATTAACAAAATCTTAAGCAGGCCTGCTCGTGAAGAAAAAAAAAGCAATAAATGGGCCATGGTGGCACAGTGGGTAGCGCTGCTGCCTCGGAGTTAGGACACCTGGGTTCGCTTCCCGGGTCCTCTCTGCGTTGAGTTTGCATGTTCTCCCCGTGTCTGCGTAGGTTTCTTCCCACAGTCCAAAGACATTCAAGTTAGGTGGATTGGCGATTCTAAATTGGCCCTAGTGTGTGCTTGGTGTGTGGGTGTGGTTGTGTGTGTCCTGCGGTGGGTTGGCACCCTGCCCAGGATGGGTTCCTGCCTTGTGCCCTGTGTTGGCTGGGATTGGCTCCAGCAGACCCCCGTGACCCTGTGTTTGGATTCAGCCGGATGGATGGATGGATAAATGGGCCAATCTACAGATTAAATAAATAAAATTCCTTTAATGGCCATCTCCCCCGAGCGGCACGATTTTTTTTTTCTCCCTCTTCTTTTCCTCCAGCCACTCCTGGACAGTTTTGCCGGCTGAGGTGGAGCAAAAGGATCCCCCCCCCCCCCAAAGCAGCTGTGGCTGAACTCCTTCATTTTAGGACGGCCACAGCGCTGGCAAACATAGGCCTCCACCTTCTTCCTTTGTTTGGGGGGGATACCTCGTTGTCGCGCCAGCTCGTCCGCCTCCTGCTTTTTCTTGCGCCGCCAGGCAGTGGTGCGGGGTACTGTCGGAGTCTGTGTCTGTGAGTCTGTCGGTACTGTGAAGGTCCTGTCGGTGGCGGTGGAAGCGGAGGAACGGCAGTGTCAGCCGGCGGGGGGAGTGGCTGGGTGGTGGGTGCTTCATGTGGCACCACCCACATGAACCACCATCTGTGGCGTGAGGGTGAACCGCTGGGCAGCAGTAATGCTGGATTACATCTGCATTCAGGAGAATGTCCTTACAAACCCGGTACTCCAGCTATTCCCCCTCAATCAGCGCACCCTGGCACAATGGTAAGTACACACTGGACAAGTGGGATCCACCATGCCCCTCTGCTCCCCCCCACCCTGACTTACTTTGCTTTCTGTCCCTGTAGGCACTACGCTCGCACCAGGGAGCTGGTACGGCGAGCTCTGGAGATGGCCGTGCCATTGCCAAGCAGCTCGGCCCTTGCTTCAGAGCCCATCCCTGCCGTACGCCCACGACCCCCGAGCAGACCACTGCACAAGATTTTCAATACGGTGACCCACCTGACCTGTCTGGTCAGGCGACAATGTGAGCTCGGGGCCCCGTGGAGGTGACACCACTGATCGTTGGGCATGCCCCCGTGCCACATGAAGCACCTGCCACCCAGCCACTCCCCCCGCCGGCTGACACTGCCGCTCCTCCGCTTCCACCGCCACAGGCGGGACCTTCAGTGCCCCGCACCACTGCCTAGCGGCGCAAGGAAAAGCAGGAGGCGGAGGAGCTGGCGCAACAGCAAGGTATCCCTCTCAAACAAAGGAAGAAAGTGGAGGCCTTTGTTTGCCTGCGCTTTTTTTGTGTGTTCACGAGGAGGCCCGCTTAAGATTTTGTTAATCTGTGTAACTGCCTGGCACTTTATATGTTGTCAAGGAGGCCTCCTTCTTTTTTCAAGCTGTTTTTACTTTTTTTTTTTTTGCGCAATCTTTGCAAATGACTGGCAGTTTGTATGTTGGAAGGCCTCCTCCTCTCAATTTTCTTTTTTAATTTTGGGCTTCATCTGCAGGTTATGGCAGTTATTTTTTTTATTGCAAAAATTATTGTTTGATATGTATTTATTTATTGTTTGTATGTATGTATGTATATAGTCCCATGGATTGTTGTTTGATTTTTATTTATTGTATGTATACTTATTTCGTGTTATATTTATTGTATATAGTTATTTCATGTTATTTTTTTCTTGGATTGTTGATTTCTATTTATTATATGGATATATTTCATTTTATAAACCTTGTTGATTGAATCGTTGTGTCTGCCTTGATTCTGTCCCGCCACTGCTTTAAGGGCTCTCTGTTTACCTTTCCGCGACCACGTGGCTAATCGGCTCTGCGCCCGCCCCTTTCACCTTTTACGGACCTGGCTCTGCAGAGCAGGCAGCCTTCTTCCGCCACGAAGATCGGCTCACTTTGTCGGCGTCTACCGGACCCTTTTGTCCTGTGGGACTCTGGAGGCAGGTGATAGGTACCGGCAGGCCAAGCGGAATGCAGCTTCGGTGGTTGCTGAGGCAAAAACTCGGGCATGGGAGGAGTTTGGGGAGGCCACGGAGAATGACTTTCGGACGGCTTCGAGGAGATTCTGGTCTGGCATCTCAGGAGGGGGAAGCAGTGCAGTGTCAACACTGTATATGGTGGGGATGGTGCGCTGCTGACCTCGACTCGGGATGTTCTGGGTCGGTGGGGGGAGTACTTCGAAGACCTCCTCAATCCCACTAACATTCCTTCCAATGAGGAAGCAGAGCAGCATCTCTGGGACTGAGGTCACTGAGGTGGTCAAAAAACTCCTTTGTGGCAGGGCCTTGGGGGTGGATGAGATACGCCCGGAGTTCCTCAAGGCTCTGGATGTTGTAGGACTGTCTTGGTTAAAACGTCACTGCAAATTCGCATGGACATCTGGGACAGTGCCTCTGAATTGGCAGACCGGGATGGTGGTCCCCCTCTTTAAGAAGGGGGACCGGAGGGTGTGTTCCAACTACAGAGGGATCACACTCCTCAGCCTCCCTGGAAAAGTCTATTCGGGGGTTCTGGAGAGGAGGGTCCATTGGATAGTTGAACCTCGGATTCAGGAGGAACAGTGTGGTTTTTGTCCTGGTCGCGGAACAGTGGACCAGCTCTACACCCTTAGCAGAGTCCTGGAGGGTGCATGGGACTTTGCCCAACCAGTCTACATGTGTTTTGTGGACTTGGAAAGGGCGTTCGACCGTGTCCCTCAGGGAATCCTGTGGGGGGTGCTCCGGGAGTATGGGGTACCGGACCCCCTGATAAGGGCTGTTTGGTCCCTGTACAACCGGTGTCAGAGCTTCGTCCGCATTGTCGGCAGTAAGTCGAACCCGTTTCCAGTGAGAGTTGGACTTAGCCAGGGCTGCACTTTGTCACTGATTCTGTTCTTTTATGGACAGAATTTCTAAGCGCAGCCAGGGTGTTGAGGGGGTCCGGTTTGGTGGACTCAGGATTGGGTCACTGCTTTTTGCAGATGATGTTGTCCCATTTGCTTCATCAGGCTATGATCTTCAGCTCTCTCTGGATTGGTTCACAGCTGAGTGTGAAGCGGCTGGGATGGGAATCAGCACCTCCAAATCCGAGACCATGGTTCTCAGCCGGAAAAGGGTGGAGTGCCCTCTCAAGGTGGGAGGCGAGATCCTGCCCCAAATGGAGGAGTTCAAGTATCTTGGGGTCTTGTTCACGAGTGAGGGAAGAATGGAGAGTGAGATCGACAGGCGGATCGGTGCGGCATCCGCAGTAATGCAGGCTCTGCATCGGTCTGTCGTGGTGAAAAAGGAGCTGAACTGCAAGGCAAGCTCTCAATTTACCAGTCGATCTATGTTCCTACCCTCACCTATGGTCATAAGCTGTGGGTAGTGACTGAAAGAACAAGATCGCGAATACAAGCGGCTGAAATGAGTTTCCTCCGCAGGGTGTCTGGGCTCTCCCTTAAAGATAGGGTGAGAAGCTCAGTCATCCGGGAGGGGCTCAGAGTAGAGCCGCTGCTCCCCCGCATCGAGAGGAGTCAGATGAGGTGGCTCGGGCATCTGATCAGGATGCCTCCTGGACGCCTCCCTGGTGAGGTGTTCCAGGCACGTCCAACCAGGAGGAGGCCCTGGGGAAGACCCAGGACATGCTGGAGGGACTATGTTTCCCGGCTGGCCTGGGAATGCCTCGGGATTCTCCCGGAAAAGCTAGAAGAAGTGGCCGGGGAGAGGGAAGTCTGGGCATCTCTGCTCAAGCTGCTGCCCCCGCGACCCGACCTTGGATAAGTGGAAGAGGATGGATGGATGGATGTATGGCCTAGGAAAGGAAATGATAAGAGAAAGCCCAAAAATGGAAGAAGGAACATCTGCCCGGCCGAGGCCAATAGAAATAAGCAAAACAGAAAATAAAGATGAACAATAGGACAGTAAAAATACCGGAGGCCAGCTGCAGGGGGAAGTCAGGAGATAATAATGGTTTCCATGAGAACTAGAGGTACCGGCTGGACAGGTGCAGAGGGGAGTCAGAGAAAACAGCAAATGAGCTAATTTGAGCAAGGTCAGAGTGAAAATTATTATATAAGTCTGGATTCCTTAACTGTTCGGGGCTCAGTCCGATTTGGCCAAATTGGGTTGAGTCCGTGTTGTTGTTTTATTGCAATAAAACCATATACTCTGTTTGCCTATCCTATATCTCCTGATAGCCTTCATTTCAGGTAAAAACCTCCGCAATTTTTGCCACGACATTAGCTGGTCAATTCAGTGGGCCTCCCTTGAAATGACGTTACCAGCCCAACACACCACAGTGTAGAAAATCGCACTGGCCATCACAAAGTCATAGAAGATGTGAAGAATGTAACTTCCCACATTAAAAGAACACAGTCTCCTATAAAAAAATGTCCTGCTCTGCCCTTTCTTACGTATTTGTTCTGTATTCCAAAACCAGTCCAACCTGTATTTGATGCGGACACCTAAGTGGTAGCTCTGAGGCTAAGGATCTGTGCTGGTATCCAGAAGGTTGCCGGTTCGAATCCCTGTCACTGCCAAGAGAGATCCTACTCTGCTGGGCCCTTGAGCAAGATCCTTAACCTGTTATTGCTCCAGGGGTGCTGTAAAATGGCTGACCCTACGCTCTGACCCCAAGGGGTATACGAAAGCTAACAAATTCCTAATACAAGAAATTGTATAAGGTGAAATAAAGAACAAAAAAAAAAAAAGTACTTGTAGGAGAGGACCATCTCTACATCCACTCCTTGAATACTGACCAGACATAGAGGCTCCTTGGTGCAGCGAAAGTCAATAACCAGTTCCTTGTTTTTTGCTGATGTTAAGGCGCAAACAATTTGCTTTGCACCAAGAACCAAATTTCTCAACCTGACTCCAATACGCTGTCAATACACCGCAAAAGTGCAGAATCTTCCATCCATCCATTATCCAACTCGTTATATCCTAACACAGGGTCACAGTGGTCTGCTGGAGCCAATCCCAGCCAACAAAGGGTGCAAGGCAGGAACAAATCCCCGGGCAGGGTGCCAGCCCACCGCAGGGTACATACACCAAGCACACACTAGGGACAATTTAGGATCGCCAATGCACCTAACCTGCATGTCTTTGGACTGTGGGAGGAAACCGGAGCACCCGGAGGAAACCCACACAGACAAAGGGAGAACATGCAAACTTTTCTCGCAAAGTCAGCCGATCTTCGTGGTGGAAGAAGGCCGCCCACGGGGCAGAGCTGGGTCCGTAAAAGGTGAAATGGGTGGACGCATAGCCGATTAGCCATGTGGTCGTGGGAAGGTAAACAGAGAGCCCTTAAAGTGGCGGCAGGACAGAAGCAGGCAGGCAGGCAGACACACAACGATTCAATCAACAAGGTTTATGAAAAAATAACATGAAATAATTATATACATACATACATACATACATAACAATAAATAAAAATCAAAACAATTGTTGCAATTAAAAAATAACTGTCAGTGCCATCATAACCTGCATTTGAAGCCCAAAATTAAAAATGAAAATTGAGTGGAGGAGGCCTGCCAACATACAAAGTGCCAGTCATTTGCAAAGATTGCAAAAAAAAAAAAAAGTAAAAACAGCTTGAAAAAGGAAGAAGGCTTCCCTTTCTGCCAACACACAAAGTGCCAGGCAGTTATACAGATTAACAAAATCTTAAGCAGACCTGCTCGTGAACAAAAAAAAAAAAAAAAGAAAAAAAAAAGCAATGTATGGGCCCATCTACAGAAATAAATAAATAAAAATCCTTTAATGGCCATCCCCGCCGGCACAATTTTGTTTTTCCCTCTTCTTTTCCTCCAGCCACTCCTGCACAGTTTTGCCGGCTGAGGTGGAGCAAAAGGATTCCCCCCCAAAGCAGCTGTGGCCGAACTCCTTCATTTTGCCACAGTGCTGGCAAACATAGGCCTCCACCTTCTTCCTTTGTTTGGGGGGGATACCTTGTTGTCGTGCCAGTTTGTCCGCGTCCTGCTTTTTCTTGCGCCGCCAGGCAGTGGTGCAGGGTACTGAAGGTCCTGCCGGTGGCGGTGGAAGCTGAGGAACAGCAGTGTCAGCCGGCGGGAAGAGTGGCTGGGTGGCGGGTGCTTCATGTGGCACGGGGGGGTTCCCGACGATGGGTGGTGCCACATCCACGGGGCCCCGAGGTCGCTGTGTCGCCTGACCGGACAGGTCAGTTGGGTCACGAAACTCCAACTGTTGCGCAGCGGACTGCTCAGGACCCGTGGGCCGTGGGTGTACGGCAGGGGTGGGCTCTGAAGCAAGGGCCGAGCTGCTTGGCAATGGCACAGTCATATCCAGAGCCCGCCGTGTCAGCTCCCTGGTGCGAGCATAGTGCCTACAGGGACACAAAGCAAAGGAAATCAGGGTGTAAGGGAGGAGAGGGGCATGGTGGATCCCACTTGTCCAGTGTATACTTACCATTGTGCCAGGGTGCGCTGACTGAGGGGGAATAACTGGATGCGTGTTTGGGCCACGAGTACCGGGTTTGTAAGGACATTCTCCTGAATGCAGATGTAATCGCGCATTACTTCTGCCCAGCGGTTCACCCTCACGCCGCAGATGGTGGTTCCTTCGGGGTGAATCCTGGACAGCTCTATACACACGGCCTCCACAAGGCGGCTGATGTTTGGCATCTGTGCGGCTTGGCCGCCTTGGCCAACCATGCACCTACAAAATTTGGGGGGTGGGTTTGGGAGAGAGGGAGGAGAGAGAGAGAGAGAGAGAGAGAGAGAAAAAGAGAGAGTCCTGCCATCGATATCTGTTCAAATGGAAAGAGGCCACGCCAAAGAGGTTGAGCACCTACCGTTGCAAGCTCTCCACTCCCGGTGTGACACTGGTCTGCGAGTGCTTGAGTCGAAACCTCCCCTTCACCAGTCTTTCCTGGTGGCGTAGCGGGAAGCGAACTGGGGCCTTGTCACCCTCCGGCAATCGTTCCCAGAGGGCGACGATCTCCGCCACTTGCTGCTGCGTCACGTAGGCATGGTGACGTAGCTGCAAGAGACTGCAGGCCAGGTTGACCACGTGCTCATAACACGGGCCAGTGTCAGGTCCAAAGATATTCTGTTGGAGGAAGAGAGCGAAAGTGAGAAAGGGGAGTACTCATCAGATATTCCATAGGTATATCATGAATCGTAGGGAGAGACTTACCGGCTTGTGGGACACCCTTTGAATGGAATTATCTCCAAGGGAGGTCTCCTGGTCGGCTGGCCCAGACTGTGAGGTGCAGATGGCAGGGCGCGACTGGGACATGACAGACGAAAACAATTCAGAAGTTTGCGGGGCAAAGTCCTCCTCTAGGCCAAAGAGGGTGTTGTCCAGATGTTTCTCTACCGACCCCTCATCCTCTTGGAAGCCCTCGTTGACACTGTCATTGTTGTCGTCGTCTGTATTGGTCCCATCCGGAGTGTCGGGATCCCTGCCCATCACTTCCTCCAGCACTCGACCGGTCTGTGAAAACAGGTACTGGACGCCAATGAGCTCACCTGTAAAAAAGAGGGAACTGGTTTAAAATGAAAAGGTGGGAGGAAGGGAGAGAGAGAGAGAGACAGACAGACAGACAGACAAGACAAGACAAGACAAGGGCTGGACTCCCGCCTCACCAGTGTACTTCGCAGGCTGGGTGTAATCCTCAACCAGCTTTATGTGATACAGAAATTCACTCAGCTCATTGACGGAGTGCTGGAGTTGGCCATTGTAGCAGACAACATCACGGTCTGCTGCCCCCACTGCTTGTGCCGCACGGTCCTCGTTCCACCGCGCCAGACCTTCCAGAAGATAGGCCTGAAAGTGGGCCGCGCTGGCTGAAGTGCCTGAAAGACAAGGTGAGGAGACAGAGAGAAATATACAATGTCACCCACTCCCTCGCACAACACAGGTCACAAAGAACAGGATTCTGGGCACCCTTACCAGGTATGAAGCGGTCCAGATGCAGGTGGAACGACTCCAACGAAGTTGTACCTCGCGCACACCTGAACACTGGTAGCGTGATCCCCCCTTTGACCAGCCGCCCGGTCTGCATGTACAGGTGCACGCCGGGTGGGTCCTGGATGCAGTGGAGGTGGCGCCTCTGAGTCTTCCAAATGTCCTGGATCTTGTCGCGGTCCAAAAGCGGGACACCCATGGTGTCAGTGGCATCCCCAAAGGCCTCCAGCATCTCGTCAATGAGCCGACCGGTCTCCTCTGCACCACGCGTGCGGCGGCGGCAGTGGCGGGCCAGCTCCTTTAACGGGATATTTCCGTAGCCGGAGCCTCGGGGACCCTTCCCCACCTCACCAGCCTTGGCCTGTCGCAGCTGGGCGACGTCTCCCTGGTCCCACTCAAAAATACAGAATGAGAGACGTGCCATGAAGAGGCTGTATAGTGGGTGGCTCTCCGTGGTGACACCCGCCGCAAAGCGTCGCATCAGGTGCCACACATCGAGCCGCACCACTAGCTGATCCCACTGGTGGAATAAGAGGGACACCTTGGATGGTCCCCCGTGGGAACAGCAGTCTCGGTTCACATATAGGACCAGAGGCGGGGACACACTGGCATCACGGTATCGCTGCATCAGCCCGGTGGCCATGGGGTGCAGGCCAGCGCCCTTGGCTGCAGTGAGGACGCTGATCAAGATCTGGCCGTGCTCATTCTCCACGTTAGTCACCCAGGCTGCCGTACCTGCCGCGGCACCAGCAAGTTTCTTGGTCACCTGAACGATGAAAGGGAGAGTGATGGTAAGCTGGAAAGAAAGAAGGAAAGAAGGAAGGAGGGGATGGCGATATTGCTAACCTTCTTGGTTGAGTCCATTTTTAAGATTGAGCCAAAGATGGAGGTGATCCGGGCCTTGGTCTCTTCAAGCCTCAAAGCCACCTCCCTGGCGTAGACGGACAGCAACCACTTTGCACTGGGCACAGGGGTCATCCGTGGTGGTAGAGGCGGAGTTGCAAATGGCTCAGCACCCGATGTGATAAACTTGGCAAACGCAAACAGGTAACTTTTGGAATGCAAGATCCAGGACCTGGTGTGCTCCTCGAGTAGATATCTGCGCAGCCGGTTGGCCCCGTTGCCCAGCGTGCGGTCACGCATCTGCCCAATGAGCTTTTTGTCACAGGATAACCTGTGTTAGAGAGAACAGAGATGTTAGGACTGACCGTGTGTGCCTGTCTAGCTGTGGAGAGTTGACCCAGCATTCGGAGACTCCTTGTCTGACCTGTAAGTCAGGATAGCTGGAAACTCATCCCGGTGGACGGGGTGCAGCTGATCCAAGACATCCTGCGACCAGCCCGCCACCTTCTTCCTGCAGCGCCGGCACTCCAGGTACTCTGTGGCCATAAAGTACCATCCGTCTGTGTCCAGGACCCTCCGGACGGTCCTGTAGAGTCCGGCTCCCGACAACCTGTGGCTGCACGCTGTGCACGAGAGCTTGTAGCCCCACATGCGGTAGGGCATCCACAGGAAGAACGGGCGCTGAAAAAAAGTGTCGGGCGATGTCGGGGGCTGGAGGTGCACGTTGGGGGGGCCGGGAGGAAACCACCAAAGGCGAAGGTTGGAGGTCAGCGTAGGCTTTCCGTCCTTGCCCCTGGTGAAAAGGACCTGGCTTACCCACACATGCTGTTCTTTAGGTAGCGATGTCCTCCAGCCCTCGGGCAAAAGTAGCTGTGAGTGAGTGAGAGAGAGAGAGAGAGCAAGGGAGAGAGGGAGAGAGAGAGAGACACCATGAGCAAGCGAAAAACAAACAAAAATAATCAGACCGGGCCTGTTCCTTTCTCTGCAATGCAATTCAAAGAAACACATCCTTTTAACTCACCTCTTGCGTGGCTACAGACAGCGTTTGCAAAGGCTGCTTTACCGGATCAGCCATCGGTTGGGAGCGATGGGATAGCAAGGGCCCTCCACTGGTTGCAGACTGGGACGTAGATGCTGGGGAAGGTTGTTTACAAATTCAAACAAATAACAGGTTAAACAGAAGAAGTGAAGAAGCCACCACCAGTTTCCATGGGAGGCTGTCAGTTACCAGCCTCCAACTCCATGCTAGCCGACAGTAGAGAGTCATCGGGAATCTCGAAGACGGAGGCTGCTGCAGAGAGAGAGGCGGGGGGGCAACAGTGGTGGTTTGGGGAAGGTAGGAGGTTGCTGCTGCCTTCGCCTCATATCTCCACCGCACATACAGCTGGAGCACATGCATCTTGGTCCCGACTTTGGTGGTCTGGCGCCGGAGCCATTTGATGTAACTGCGTTGGGTACAAAACCGGTAACTTGTGAACAAATGGAAGCAGGGTCCCACTACCTTGCTGTGCCCGTCCCCTCAGATCCCACCCAAAAGTATGTCACCTCTTGGCCTCCCGATGTTCTGCATCGTAAAGGGCCTGAAATGTCAGGTGTGCGTGTTTGCCGAAGCCGACGAGCCTCTTGCCCTCGTCCAGGGTCCTGGCTGACCCGTCTCTCTCCCGTCGATGACGGATGGCCGTCTTCACGTCGGGAAAGAGCCAGGCATAGGACTCCAGGGAGTTCTTATTGCTCACCAGCGGGCTATCCAACACCTGCCCATCTTCGCGCTCCCTCTGGTGGGTTGCCAACACCATGACAGCATAGCCGAGGTCATGGGTCAGAAACCATTTAAAAGTATGACCCCGGTACTATCCAAACAGGAGCTCGCTTGTGCACCAGCTTGGAGTCCCCGGGGTCACCACCTGCTGCCCCCACACGTTTCCTGGCCTGCTCCCTGACCATCTCGTCCGACTTTACCCTGAACAGCACAGAGCCACTCGGGCTGTATGCCTTGGCGACCTGGATCGCTTCGGCAGAGGCCTTGAGGGTCAGTTCGCTGGAGGTCTCGTGGCGGAACTGTGGCACAGGGTTCAAGGTGGATAAATTAGATAAAGCAAGAGAAAGTTACAGTTCCATTCCAAAGTTTTACAACACCCGTTTTTCTTCAAATTTAACCAGCTGGAATGCAACGAGCGACCTGAAACAGATCTGCAGGAAACTGGCAGACATTTACATTTAAAGTTTAGGTTACCAAAAACTAAAATTAAAAGAAATTTCAGAATATTACAAATTGGCCTTCAGGGAACAACTAATAGGTTACAACCTCCATATAGTCTGCACCAAGCGACGTGAGCTCCAACAGAGATCAAGAGTAACTGAGCATGCAAAAAGAAAAAAGGAACAAGGGAACAACAGGATGATAAACTGCCACCTTTGAACAAATTCTATAGGCACCAAGCCCGATATTCCAAAAAGTTTTTCTTTTTTTTTTAATTAACCTTTGTTTTACTTAATCTATAAATACTTATATGGGTCTATTAAAACAACGCAATCAACCATTGCGTCAATTAAAAAAAGAAACCTTTGTTTAAGAGGAGCATTGCTACTACAAACAAAGACTCACGTAGTAACACTAGTGGCAGTCATGGTAAGAGATAACAGAAACAGTTAATTCTGAAAGAGTAAGGGGACATAGACACTAAATAAATACACAAATAAATAAATAAATAAATAAAATGGTTAATAATACTAGTAATGACTTTTTTAAGGCCTTTAATAATATTACAACTACCCTGTTAGACTGCAATTTGCTATTATTAGCATTATTATTATTTATTATTAACAAACATAATTATAATGCAATTCTGTCCAGACTATTTACAGATATTTATATTACTGAAACCTGATTGCTAAAAAGAAACAAAAATTAATATGTACAAAACAAATAAATTCTCATTAGATTAAACTACGTGTTTTATTTCATTTCACTATAATCCTTGTGTATTAATATTAGCAGCAATAGTACCATATTAGTAGTACCAGCGGGTCCACTTTAAGATAAAACTTTTAGGCGGGGAGGCGGGTCTTTCGGAACAGAAAACGGAACGCATTTCGTTTCAGCCAATCAAAATTTAAAAAAATATCGGCACAAGAAAGCTTCGACCATTTAGAAGACACACGTTTACGCGGCGAGCCAATCCCTGCACAGGGCTGCTTGTCAATCAACCGAGATAACGCCACAAAATCGGAACCGAAGATTGGGACTCAGAAAGCGGGCAAGGATGATACGCAAATTTGTGAAGCGTTCCTAATTTTTTCGTTGTAATATGAATCATTTTAATCAGATTTAACAAACTCCGAGGCGAAAACTCGTTTTCTGGAATGAAAACACTACATGGTCGCCATCTTGGCCATGTGATAGGGAGACGACCGTCATCCTTCGCGCTGACATCACGTGCTGCTGAAGAACCCATTGCTACCTCGCGTTTTCTGAAACCTACCTCGACACGTTAGTATCGACCATTGATATATACAGATAGACGCCGCATTCACAGTATTGCCCAGTCGACACGATACGTCAGCGCGTCCGCCATATTGCCATTGGCAAAAGTGCCATTTAAACTAATACAGGTAGACGTGGAAAGCGGGTTTTCTGATAAAAAAAAACAATAACGTTTAAAACAGTATCGTTTACATACAACAGATTTTGGCGAATCGTTTAAATGCAATTATTTCCATCCATTTATACACTAATAATGGCAACTATTAAATAATAATAATTATTATTCTTAAATAATTCCTCCCATATTAGTAACATTTCTCGGACTGCTTTCTTCCATCTCCGAAACATTTCTTGACTTTGTCCTGTTCTTATGCAACACAGTACTGAAGTAGGCCTATTGGTTAATGTCCAAGTCACCTCACGTATAGATTACTGTAATGCTATTCTACCTGCCATCGCTTACAGCTTCTTGAAAATTCTGCTGCCAGGATAATAACCTGCTGTTCTAAATCCACTGAACATATACACTCCTCTCGCTCACTCAGATCCTCATCTGCAGCTCTACTTTCTGTACCGCACATCAAACTCTGTGCTCTGGGAGCTCGAGCGTCTCTCATAGTGCTCCTCAACTCGGGAATTCTCTTCCTTCACATATACGTCAGCTCGATTCAATAACACATTTTAAAACTGCCGTCAAAACTTATCTTTTCAAACTGGCATACCAATTGTGAATTTTGCACTGTTACTGCCAGTTATCTTTGTTTGTCTTTCTTTTAACAGTGAAATGATACACTCAATGACAAAAATAAACAACTTTACTGTATACAAATTGGCTTAATAATGTCTGAAAACATTTCACTCATTCCTCTCTCGATCTCTCTCTCTCACATACACACACGCACACACAATGTGGTTACTTAAATATATACAGGATAGGATCTAAAATCCATGAAACAGAACTGTCTTACATAGCTTTTTCCGTGTGTTGCCGCTCTGTAATTTGAGAGTATTCAGTCTGGGAGGCAATATGGTGCAGCCTTAGTTTGTGGAAGACAGACACAACTAAAGACAGGAACATAAAATGATGGTTGTCCATTTCAAACTGTGTTTCCTCAATGAGCTCCTTGAGAAAAAACACATCATCTGAACCAATCTCAGCCCACTGACAGCTTGCCCTAATGTCGACTGTCGGATAACACGCTCAGCTACTTTGACCACCTTGACTGTACCCTCAGAAGGAATCATCAAACCTCCTTTGTTTTTTATTGTGAGCAAGTGGTAGCTTTGATCATGTGATGCCGGTACAGCATCTGTTACCAAACTAGCACGGCACACATCACAGGACAGCTTTCTCAAAATCCTGTCTAAGGGCTACCTC
The DNA here is from genome assembly GCF_900747795.2 of Erpetoichthys calabaricus. Taxonomy (NCBI): domain Eukaryota; kingdom Metazoa; phylum Chordata; class Cladistia; order Polypteriformes; family Polypteridae; genus Erpetoichthys; species Erpetoichthys calabaricus. The sequence continues at coordinate 59,039,957 of NC_041395.2, read as the reverse complement.
CCACTGCTTCCTGAGGCGGATTTCTTTGGGAAACCTTCAAAGCTTGAGAAATGTTAACAGCTAAGAACAATCTACATAGTTAGTGACTAAATACGTTTAGCTGAAACGTTGTTTGGGGGCTCACTTGAGCACATAAATGCATAGCTTTGCTAGGTTAGTTTGGCGTAGCTAAAAATTAAGATTATAAAACGGGATTTCCTAATGACCAGATATAACCAAAACAATTATTGAGCTTTACCTATGAAATGTAATCCCCCGGGATCTGGTGTGGAGCGTACAGCGGTTTGCACAATCCCACGCAGCACATGCGTGAGGCGTCTTTATCCATTACTTCACTCCACAGCAGTGCCACTCGCGACGTTGGGCCATCACTTGTTTATTCCACCCCTTCATAGTAGACTTGACGATCTGGTGCACCCAGAGAGGTGCTGCTTGTGAATACAGGAACAGTGGCATTTCTAAAAATTAAAGCTGCTATTGCGATCGTCTGCATGTGTCCTTTTAATAAAAGTTAAAAAAAGCAGTGCCTAACAACCAAGGCGTTGTTAGAAAAAGGTCATCGTTGCAGACATGGCAACATCAGTGCGCAGGTGGCAGAGTATGTAGCTTTTGCTGTTTATATTCATTCGTTCATATAATTTTTCACCGAGTTTAAATAGTAACGCTAACGAAATGGGATGAGGGGGCATCTTACAACATGGCGACGATGCACACCTTCTCTAACGATCGTCCAACGCGTTGGTTTTAAATCCCTTTCAAATAGCAACTTTTAATGGAATTGTTGCGCTTTTTTGCTGCAAAACACATTTTTACCTACAACATTTAACTTTGAGCGAGATTTGTGCACTGAGATTCCAGCAAAGAGCCCAGCATCAAAAAAGAATAAAGGGGCACCTTCTTTGAGTGAGTTATAAGCAAATGTTATAAGTGCCGTAACATTGTAAAATGATGAAAGATCTGATGAGTTGGAACAAATGATTTAAAAAAAATTACAAATTGCGGAAATAGACACATTTCGTAATTTTGCATTTCACAAAATTGAGAGTTTAAAGAACGATAATAACATCATCCAAATGGAACGTGACGAGTTAGACCAAACTGAAAATAAGCTTAATGACAGACTGTCTGATGCTGAACATTATAAGAGAAGATGGTGCTTGTGGTTGTATGGCTTATCTGAACAGGACAGTGAGGATGTTAAATACTGACTACTAGAAATTAGGGGCGGTATGACCAAAATTCTATATCACGGTATTTTTCAAATTATACCAGTTTCGCAGTATTCAACAGCATTTTTTTCCCCATGCATGAGTGGATGTTAACCACATTTTCCACTGCAATTACTGCAGTAGACTGGTTAAGAATGACCTATTCCACTGTCATGAGAATTGTACATTGTACAAAAAAACATTTTAATATGCACACAAGTATTAATACAGGTTTGCATGGCCCCATAAAGTGATATTTTTCAAGGGGGTGGCACTAATGAAGAGAAGGATTCACATTGCATTACAGTTGCAGTCAAAATATAGAACCATTTTATTGAACAAATTTTGCAAACAACTTAAACTATAATTTTGACAACATATTTTCAACCATCCAAAGAGGCATTTAGACTTAGTAAAATATCCAGAGGTGCTGGTCAAAAGTTATATTACACTGAACATGTCTTAGAAAAGGAATAAATAGTAAGTATTTTTTGTAAACCAACTACACTTTCTGTTAATGTTAACAATCTCTGTCCACTGACATGTTAGCTACATGGATTGTAATGGTGTTGGTTATCTTGATCCACTGCTTGCTTTTTTTGTCGTAGGCAGTCCTCTAGCAAATGCATCTAAAAGTGATGTTTGACTCGAGTGTCCTCTAGCTTTTTCAGTTTTACCTGAGGACATGGAGGGTGCCAATCTTAGTTCCATACATTCATGGTACTCCAAAGTATGTTTGTGGCTAAGGTGGTGCAGCACATTGCTCGTGTTACTGCCTCCAATGACAACTTTAGCTCCAAAGCATTTGCAATAAATAGTTGTATGGTCCACATCCGACCTTTTAAAACCAAAATCTCCAGACAACAGACACGGCTCTTTTTTTCGGCAAAAGTTCTTCTTTATCGTCTGCTACAGCTTCAGTTTCAGAAAGTTCTCTGTCAATTTTCACCGCTCAATACCTCCACTAACGCATGTACTCCGTTGCATGCGTGTTTAGCGGTGTAGCAGTGAAAAAAGTGCCCCCCTTAAACAGTTTCCCACTGCGCCATGTTCCGAACGTTGTTTAGGCTATTTAAACCGGTATTGCGGTATAAGAAAAATCCATATCATAACAAAAATAAAAACGGTTTTCAGTATGAACCGGTATACCTCCCAGCACTACTAGAAATTTGTATGCATTTGTCTCCTGAGGCAGGTGAAAGCGCCAGACTTGCTGTGCATGTAGCTAACGGATTGGATTGCCAAGAAGGTTCCAGAACATGACCTGTTATTGTTTTGTTTGCATTTCACTGGCTGCAGGACTTAATTTGGATGAAAGTCCAAAACAGTGGCTACTTAATGGATAGAAGGCTGCGATTTGAAGAGGACCTTAGAGAAATGGAGAAAGAAAGAAGATCACTGTTCTGGCATCAAATGTAACCAGCTTGGAAAGAGGGTACACAGAGGGGGTTAGAGCATTGTACTGTACTGTTTTCTGTGACAGTGTCGCACAGACAAGAACAGGGGTTAGGGACAGTGTTATCGGAGAGAAGTGCATGCTCACAGGCCAGTGTTTTGGTTCTGTGGGCCAGTTGCCTTGCCTTACATTACAGATTACTAAGATGCCTTCACACACTCCATAGCACGCCAGGGAAAAGATCAGTACGGGCCCCCTAATCATACAGGACCATCATTACAGTAGTCAGGGACATAAAGTACTCTTTCAATTATAGCACTTCTTTTTTTCTTTTTTTGAATTTGAAGAGCATTACACCACAGTATGTAAGGTTTAAATTACGTATAAGCAACAACGAAATGTTGATGTTAGTTTTGTATGGCAGTTAGTAAAACTTGTAATTTTTTGCCCAAAAACTTTCTTTTTTGCCCCTTGAGGGGCCATGTGGGACACTATTGCAACAATTTCTCTCCCCTTTAAAAGTATTTTTTCTCTGAGTAAAGGTGTGTGTTTAAATTTTGCAGCTTGTTGGGGTCACAGAGCAGCTACAGGGATTTGAGCATTGAGTACACTTTACTGTACTGGTACATCTGACTCTCATGGGCCAATGCCGCTTACCCCCTTTAACTTTTAAAATTGTAGCCAGAAAATGTAAACCGTATTTTGCAATATTGTCATTGTTGGATTTATCTGTTTTTATATTCTATTCTTCTAGATCACAATTCACATCTTGCGCAGATATGAGGGGCTTTGCCCATACGAAGCAGAACCTGCACTAATCTCCAGGGATGTCATAATGTAAAAAGCATTTGAACATTGCAGAAGTTTATTCTGAATAATTCTTTTTTGTATTGTTTTGTTTTTAAAATAAAAACATTGACAAAAGTAAAACAAGTTGGTGTGGTGTTTACTTCATCATTCTTGACATTAGTGTGTGTACATATGGTGGTGAGATGCAGGAGATAATAGAATTTTAAGGAGTTCATAACCTTGCGGTGACCCTAGTGACAAAGTCAGAAAATTACATTTGTAAATGCTTAGTATGTTCTTCATAATGTTAGTTCTGTAATGACATCAGAGGCTATCACAGCTATAAACAGCGATTTTCAGTAAAGTTGTTTCAGTATTGGGTATTAATGAGTCAATTAATTACTGTACTTTATAAATGTCAGACTGCTGGACATTATTTAAGAAATCAATGACAGGAACACAATATGATTTTTAACATGGTTTGCTTTAATATTAACTTGCAGAGTTTTGAAGCTAGATATCAGTTTAAAAATTTTCATGCTCATGATACACATCCTTTTAACGTGTTTTAGCATAAAATGGCATAAAGCATCAAGAACCAAAAGAGGCAGATATATCACGCACATTTCAGATTAAATGATTTCTTCAGGTCAAACAATGCAGCTGTTAATATGTACTGCTATTTTAAATGTACTGTTATGATATAGTGGAAATACTGTAATTCAAACAAGGCCCCAGAAGTCCTGCTCTCTAGCATCTACTTGGTCTCTTATACTGTTTGTCTATTGTTCTTTGTGTAAAGTAAGACTTTCTGACATTGGTGCAGAATCTACCCTTAATGATTTTCCTTCTATCTCCATCTCTTAAAAAGTTCCCTGGACTAATTCCTTTCACAATTAAAAAGGGAATGCCAATCACATGACCTCATACTCGCCTTCAGTCTTTCCTCATAGGTAAAAGCCTCTACCTGGAATCAGCTTAGGTAGTGTTCTCTGAAGGTCCTGTTTGTGTTGCTGTGTGGTTTTCTTTGATTGGACTCCAAAACTGTACACAGAACTCCTGAAGAGGTACATAGCTTATGTATAACCACCGCTGATTTGTACATAACATGCCTTTTGTATGACGTTTTCACAATGTGTGGATGTAAGCACAATTTCTAGATCTGTCTCATTAGGTGTAATGTGAAGTTTCACACCTCCCATTGAACATTCAGATTAAATTTTTTAAAGTTGAATAACTTTCACTTATACTTTATCAAAAAAATGTAATAATACAGATTGTGTTGTATGCTCTTTCATGATCATTTGTTTTTGTTGCTTCCTAATGAAATTGAAGAATATTGGTGAAGCTCAGCCTTCCCTATCTGATCCAATGTTAACTATTCACCAAAACTCTCATTCTTGCCATGTGATGCTCAGTCTGTTCCTTAGTAATTCCTTGCATTAATTTATCCAAACTTCATATTAGGTTTTAGTTTTAGTGTTTGAATATGTGCCCTGCCAGAACACTGTAAAATATAATATACCAGTAATGGCGCAATGCAAGATAACATGCAGTGAATACACTTGACTTGAGCATTCATAGTTTTCATCCTCTTTCTTTGTACATTTACCATTCGTTTGCTCAGAGGATGATGTGTTTGCTTCTTCCTGAGCAGCTCTTGTTTTCTCCACCCTAGTGGCTCGCTTCTTCTCTTCTTTTATCGACATCTTTTCTCATTAAAACTGATTAAGTCAGTGTTTGTGTTGCAATTACATAGTATGATCCAACTTAGATCTTAGATTACTTTGATCCAACCTGTGAGCGTTGCCATCCAGCTCCAGCATCACTAGGCCATATGTTTTGGGAATGTGTCAAATTAACATCATTTTGGATTAAAAACCTTTAAATACTGTACTGTTGGTACCGAGTGTCCCAATGGCTGGGTTCTCAGTTCTTTACATGGCTCTTTGAGATGGCTTGCTATCCTTAAAATGACTTGTCAAAATGGCAGGAAGGTCTCTCACACTTTGGTGTTGAGGCCACAACATTAGGGATCGGGAGCACTGTGATGTCAGATGGTGCAGCAGGGATGTTGCGTGCTGCACTTGCAGGTGGCACAACCAGGATGTTAAGTGGTGTGCTGTCATGTAGTCAACAGAGGTATTAAATGCTGATCAGCTGTAGACAAGCAGGTGAACTTCGTTGTGTGGAGATACAAATATTCAGATCATTTTGCCATTTCCTTTTACTAAGCTGGCAATGCAAACCATATTCCAAGTCTGGATCTCAACTTTTAGACTCTTCCTTTACCACTGTTCCACAACACCTCTATGATCTTCCTTGTCCTTTGCCTGTGCATTTTTCTTCCAGTCCTGCCTTTCACAGCTCACTTGGGGTCAGAGGTAACTCAATCTACCACACCTTTCCCAGCTCCATGAGCCTGAAACTGCACTGGTGCCCATGCACGTGGGCTAATGGACCTTAGCACATGGAGAAGCAGTGGTGGAGCAGATTCATTTTAGGTCTCCAAAACACTCAGTGCTCTGCTAAGTCAGACTGAAGGTCTTCTTCACATCCCACTCATGACACCAATATAGCGTTGACACAGAGAGCCCCAAAGGCTGGATTCTCTGCTCTTTACATGGCTCTTTGAGGTGGCTTGCTATTCTTGAAAGGATTGCTTGCCGTTTGCAGCAGTAGTTGGAAAAAACACCTGCTATTGTGCATGAGTTGCTGTTTTTAGAGTTGCTCATGCTATAGATGATATAATGCCACCTGATTCTTTTGGTGATTCATCCCTGGCTGATGTAACTTGTCCTGTGTCATTGTAATATTTATCAGACAGCACTGGGGTCACAGTCATTCCTAACCCATTAGTGTATTTGGAGGACCTCCCAGATAGGGACAAATGGTTCGTACCAGCCTATGCAACACTAGTAGAATGTAGAATTGTCTTTCTTAATTGGAAGACTCACAGCCCACAGTGTATGCCTGAGAAACTGATTTTGTACGAGTATATTATTGAGGGTTGTATAACTGAGAAACTAATGTTGTATATTATTTGCTTAGAGGATCTGTCTAAAACAGCTTTAAAATATGGCAAGACTTAATTTAAAAAATATTAGAATAAGCATACATATAGGGGAAAATGTGTTTTTTCTTCTGCTTTAGGCTGTCATCTGTTTCTGTTGGTGGGAGGTTGAATTTTTGTTCTGTTAGGTTTTGTTTCATCTCATATTTAAAATGTTTTGTTTATCTCTTCTAGATTAATTTTGAAATTGTTTGGAGTATAAATTCTGTCTGTTTGATTGTAAAGAATTTTAGCTTTTGTTAAGTCCAAAAAGAAAACCAAATTAAACTATTGAGCATTAATGGCTGCAGCAAGGAGCTAGATGAGTTCTATATGGAAAAGGCAAAAGGAGCATCTATACGATGTATGGGCAGATGGATGGAAAAGGCAGAAAAGAATAGCAAATTTTTTTTGGACTTGAGAAAAGGAATGTGCAAAACAACATGATAAGAAGATTACAAATTGATGAAATTTGTCAAGGTTTGTCACTAATTTTTATAGCAGCCTATATAAAGCCACTAACCACCCTGATTGTCCTCAGTTGTTCTCCTCAATTAAGAATCCAGTAGTTACTAATGAGGAATTCAGAAAGGAATGTTCTGAAAATATTACTTTACAAGACTTTAAGATAATTGTTCTTAATTTGAAAACCAATAAGGCTCCTGGAAATGATGGGCATACTGCAGAATTTTGTAACAAATTCATTGATAAACGTGATGTGTTTCAGTTTATGAGGAGTCCTACAATGCTGAAGAATTGCCACCTAGTATGAAAGAAGGCGTTGCCCTCATACCCAAACCTCATAAAGACAATCAGTTGATTGATAATTGGTGCTCTATTACCTTACTTAATAGTGATTCTAAAATTATTGCCTCAGTTTTTAGCTAGACATCTTAAATGAGGCCTAGATGACATTATTAGTGAATGTCAATGTGGCTTTACGAAAGGATATCACATTTCATATAATACTCATCAGGTATTGGACCTTATTGATTACCATGAATGGTTAGAGGGTGATCCATGCATATTATTTATTGATTTCACAAATCTTTTGATATTATTAGCCATACTTTCAATTTTGTTTCTTTACATTTTTTTAATTTGGGACATTAATTTTTTCAGACCATTAAAACTCTATGTAAAGGTATTAACAGTTCAGTTAAGCTTGTCCTTGAGATGTCACATAGATTAAATGATGAAAGAGGAATAAGCCAAGGATGTCTGACCTCTCCTTTGCTCTTTCTCTTGGCTGCTCAAATTCTTAATATTTTGATTGAACAAAGTTCCTTTCAAGGTATTAGTTTTAATGATAATGACTTCAAAATTACAGTTAGTCGATAATTTGAACAATAAACATGAAGTTTCTAAATCTCTTGAAATAATTAACAATTAACAAGCTTTTCAGATCTAAATCTCAACATTAAAAAATGTGAACACTTTCCTTTGAAAAAATGTGATAATAGTACAATTTTTGACATACCAATTCAAAAAAAACATTTGTTATCTTGGCATTAACATTTCAGAAAATGTATGAAATAGGATCACCTTAAATTATATGTCAGTCTTCAGTGAAATGTATAAGAAATGCAATGCTTGGATGACTAGATATTTATCCATCCAGGGCAGAGTCCTGCTCCGTAAAGCAGAGGGATTATCGAGAGTGTCATATGTATTTTCATCATTAGATGCTCCTTACAGAAGTTGGGATAATGCAGTGATATTGCCGCACCCTCAACACAACAAACAAGCTCAGGATCCCAATTTTAGGACCCAAGTGCAGCCATGCAACGGGTGACACCTCGGCACCACGCTAGTTCAATTGGAATGGAACAGTGTGAGGTTTTATATGGTGGCTGGAGTGCCAATCCTACCACCAACCCCCAAGTCAGAGGAGGTATTAAAAAATAAAATATCAGATGGAGACTTGGTGTCATCGATTTCTTCACACTCAACCTGAATATGCAAATTAACTGGATTTAAACATTTCTTTAAAATTCCTGTAGTAAATTGTACTGCATACCAAATATTATATTTAGCAACATTGGTGGGTTACAATTCCTGCTCTAATGCACATATCAAATTAGCAAACTACCTATACAGTTGCCTATTTTTCATAAGCAAGTTTTGTTGAGTTGGCTTTTGATTTACATGCATAATTTTTCTCCACATTTTCTCTGAAATAATAAACACATTACCAACAATGAAAAAATCATTATTCTTAGATGAATGGTTTAATAACAATATTGATTCACCACTTATCTGACCATAATTATATGATTGCCTCTGCTGATTTTTGTTTAAAGTTTGGTACTATTTCTTCAATAAGAGAATACATATAAAATGGCAGGTGATTTTATCCCAGATGATTTTATTTCCTGACTTAAAAGCAGTTACACCTTTGTAAACATCCATCCATCCATTCATTATCCAACCCGCTATATCCTAACACAGGGTCATGGGGGTCTGCTGGAGCCAATCCCAGCCAACACAGGGCACAAGGCAGGAACCAATCCTGGGCAGGGTGCCAACCCACCGCAGGACACACACAAACACACCCACACACCAAGCACACGCTAGGGCCAATTTAGAATCGTCAATCCACCTAACCTGCATGTCTTTGGACTGTGGGAGGAAATCGGAGCACCCGGAGGAAACCCATGCAGACACGGGGAGAACATGCAAACTCCACGCAGGGAGTACTCAGAACATAAATTCAGCTCTCCTTACTGCGAGACACAACTGCACCACTGTGTCACACTAAACGTACCAGTAGAAATGAAACAGCTTTGAGACTGTTCTATTAAGAGGAACACCAAATAAAATAAATGACACCAAACAAGGATTATTGATGATGTTTGTTACACGTTCACAAAGCTTTTCTGGGTTGTGTGTGCAGCCATTCCACTGTAGCTGACTTGATATTTTAATCCTGGACACAGCTCATCCCGTGGAGGGTGGCTGTCCAGTCACACATGGCCACATTTGTAAAATCGGGTGGATGTGGCACCTCTTCACAGCAACAGTTTTGCAGAGGAGGCTTTGGAACTTTTGAAGTGTTAAGATTTACCAACTCAGTAAACATAAAATACGGTACAGAACAGCATTCCCTGTGAAAAATGAATCAGTAATTTACACGTTATTATTTCTTACCTTACAGTTAAATGTATTGGTCAGAATTATACAGTAGCAGAGATTATCTGAGTGTTTATGACACTTGGTGGGTCTGTCCAGGGCTGGTTCCTGCCTTAATTTCCTCTCAAATCAATAGAAGCGCATCTCTGCAGCCATACAACTGATTTATAGGGGATGAGGAAATGGACCGGTAGGTGGAACTCTAAGCGTTGAGACCCATGTAGCTTATCAAAAAGTGAGAATCATTACAAATAACTTTATTAAGCAGGCAGCAGATAACAACAGCAACATTTATTTCTATGGCACATTTTCATACAAAGAATGTAACTCAAAGTGTTTTATAAGATGTCAAAGAGAAAGTTACAACAAAAGAAAAAACAAATAGGATTAGGTAAGAATAATAATACATAACAAAAAAAAAATTCATAAAACATATATAATTAGTACAAGAGTAGTGTCCCTATATATGATGTCGTATTGTAAGTCTCTATAGATGAGTACAGAGATAAGGTCAGATGGCTGTGAGGTCAGAAAAAACAAACAAAAGTCCAGTAAAGCTGGAGAAAAAATAATCTGCAGGAGTTCCAAGACCAAAAGATTGGCCCGCTCTACAGGGCATTCTACCAAACGTAAATGTTCTTAAGTCGCTTCTAATTGTTTCCAGGCTTCATCGGAGAGGATTCGACTCAGTCAATGTCGTGGAGAGCGGGGGGACCCACCTTCATTCCAGCATGATAGGTGGCTGCGCGGTGCCTCGATCAGGTGGCAGTGGCACAAAACTCCACTACAGAAGAACTGGTAGAGAAAGAAGAGAAAAGTAAAGATTAGCAAAGATTACAATTCCCAGAACATTATGATCATTCTAAACATATTTTAGTCCATTCAGAGTATAACTAAGATGTAGCTATGAAAAGCCAAACTTAAACAATGATTTTTTTTTTTTTTAGCAGTTCTTTCACTGTTCCACCGTATTATCCTAGCAGATCTCTACTGGTAAACAATTCCAGATTGTTGGTGCAGAGCAGCAAATGGCCTCCCTACCACTTCTTTTAGCTTGGCACTCTTGGAATTATAAGCAGACCATTTTCACAAGATCTAAGTTTACAACTTGGTATGTAGGGGACAGGAACTCCAAAATATAAGAAGGGGCAAGATTATTTAAGGCTTTCAACACCATTATTTTTCTAGTTTTCCTTTTTCTAGTTAAGATTTTTGCTGCTGCATTCTGCAGTAGCCGCAACCGATTCATGTCTTTCTTAGGTGGTCCTGTTAGGAGTGAATTACAAAAACTTAGCCAACTAAAAGCAAAGGTATGAATTATTTTTTCAGTATCTTGCAATGTTAAGAGGACTAACGTTTCCAATATTCCTTAAGTGAAACTGCAGTCCTAGTAATGTGATAAATGTATAATTTTAAGGTTTAGGTCAGAGTGCATGATTACATCTAAATTCATTCGCACTGCCTTGACTTTTAAGGCTTGGGTATCATACCCGCACTATTTCGTTATTGCGCAGTCACTAAGGTTTCTGTTTTTTCTTTATTTATTTTGGAAAAGTTGGTCGACCCTGCCTGGAGGCTGCATGTTCTTCCCGTGTGTACGTGCATTTCCTCGGGGTGCTCTAAAGACATGCAGGTTAGCTAGACTGGCGATACTAAATTGGGGATTGTTCTTTCCTTATTCCCAGTACTTGCTAGGAATAACTTCAGCTGTCCCAGGACCCTGCGCTGGTGAACTGACGACAAAAGGAATGGACAGATGGATGCATAGTGAAACAAGCACATTTACAAATACATTGTGTGAAAGACATGCAAACCACCCAGCTGCATACTGTATTTCTAGAAGGTAGTTCATGCCTTATAAGAAAGTCAATAAAATGTTAAAGGCACTCCAGCAGACCCCCGTCACCCTGTTGAGGACTAAGCGGGTTAGAAAGTGACTGGCTGACTGACTTCCTACCAAACAGTCTATGGTGGATCCCAAGGAAGGAAAGAAAATTGAAAATGCATATACTATAAAATTGACATGAAAAACAAAGTAAAAAGTTAACATGAATTAAATAGTAAAATTAATCTGAAACATAAACTAAAATGGGTGGAGCGCCGCGCTAAAGAGTAAAAACGGGACCTTGACGGCAGCATGTTTCTGTCAATTACTTTACTCGACAGGCGAATTGTTTGAGCTTAATAACTCGCCGACAACCCTACTTTTAACCACACTGGCATAGCGCATAACATCACAGCCCTATAATGCACTGGGACAAAGTGTTGATGGTGCGATTTGGAGCGTAAAAGTCCAACCTGAAACGGCGATCAGGTGATCACGATGTCACGTGACCCTGCCGCCAACAGGTTGTTTGCCTAAAGCAGCCTGACGAGGCTGTCCGCGATAACGAGGATTGTCATCTTCTGACTTCTAGCTCCTATTGGCTGCCCAAACCGATTGTCGCATATCATTTGTATCCACCATAATAGGCTTGTGAAAAGTGGAATATTTTTGTAGATATCAGAAACGATTCCCGTTAGCAAAGCTCAGTAACATCAACATTATATTATACTACCGATTACAGTATTTATGTCACAAGTACTGAGCAGGAAAAAAAATATTAAAAAAATGAATGCAGTCTGTTGCGTAAGTTCTCATCTCGCTAACCAAGAAGGAGAAACGTACAAAGCACTTAAGTCTTAAATGACAACAACCACACTCTTTATATGTATTATACATACAAAGCGTTAAAACTGGAACAAAACAGAGAAGATTACCTGAAGCTGCGTTGCAATTTTAGCGCTCTATAAGATTGGTGTGTTAAAGGGGCGTAGTGCACCCCGAGGAAACGCACGTAGACAGGAGGAAAACATGCAACCTCCAAGCCGGTAACACTCGCGACGTTACCTCCTTACAGGCTGCACCACCGTGCACCCAACAACATGTTTAATCATTAACAGTATAAGTTATTTAAATGAAGTTAAAGGAAAATGTAACACAAATACGCAGTGATCTGTGATGATCTGTGTCCCCTCTTCACAGCCATATGACTGGTGTTGCACCCAAATCTCACCCTTTCCACCGCAGAAACAAAAGGAAGGCAGAAGATATCAGACGTTGGGAGGTTTAATTTAAGATGATGTTCATTCATCTGAGACACCGTCGCATAGGTCAAAACTTTGGTCACTAATAGGCATACGTGAATCAAACGGGTACTTCTTGGCAGTCATAACTGGGGTTACTCTTTACAGGGCCAGGATATCATTTTTTAAAATATCATAATTTGCCGGCTTGTTTAAATTGCAACTGGCATTTAAGGCTTTACCTGTTTGGAAAGGTGTAACAGTATGGGCCTATTTTATTGGTGCCAGTACTGGTTATTTGCAGATCCCTTGAATGCTAAGAGGTATACTTCTGTATCCCCATATCGGTGCTGAAGTAGCAATAGTAGCTAGGTAGTCTAGAATCCATATTCTTACTCTGGTGCCATTTCTGCAGGACTGCAGGCTGATGCTTTGGTGAACTCTGCTGGCTCACAACCTCACCTTGTAACTGCGAGATCTATTCACCCAGCTGCCAAAAGGACTCAACTTGAGTTTAGATGTTAAGATTGTTGTTTAATTTCTTCAGAATAAATCCTGCTGATTACATCACTGTGAATACAAGCAAAGACAGACACTTAAAGGATTTGTCAATAAGATGCAAGACCCACACTTCTGGCTTTTGTAGCTCATGCACCGAACGTATTGACTGAGAGAGCAGAAAGACACAGACAAGAATTTATAAAAGTTATATAAAAAAAAAGAAGAATTTTGGGCTTCCAATAAAAAGTGCAAAAATGAAGTTCCCAAACCAAAGTAATAAGGTGTCATTAATAAAAACACACACAGCAGAAATAACAAACAACAAAAATTAAGTCTTTTCCCTTCCTCCCAGTCCAACCAAAACCTCCGGAAAGGAAAAGAAACATAACTCTTGTTCTAAACACTATTTACACAAAAATAAAAGTATCCATTTCCTCCTTCTCAAAAGCAATATGTAAGGATTAAAGAAGTACTAGCATGTTGTACCGTGTCAGCCATTATGAATGTAGTGAAACGTCAAGCAAAATGACAGCTTTTATTGGCTAACTAAAAAGATTACAATATGCAAACTTGCCTGAAGAAGGGGCCTGAGTTGCCTCGAAAGCTTGCATATTGTAATCTTTTTAGTTAGCCAATAAAAGGTGTCATTTTGCTTGACTTTTAACTACAAGAGTGAAGAAAAAAAAACTATATACAAAAAATCAAATGTCCTTCATTCTTCTCCCTGCTTAAATTATACGGAGAAAAGGGAAATCAAGAGATTATCCATATTACTAAACGAGAATGGTAAACCGGATATGGACGCAGGGACGTGGGCCGTGGACGCAAAAGACGTAGTGCGCAGGCGCCACACAAAGCCCCCCTCCAAGCAACGGAAAATAAGAAATGAGGCGCCGCGCCCATAGCACACAAAACAAAGGAGTCAGACACAGGCGCCACACAAACCCATGGCACACAGCGCCACATGAAGCCCATAGCACACGAAACGGGACACACACAAAAAAGAGGATTCAGACCCACGACACACAAAGCCCCCCTCCACTAACAGAAATAAGAAATGAGGCAACGCATCACCTAGCACACAAAACAAAAGGAGTCAGACGCGAGCGCCACACAAAGCCCATTGCACACGAAACGGGACAGACTACGGATTTCACACACTAACATAAATAAGAAATGAGACACAAAGCACCCCTCCACTAACAGAAATAAGAAATGAGGCAACGCGCCCATATCACACATAAAAGAGGAGTCAGACACACACCCCAAAGTGAAACGGGACAGACTACGAACTCCACACACGGTCACCCATCGAGCCCGAGATTGAGGCTCAAAAACGGAAGAGCAACCAACAACGAACACTCGAGATCATACAAACACCCCACACATACGGACAACACAACATATTTGAATCAGATTATCCCCGCCTAACAGTAAAACGGGACAGTCTAAGGAGTCCACAAAACTTCACAAATCAGGCCCGAGATAGTACTGAAAAAGAGGACTCACACCCCCACACCACAGTTAAACGGGACAGACTACGGAGTCCTCAAAGGGTCACACATCAAACCCAACATATTACAGAAAGAGATTTGTGTTTCGGAAAACGGCAGATACTACGATAGAAGCATTCGCCTACAACTCGCATCTGAAATCAACGTACAGACTATACAGCACATTCCACGCATTTCTAAAAAGACGCACGCCTACAAACGACGTCATACATAAACAACAAGAGACCGGACTACAATACATATACAGGCGCGACACCTGATGGGTAATAATACGAAGAAACGAACAGTCCGTATTAAACATACGTCATCTAAACACGTTCAAACTATACACCATAGGTGAATCTCATTACAATGATGCACTATTAACCGTACAACCACAGAAAAGGCTCCATATTAACAGTGAGTACGATCCTCCTTATTACTTATCCATATTACTAACGATAAAGAACAAACAAGTCATGAATTCACGATCACGGGTACAAAACGATACGCCTCGAGTAACAGGACCACAAACACGAACCCACATGAAAAAAAACAATACACGTCGGCGCCTACAACACGCTTCTGACACCGCGGAAGAAAAAATGTCTCGGCTCCAAAAACACATGTCACTCCTTATTCAGGTATCCACTATGAAAATGAACAGTAACAATGCACGTGACATCCGTCTTGCAAAACTGTTAATTATAGATGAATGTACAATGGCATCCAGTCACTTACTCAACACCATTGATAAACTTCTACAGACGTTGATGAATAATAATATTCCCTTTGGGGGAAAGGTACTTTTATTAGGAGGAGATTTTAGACAGTGCTTAGCTATTGTTCCACATGCCATGCGCTCACCTAATGTTCAGTCCACCTTAAAATACGCGGACATTTGGCATTGCTTTCAAAAGATACAGTTAGTACAAAACATGCGATGTCCAGATTCAGAATATAACAATTGGTTATTACAACTGGGACATGGGACACTCACCAATACAGATGGACTTCACCCAGATATTATTACAATTCCTCAACCCTTTATCTGCGACGACTTAGTTACGGAGATATTTGGAACAACAATCTCATTAGACCAAATACCCCTTTTAACACAACGGACTATATTATGTCCAAAAGATATTAATGTTGATCACATAAATAACCAAGTCATTGCATTACTTCCTGGAGAAGCACGGCTCTTTCTAAGCTCTGACAAAGTTGACTCTGATGACGACAATGACCATCTTAATTTCCCCTTACAATATTTGAACACTATTAACCCAGCCAGATTACCACAACACAATCTTAACCTTAATATCGGAACAATAATCATTCTATTAAGAAACCTTAACACTAAACAAGGTTTATGCAATTGTACACGTTTAGTCGTCAACACCTTGACACACAATGTTATTGAAGCAAAAGTTCTTACAGGATCACATGCTAACAATACTGTTCTGATTCCTAGAACTGACCTTACAAGTTCTGACCTAGAATTACCTTTTACACTTAAACGGCAACAGTTCCCCATTAAACCTACATTTGCCATGACCATCAACAAATCACGAGGACAAACCATATACAAGGTTGGCATCTACCTCTCTGAGCCCGTTTTTGGACATGGACAACTTTATGTAGCCTTCTCACGAGTTCGACGTTCATCTGACGTTATAGTTAATGTTATAAATGATCCATGCCAAGGAAAACTCATTCAAGGACAAGACACCATCGTTACTACTAATGTTGTGTACAAGGAAATATTCCAATAAATCTTTACACTGTGCCATGCAGTTTATTCTTTGCTTCCTGTATGCGTCATCTACACCTTCACACTATGCTATATCTCATACATACATCACGCTATTTGTAATTACCCAACACCAGGGGTTGGCGAGCGAACGGAGAAAAGGGAAATCAAGAGATTATTTACACTAAAGAAGAAATAAAACACAGTTTAAGTCTCCTATCAATATGCAAGGGCCTTGACCACTCACTCACCACACTACCATCTCGGTTAACGTGGGCCTAAAGGTTAGCTGGACTCCCAACCCTTTCAAAAGATGAACTCTTTTAAACTTTTCAACTTAAGGTCCATTACCGCCATCAACTGGATTGGTGTATGATGCAGAAAGGGGAAAACAAATGACTAGAAATACTGTACCTATATTTTCTAATTAAATGCTTTCTAATAACCGTATAGTTTTTAAATAACAAAATATGAATCAATTTAAACTCATCTCCATACCTTCAAATTATGCATTCCCAGGGATTTAAAATATTGAACTCTTAGTTTATACGTCACACACTCTAATAAAATATGCTGTACTATCTCTAATTGATTACACGCTCTGCATGCTCCAGACTGATGCTGTCCCATCTTGAATAATGTACCATTTCATCTAGTGTGCCCAATTCTAAGGTGTGTTAATATAATTTTTTCCCCTTCTTGTTTTGCCCCCTTTTTTCATGGATCCAACTCTGCTTTGTATTCTATAAACGTCTTCCCTTACCATCAGCATCCTACATTTTTTGCCACATCTCATTGATTTTCTACCTCATCAGACTTGATTTCCGATTTACTAAATGTCACCTTTAAATCAATTAAAGGATGTTTAGTGTGTTTTTTTGCCAAATCATCAACTACCTCATTTCCTTTGACTCCTTTAATGTGCTGGGACCCATAAAAAAGTAACACACAGACCCATATTCTGCAACTGGTACACTGCTTGATTCACTTCCAGTAACAAGTTAGGCCTTGCTGAAGAATTACGCATTTTAATGATCTGTAAGACAGCAAAGGAATCAGAACAGATAAGTTCCCTGTTTGAACATAGTTCTTCTATCCATTATAGACCAAAAATAATGGCTATCTTTTCAGTTGTAAATACTGACAAATAATCAGACAGTCTTTTTTTAATATATACTTGTAATTCTGGGACACAAAAAGCTGATGTTATATTATCTTTGAATGCTTATGTAAACAATCTTAATATCACATAATAGTTCTGAGTAATATGTATTTACTATCATCTTTTCAGACATACCTTGACTATTTGCTTTTAACAGATCATTTATGCTAAAGTCTACTAATGTCATTGGAAAAAGTTATGTTGGTGTTACTGTGGGACCAATCTGAAAATTCATTAACCCCATGATTTCAGCCTGTGCTGAACCCACCTGCCCAAAACTAACAATACTTTTTATTTTATGGTGCTCCCAACAATCTCTTCTTAATACACTAATTACAGAGTGATAATTCTTATGCCCTTAAATATGTACCCAGTACATTAAAAGTAATTTAATCTGCAAAGGTTTAATGGCATTTATCACATCTTGTCTTGTATTGCAGTTAGGCGAGGATTTAACAGCACCACAACAGACTCTCAAAGCCTGACTCTCTCTAATTTTACTTATATGACACTTCCAAGTCAATTTACTACACGTGTATGGACCTAAAAATGTAACTACTGACACCATTTCCAGCTGTTGACCATACACTCTTAAAGTTAGCTTAGGTCTTTTCACTCTCTTACTGAAACAACTCACTTGCTATTTTGCCACTGAAAGCTTAAACCCCCATTTATGTATCTTATTCTTCAACTTTATTTCTAATCACATTTTGTTAGCAATATATACAAAAATTCCTACTCTTAATCCAAAAAGCTCCATCATCAGCATACAATGATTTACCTGTATACTTCTACCTAATAAAAAACTCATAAAACTGTACATTCTACCAGTTCCAGAATTACACAACTTTAATAAAAGTCCTTCCATTAACAACATATCATATGCTTTTCCTATGTCAAAAAAACTGCTATTACAAATTCTTTATTTGCCTGAGCTTTTCTAATTTCATTTTCTAGTTTCAATACTGAGTCCATTATCATGCTACCCTTTCTAAAACCACTTTGGTAATTTGCCATTATTACCTTTTTTACCCCAAGATACAAGTTAAACGATGATTAACCCTTCACTCCATTATCTTACTCATTATGTGCCGTTAATGAGTCTATACTGTAACTAGCCGGGTCTGACAGTGTTTTACCTCGTTTTAAAACCGGTATTACTACTGCTGTGTTCTGGGTAGAAGGCAGTTTACCTAATCTCTAAATGATATTACTTCAAGAGATTTCTCAGTAATGTTTTTGAGCATGTGATAGCAAATCTCATTTTTCCCCAGAGAAGTACGACTTATACTTATTACTGCATCTTTAAATTCATACAAAGAAAATTCAATATCTGTAATACTATCACTAAAATAGATAGTTTGTAATATTTCAGGATCACACTTCAAAGTTAAATTTCCTACATTATTTCACCTCATTACTTAAATTCTCCATGCCATGAACTTTAACAAAAGATTTATCTAATATATCAGCCTTCTCATCATCGGTAACATACTACTTGCCCTCACTAATCAGAATTGAATGTCTTATATCCTGTTTAATTCCTTCCATTGCTTTAATCCTATTCCATAGTCCCCTATTTTAATATCCCTCCTGATCTTATCACACTGTGTTCTCCAATACATTTTTTGCATTTTTTTTACAGTTTTTCTAACAACTGCCTGAGCCTTTTCATATTTACAGTGTGACATTTCTTAATTCTCCTAAAGATTTTGTTCCTTTCCTGGATTACCTCATAACAGTTTTCATTCCACCATGGACCAGCCTTTGTTCTCCTAGCACCCTGACTTTTAAGTATTGCTTCTAAAGCTGATTTATAAATAACACTGCATTTCTTTTCATTACAATTATCCACATTATCTTCTAGAATTACTTTTTTTAACCCCTCTTCACATGTTTTATTAAATCTTTCCCAATTAGCTTTAGCAAAATTCCACCTATTTATACTACTTTATTTTTGTATAATTCTATCCCAGATCTAAATATTATAAGATTATAATCATTCCCTAATGATGTGTCCTTCATAATCTTCTATCTACTAATTCCTGCCAAAGGTCACGGACATTCTCAGTTTGATTCTGTATATTAAACCTTGTTCTTGTTCCTTTATTAATACAAACTATATTACACATATCTATAAAAAACAACTTCAATCACTTAACCATTTTATCTGTCCTAACACTACTCCACAACGAGCTATTTGCATTAAAATCCCAACACCACACTATTCTTCAGTAATCTGAATTATATATATATATATATATATATATATATATATATATATATAGATGTCAATAATTCAATAGACAATATCTCACAAGGATTGTAAAAGGTAACTACTATTACTTCTCCTTCAGTATTAAATAATTCTAAAACTGCTGTTTCATATTTTTCATTTACATTCACCGCTCTATATCCCAAACTATGTCTTATAAAAGTAGCCACTCCGCCCCCTTTACCAGGTAATCTGTCATGTCTTGCTACTATATAATCATGCAAAGAAAAACTAAAGTGAGGTAACAGCCATTTCTCCTGAACACGTATAACATCTGTGGGAAGAGCTCTATCAGATATAAACTTTTTAAACTCCTGACCATTCGCATAAGCTTCTAGCATTCCATTGCTCTATTTTAAACCCCATTATGTTCCTTCACTTTGAGAAATAGCCGATACCAGCCCACCCATCAAATTTCCATTTACACTTTCACATGTAATGCCTGTTAAACCAAGAAATTTCTGCCACCTTGACAACAATTTTAATTTTTTCAGTATGACTCACTGTCTGAGATGTACAGTTTATCACATCTCCTATAAACATTACAAATTTCAACTTTTCAAATATTAAGGAGTGTTTCGTAACAGAACAATTATGTTTACGTACATCCATCGATTTCACATTCTGGTTCATCACTGACAGATGTTTATTACACTACGGTATATGACACTCATATGAAACCCATTTTAACTTTCTGAACCTCAGCAGCTCTCTTTAGTGCCTTACAACCTCTCTATGCTGCGCTACGTTCTCCCCGACAATCACAACATTTTGGTTTAACGTCTTTTTACATTCTTCATACTTAGGCTCATTTCCACATCTACTACATCTCAGTTTACTATGACATCTAAGTGACAGGGGGATACACATTCTTACATTATAGCTTAAGTACCCTAAACATACTCTTTCTGGTATTTTCATTTCGTCAAAATAAGATCAAAAAAGTAAAAGGGCTACCAATTTTAAGAAAAGGGGGTTAAAACGGATAGTCTATCAATACTACTTTATGTCCCGATAAATGGATTTGTTCATTAATTAACTTTTGGGGAACTCGTTATTACTCCCTTACCACTTTTATCATCATATAGCAAAAAAGCGCTTCAATTCCTTAACCAACTAAAGCTCTCTCACATGGTTTACTACTTTTACTGAATACCAACATTTCACCTGTGGCTGTCCGAGCACTATCTATATCACCAAATGCAGATTTCACCTTTTTCTTTAGTTTAACTGGATTGATGGAAGATTGGAAGACTCAAGTGTAACTAATACCTTAATCTCTTCCTTTCTTTTTAAGTGAAACTTGCCCTTTTTCACCATCGCTCAAAAGTACACCTGCATTATTTTTCTTTTCCTAGTTTTAACCGCTCTTCTATCTTTTCGCATCACGCTAGTTTCTCAGCCAATCTCCATTTCCAGTTTTAAAATCAGGCTCCGCCTCACTACCCAACCCTCCACCAACTCCCTAATGAGGCCGCCCGCGATGACGAGTTTGTCGTCTTCGGAATGCGAGCGCCTACTGGTTGCCCAAACTGAAAGTCGCAAAATTTTTATATCCACCATAAAAGGATTATGAAAACGGTAATATTTTATCAGCTATCAAACGATACCCTTTAGCAAAGCTGGTAAATATCGATATCATATTATACTGCGGACGACAACGTTTATGTGTTTTGTATTGAACAGGCCAAAACATAAAGAAAACATTAATAGACTGTGTTGTATTTTTTTATTCTACCCGAAAGCGTGAAATATACTCAATGTTTGGGCTTTAAATACTGTCCTGTTCTAACATTGTTAGTGTTCTAGTTTCAGCTGCACATATACTAAAATTGGAACAACAACGAGAAGATTAGCATGGCCTCTCGTGAAACTATGAAATAACTATACATACAAATTAAACAATAATTTTTGCAATAAAAAAATAACTGTCAGTGCCATAACCTACATTTGATGCCCAAAATTAAAAAAGAAAATTGTGCGGAGGAGGCCTGCCAACATATAAAGTGCCAGTCATTTGCAAAGATTACAAAAAAAAAAAAGTAAAAACAGCTTGAAAAGGGAAGGAGGCCTCCCTTTCTGCCAACACACAAAGTGCCAGGCAGTTACACAGATTAACAAAATCTTAAGCAGGCCTGCTCGTGAAGAAAAAAAAAAGCAATAAATGGGCCATGGTGGCACAGTGGGTAGCGTTGCTGCCTCGGAGTTAGGACACCTGGGTTCGCTTCCCGGGTCCTCTCTGCGTTGAGTTTGCATGTTCTCCCCGTGTCTGCGTAGGTTTCTTCCCACAGTCCAAAGACATTCAAGTTAGGTGGATTGGCGATTCTAAATTGGCCCTAGTGTGTGCTTGGTGTGTGGGTGTGGTTGTGTGTGTCCTGCGGTGGGTTGGCACCCTGCCCAGGATGGGTTCCTGCCTTGTGCCCTATGTTGGCTGGGATTGGCTCCAGCAGACCCCCGTGACCCTGTGTTTGGATTCAGCTGGATGGATGGATAAATGGGCCAATCTACAGATTAAATAAATAAAATTCCTTTAATGGCCAAAGAGCGGCACGATTTTTTTTTCTCCCTCTTATCCTCCAGCCACTCCTGGACAGTTTTGCCGGCTGAGGTGGAGCAAAAGGATTCCCCCCCAAAGCAGCTGTGGCTGAACTCCTTCATTTTAGGACGGCCAGAGCGCTGGCAAACATTGGCCTCCACCTTCTTCCTTTGTTTGGGGGGGGGGGGGTACCTCATTGTCGCGCCAGCTCGTCCGCCTCCTGCTTTTTCTTGCGCCGCCAGGCAGTGGTGCGGGGTACTGTCGGAGTCTGTGTCTGCGAGTCTGTGTCGGTACTGTGAAGGTCCTGTGGGTGGCGGTGGAAGCGGAAGAACGGCAGTGTCAGCCGGCGGGGGGAGTGGCTGGGTGGTGGGTGCTTTATGTGGCACCACCCACATGAACCACCATCTGTGGCGTGAGGGTGAACCGCTGGGCAGCAGTAATGCTGGATTACATCTGCATTCAGGAGAATGTCCTTACAAACCCGGTACTCCAGCTATTCCCCCTCAATCAGCGCACCCTGGCACAATGGTAAGTACACATTGGACAAGTGGGATCCACCATGCCCCTCTCCTCCCCCCCACCCTGACACACTTTGCTTTCTTTGCCGTTTTTTTTTGTAAATTTTGACTGGCTGAAACGAAATGCGTTCCGTTTTCTGTTCCGAAAGACCCGCCTCCCCACCTAAAAGCGGCGATGTCATGTTTCAAGTTTTATCTTAAAGTGGGCCCGCTGGTACTATTAATATGGTACTATTGCAGTTACTATTAGTACACAAGGATTATAGTGACGTGAAATAAAACTTGTAATTTAATCTAATTTTTTTTATGTGCATATTCTTTTTAGCGACTACATAACAATACTTTGACAGGTGGTATAATAAGTTATATAACTATTAGTGCTACTGCTGTACAAGGATTATAGTGCAGTGAAATAAAACAGATGTAGTTTAATCTAATGAGAATTTATTTGTTTTGTACATATTAATGAAAGTATTCTTTTTTTCTTTTAGCAAACTGGTTTCAGTAATATAAATATTTGTATATAGTCTGGACAGAATTGCGTTATAATTGTTTAATAATAATAATAATAATTAATAATAATAATAATTTGTTGCATTTATATAGCACTTTTCTCACTACTCAAAGCGCTCAGCAATTGCAGGTTAAGGGCCTTAAGGTCCCAACAGAGCAGAGTCTCTAATGCTAACAACTGGAAATTGCAGTGTAACAAGGTAGTTGTAATATTATTACAGGCCTTAAAAAGTCAGTACTAGTATTACTAACCTATTTATTTATTTAGTTATTTATTTAGAGTCTGTGTCCCCTTACTCTTTCAGAATTAACTGTTTCTGGTATCTCTTACCATGACTGTCACTAGTGTTCCTGTGTGAGTCTTTCTTTGTAATAGCAATGTTCCTCTTAAAACAAAGGTTTCTTTCTTTAATTGACGTACTGGTTGATTGCGTTGTTTTAATAGAGCCAACATCACCTGCAGTGTTGACATGTAAGTATTCATAGGTTAAATAACACAAAGGTTAATTCAAAAACTTTTTGGAATATTGGGCTTGGTGCCTATAGAATTTGTTCAAAGGTGGCGGTTTATCTTCCTGTTGTTCCCTTGTTCCTTTTTTCTTTTTGCATGCTCAGTTACTCTTTATTTTATCTCTGTTGGATCCCGCGTCGCTTGGTGCAGACTATATGGTGGTTCTAACCTATTAGTAGTTCCCTGAAGGCCAATTTGTAATATTCTGAAATTTCTTTTAATTTCAGTTTTTGGTAACCTAAACTTTAAATGTAAATGTCTGCCAGTTTCCTGCGGATCTGTTTCAGGTCACTCGTTGCATTCCAGCTGGTTAAATTTGAAGAAAAACAGAGGTGTTAAACTTTGGAGTGGAACTGTAACTTTCTCTTGCTTTATCTAATTTATCCAGCTTGAACCCTGTGCCATAGTTCCACCGCGAAACTTCTGATGAACTGACTCTCAAGGCCTCCGCCGAGGCGATCCAGGTCGTCAAGGCATACGGCCTGAGTGGCTCTGTGCCGTCCAGGGTAAAGTCGGCCGAGATGGTCAGGGAGCAGGCCAGGAGACGCGTGCGGGTGGCAGGTGGGGACCCCGGGCACTTCAAGCTGGTGCATAACGCCAGCAAGCTCCAGTGTGGATAGTACCAGGGTGTGGTGCAGCTGATCCAAGACATCCTGTGACTAGCCCGCCACCTTCTTCTTCCTGCAGCGCCGGCACTCCAGGTACTCTGTGGCCATAAAGTACCATCCGTCTGTGTCCAGGACCCTCCCGACAGTCCTGTAGAGTCCGGCTCCCGTTAACCTATGGCTGCACGCCATGCAGGAGAGCTTGTAGCCCCACATAAAGTACGGCATCCACAGGAAGAACGGACGCTGAAAAAAGGTGTTGGGTGATGTCAGGGGCTGGAGATGCACGTTGCGGGGGCCGGGAGGATGCCACCAAAGGCGAAGGTTGGAGATCAGCGCAGGCTTTCCATCCTTGCCCCTGATTAAAAGGACCCGGTTTACCCACACGTGCTGTTCTTTAGGAAATGAGGTCCTCCATCCCTCGGGCAAAAGTAGCTTTGTGTGTGTGTGTGTGAGAGAGAGAGAAATGGAGAGACAGCATGAGCAAGAGGAAAAAAAACCAAAAAGAATCAGACGGGCCCTGTGCCTTTCCCGGCAATAGCATTCAAAGAAACACATCCTTTTAACTCACCTCTCTCCTGGCTACAGACAGCGTTTGCGAAGGCAGCTTTCCCGGATCAGCCGTCGTTTGGGAGTGCTGGGATGTCACGGGCCCTCCACTGGTTGCAGACTGGGAGGTGGATGCTGGGGAAGGTTGTTTGCAAATTCAAACAAATAACAGGTTAAACAGAAAAAGTGAAGGAGCCACCACCAGTTTCCATGGGTGGCTGTCACTTACCAGCCTCCAACTCCATGCTGGCCGACAGCAGCACGTCATCAGGAATCTCGACAACGGAGGCTGCTGCAGAGAGAGAGGCGGTGGGGGCAACAGTGGTGGTTTTGGGAAGGGAGGAGGCTGCTGCCGCCTTTGCCTCGTCTCTCCGCCGCACATACAGCTGGAGAGCATGCAGCTTGGTCCCAACTTTGGTGGTCTGGCACCGGAGCCATTTGATGTAACTGCGTTGGGGTACAAAAGCGGGAATGGTAACTGGTGAAAAAATGGAAGCAGGGTCCCACTACATTGCTGTAGCCTTCCCCTCAGACCCCACCCAAAAGTCTCTTACCTCTTGGCCTCCCGATCTTCTGCATCGTAAAGGGCCTGAAACGTCAGGTGTGCGTGTTTGCCAAAGCCGACAAGCCTCTTGCCCTCGTCCAGGGGCCTGGCCAACCCGTTTTTCTCCCGTCGATGACGGATGGCCGTCTTCACGTCGGGAAAGAGACAGGTGTAGGACTCCAGGGAGTTCTTATTGCTCGCCAGCAGGCTATCCGACACCTGGCCATCTTCGCGCTCACTCTGGTGGGTTGTCAACACCATGACAGCATAGCCAAGGCCATGGGTCAGCAACCATTTAAGTTTGACCCCGGTACTGTCCAAACTGGAGCTCGCTGGCGCTATGCACCAGCTTGAAGTGCCCGGGGTCACCACCTGCTGCCCGCACAAGTTTCCTGGCCTTCTCCCTGACCACCTCGGCTGACTTTACCCTGAACGGCACACAGCCACTCGGGCTGTATGCCTTGGCGACTTGGATCACCTCGGCGGAGGCCTTGAGGGTCAGTTTGCAGGAGGTCTCGCAGCGGAACTGTGGCACAGGGTTCAAGCTGGATAAATTAGATAAACCAAGAGAAAGTTACAGTTCCACTCCAAAGTTTTACAAAGCCTCAATTTTTATTCAAATTTAACCAGCTGGAATGCAACAAGCGACCTGAAACAGATTCGCAGGAAACTGGCAGACATTTACATTTAAAGTTTAGGTTACCACAAACTGAAATTAAAAGAAATTTCAGAATATTACAAATTGGCCTTCAGGGAACAACTAATAGGTTAGAACCTACATGACGTGGGCTCTAACAGAGATATAATAAAGAGTAATTGAGCATGCAAAAAGAAAAAAGGAAAAAAAAAAAGAACAAGGGAACAGGATGATAAACCACCACCTTTGAACAAATTCTACAGGCACCAAGCCCGATATTCCAAAAAGTTTGGTTTTTTTTTCGAATTAACCTTTGTGTTATTTAACCTATGAATACTTACATGTCAACACCACAGGTGATGTTGGGTCTATTAAAACAACGCAATCAACCATTATGTCAATTAAAGAAAGAAACCTTTGTTTTAAGAGGAACACTGCTACTACAAAGAAAGACTCACACAGGAACACTAGTGACAGCCATGGTAAGAGATACCAGAAACAGTTAATTCTGAAAGAGTAAGGAGACATAGACAGAAAGCAAATAAATAAATGTACTTTGAATTGTAACAACAAATAAATAAAAACACAATAACAGGACAGCATAAATTCTCAAATCTGTCATGAAGTACAATTTTGTTGCTTATTTTTTTCTTAATTTTTGTTACCTGTGGTGTTACTGAAATACATAAATGAAGAAATAATTACAAATATAAAGAAATAAGGCACAAAAACACATTTTGGAATACAATAAATTATTTATGCTCACATACGATTGTGTTTATTTATTTATTTTCAGTTTTTTATTTAAGAATATTGCCTGGACAAGGTTGACGAAACAGAACTGTATTAGGCTTTAATCCAAGAAATCGCCAGAGAAATATCAGTCATCGGGAAGGGTTTGGAACAAGTTAATCCAAAACTGCACACTTCGTTTCCTCAAGATTCCCCACCACGGTTCAATTCGCTGATTTGCGGTGCTGCGCCCATAAATGAAACTCCTTTCACCTGCAAAACTGTCATCGTGATTTCTTCGCAAAAACATAAGCATTTGTTCCACATGTCCGTTTTCCGTGCCTCTGTCTGCGCGTAGTCGCTGCGGGCATCCTCTCAACTGCGAAACTGTTGAGATAAAGTAATATGCAACTACTTTCGGGTTATTATTAGTGGTATACTCCTCCAACCACAAAACATAGCGGCTGAAGCCATCAACGCAATACCATATGGCTTCAGTTTATCGTAAGAATCCATATGCCACAGTGCATTTGGACCTTGGGTGTGATAGTGCCGTCTTCTCAGCTGTCGTGCCCGCCTATGCTCCACACCTTCGGGGTCAATCAGCTTGATCAACTGTCTCACCACGTCGTGTGTTACAACGTACCCTCTTTGGATTGCTCGCAGATGTAATAAGCGATATCCCTGCATTTGTCCGTTACTGGCAATTTCGCTTTTCAAAAAAGCAGCCACTTGATCTACATCTGTATGATTCCTCCGCCTAAAGAGATGCAATTTTCGGCACAGTCTCTTCAAACTCCTTATGCTAATTATGATTCTGTGCTCATGGGCTAAAATAGCTAGAATTAATTGATTACTGAAACCACTTCTAAAATACATTTGTATTAAGTCTTTCATTAACTCCATTTTTATGTTTTCTTCTCCCATCTCGACATAAATTTCGAGAATAAAGTGAAAATGTGGAGAATAAAGTCAACATGTCGACTTTAATCTCGACATTGTTTTATTTTTCTTCACTGTGTCCGTATTTTTTTTTCCTCACCGTAGCCCTAATACGCTTCCGTAGATCTCTATTTATTATATGTATGTATGTAGTTATTTCTTCATAAACCTTGTTGATTGAACCGTTGTGTGTGCCTGCCTGCTTCTGTCCCGCCGCCACTTTAAGGGTTCTCTGTTTACCTTCCCGTGACCACGTGGCCTTCTTCCGCCACAAAGATCGGCTCACTTTGCGAAGAAAAACTCCTGACCATTCGCATAAGCTTCTAGCATTCCATTGCTCTATTTTAAACCCCATTATGTTCCTTCACTTTGAGAAATAGCCGATACCAGCCCACCCATCAAATTTCCATTGACAGTTTCACATGTAATGCCTGTTAAACCAAGAACTTTCTGCCACCTTGACAATAATTTTATTTTTTTCAGTATGACTCACTGTCTGAGATGTACAGTTTATCACATCTCCTATAAACATTACAAATTTCAACTTTTCAAATATTAAGGAGTGTTTCGTAACAGAACAATTATGTTTACGTACATCCATCGATTTCACATTCTGGTTCATCACTGACAGATGTTTTTTACACTACGGTATATGACACTCATATGAAACCCATTTTAACTTTCTGAACCTCAGCAGCTCTCTTTAGTGCCTTACAACCTCTCTATGCTGCGCTACGTTCTCCCCGACAATCACAACATTTTGGTTTAACGTCTTTTTACATTCTTCATACTTAGGCTCATTTCCGCATCTACTACATCTCAGTTTACTATGACATCTAAGTGACAGGGGGATACACATTCTTAGATTATAGCTTAAGTACCCTAAACATACTCTTTCTGGTATTTTCATTTCGTCAAAATAAGATCAAAAAAGTAAAAGGGCTACCAATTTTAAGAAAAGGGGGGAAAAACGGATAGTCTATCAATACTACTTTATGTCCCGATAAATGGATTTTCATTTGTTCATTAATTAACTTTTGGGGAACTCGTTATTACTCCCTTACCACTTTTATCATCATATAGCAAAAAAGCGCTTCAATTCTTTAACCAACTAAAGCTCTCTCACATGGTTTACTACTTTTACTGAATACCAACATTTCACCTGTGGCTGTCCGAGCACTATCTATATCACCAAATGCAGATTTCACCTTTTTCTTTAGTTTAACTGGATTGATGGAAGATTGGAAGACTCAAGTGTAACTAATACCTTAATCTCTTCCTTTCTTTTTAAGTGAAACTTGCCCTTTTTCACCATCGCTCAAAAGTACACCTGCATTATTTTTCTTTTCCTAGGTTCAACCGCTCTTCTATCTTTTCGCATCACGCTAGTTTCTCAGCCAATCTCCATTTCCGGTTTAAAATCAGGCTCCGCCTCACTACCCAACCCTCCACCAGCTCCCTAATGAGGCCGCCCGCGATGACGAGTTTGTCGTCTTCGGAATGCGAGCTCCTACTGGTTGCCCAAACTGATAGTCGCATAATTATTATATCCACCCTAAAAGGATTATGAAAACGGGAATATTTTATCAGCTATCAAACGATACCCTTTAGCAAAGCTGGTAAATATCGATATCATATTATACTGCGGACGACAACATTTATGTGTTTTGTATTGAACAGGACAAAACATGAAGAAAACACTAATAGACTGTGTTGTATTTTTTTTTTCATTCTACCCGAAAGGGTGAAATGTATGGAATGTTTGCGTTTTAAATACTGGCTTGTTCTCATTTTTTACAGTCGTACTAGGTTCGGCTATACATATACTAAAATTGGAACGACACAAATGAGAAGATTAGCATGGCCCCTCGTTCTGCGAGGCTGAACCGGGTCCGTAAAAGGTGAAAGGGGCGGGCGCATAGCCGATTAGCCACGCGGTCGCGGGAAGGTAAACAGAGCGCCCTTAAAGCGGCGGCGGGCGGGACAGAAGCAGGCAGGCAGACACAACGATTCAATCAACAAGGTTTATAAAATGAAATACAGTATATACTACATATAATAAATAGAAATCAATCAACAATCCAAGAAAAAAAATAACGTGAAATAACTATATACAATAAATATAACATGAAATCAGTGTATATTAAATAAAAGTCAAACAACAATCCAAGGAACTATACATAAATAAATATCAAATTAAAAAAAATAACTACCATAACCAGTAGATGAAGCCCAAAATTAAAAAAGATTGTCAAAAAAATTTAAAAAAAGTAAAAACAGCTTGAAAAAAAATATATAAAGTGCCAGTCATTTGCAAAAAAAAATTAAAAAAAGTAAAAACAGCTTGAAAAAAGGAGGCCTCCTTGACAATATATAAAGTGCCAGTCATTTGCAAAGAAAAAAAAAGTAAAAACAGCTTGAAAAATGAAGCAGGCCTCCCTTTCTGCCAACATACAAAGTGCCAGGCAGTTATAAAAATAAGAAGAAAAAAAAAAAGCAATGTATGGGCCCATCTACTGATTAACAAAAATTGTTTAGTGGCCATCCCCCCCGGCACGATTTTGCTTCGCTCTCCTCTTTTCCTCCAGCCACTCCTGGACACTTCTGCCGGCTGAGATGGAACAAAAGGTTTCCCTCCCAAAGCGGCTGTGGCCGAACTCTTTTGTTTTAGGACGGCCACAGCGCTGGCAAACAAAGGCCTCCACTTTTTTTCTTTGTTTGGGAGGGATACCTTGCTGTTGCGCCAGCTCCTCCGCCTCCTGTTTTTTCTTCCGCCGCCAGGCAGTGGTGCGGGGTACTGAAGGTCTCGCCTGCGGCGATGGAAGCGGAGAAGCGGCAGTGTCAGCCGGCGGGAGGAGTGGCTGGGTGGCGGGTGCTTCTTGTGGCACGGGGGGGTGGCCAACAATTGGCGGTGCCACATCCATGGGGCCCCGAGTTCGCTGCGTCGCCTGACCGGACAGGTCAGGCAGGTCCGAGTATTCATGACATGGTGCAGCGGACTGCTCGGGGCCCGTGGGCCGTGGCCGTACGGCAGGGGTGGGCTCCGAAGCAAGGGCCGAGCTGGATGGCAATGGCACGGCCATCTCCAGAGCCCGCCGTACCAGCTCCCTGGTGCGAGTGAGGTGCCTACAGGGACAGAAAGCAAAGTAAGTCAGGGTGGGAGGGAGGAGAGGGGCATGGTGGATCCCACTTGTCCAGTGTGTACTTACCATTGTGCCAGGGTGCGCTGATTGAGGGGGAATAACTGGATACGTGTCTGGGCCATGAGTACCGGGTTTGTAAGGATGTTCTCTTGGATGCAGATATAATCCCGCATCACAGCTGCCCAGCGGTTCACCCTCACGCCGCAGATGGTGGTTCCTTCGGGGTGAATCCTGGACAGCTCTATACAAACGGCCTCCACAAGACGGCTGATGTTTGGCATCTGTGCGGCTTGGCCGACCATACACCTACAAAATTCGGGGGGTGGGTTTTTGAGAGAGAGAGAGAGAGAGAGAGAGTCAGTCAGTCAGTCAGTCAGTCCTGCCATTGATATCCAATCAAAAGGAAAGAGGCAACGCCAAAGAGGTTGAGCACCTACCGTCGCAAGCTCTCCACTCCCGGTGCGACACTGGTCTGTGAGTGCTTGCGTCGGAACCTCCCCTTCACCAGTCTTTCCTGGTGGCGTGGCGGGAAGCGAACCGGGGCCTTGTCGCCCTCCGGCAATCGTTCCCAGAGAGCGACAATCTCCGCCACTTGCTGCTGAGTCACGTATGCACGGTGACACAGCATCATGAGACTAGAGGCCAGGTTGACCACGTGCTCGTAACCCGGGCCAGTGTCAGCTCCAAGGCTACTCTGTTGGAGAAAGAGAGCGAAAGTGAGAAAGGGGAGTGAGTACTCATTGGATATTCCACAGGTACATCACGACTCGTCAGGAGAGACTTACTGGCTCGTGGGACACCCTTTGAATGGCCTCGTCTCCAGGGGAGGTCTCCTGGTCGGCTGGCCCAGACTGTGAGGCGCAGATGGCAGGTTGCGACTGGGACTTGTCAGACGACGGTTGTCGGGCGAAGTCCTCCTCAAGGCCGAAGAGGGTGTTTTCGAGATGTTCTTCTACCAACCCCTCGTTCTCTTGGAAGCCCTCTTCGACACTGTCGTCGTCGTCTGTATCAGTCCCATCCAGAGCGTCGGGATCCCTGCCCATCACTTCCTCCAGCACTCGACCGGTCTGCGAAAAAAGGTACTGGATGCCGATGAGCTCACCTGTGAAAAAGAGGGAACTGTTTTAAAATGAAAAGGGGGGGGGGAGGGAGAGAGAAAGAGAGACAGACAGACAGACAGCTCGACACCCGCCTCACCAGTGTACTTCGCAGGCCGGGTGTGATCGTCAACTAGCTTCGTGCTATATAAAATTTCACTCAGCTCATTGACGGAGTGCTGGAGTTGGCCACTGTAGCAGACCATATCACGGTCTGCTGCCTCCACTGCTTGTGCCGCACGGTCCTCGTTCCACCGCGCCAGGCCTTCCAGCAGATAGGCCTGAAAGTGGGCCGCGCTGGCTGAAGTGCCTGAAAGACACGGTGAGTGAGTGAGAGAGAAAGATAAAAATGCAATGCCACCCACTCCCTCGCACAACACAGGTCACAAAGAACAGGTTTCTGGGCACCCTTACCAGGTATGAAGCGGTCCAGATGCAGGTGGAACGACTCCAATGAAGTTGAACCTCGCGCACACCTGAACACCGGCAGCGTGATCCCCCCTTTGACCAGCTGCCCAGTCTGCATGTACAGGTGCACGCCGGGTGGGTCCTGGATGCAGTGGAGGTGGCGCCTCTGTGTTTTCCAGATGTCCTGGATCTTAGCGCGGTCCAAAAGCGGGATACCCATGGTGTCAGTGGCGTCCCCGAAGGCCTCCAACATCTCGTCAATGAGCCGGCCAGTCTCCTCCACCCCGCGCGTGCGGCGGCGGCAGTGGCGGGCCAGCTCCTTTAACGGGATGTTTCCCTGCCTGGAGCCTCGGGGACCCTTCCCTGCCTCACCAGCCTTGGCCTGTCGCAGCCGGGCGACGTCTCCCTCGTCCCACTCAAAAATGCAGAACGAGAGACGCGCCATGAAGAGGCTGTATAGTGGGTGGCTCTCCGTGGTAACACCCGCCGCGAAGCGTCGCATCAGGTGCCACACGTCGAGCCGCACCACTAGCTGATCCCACTGATGGAATAAGAGGGACACCTTGGATGGTCCCCCGTGGGAACAGCAGTCTCGGTCCACATAGAGGACCAGAGGCGGGGACACACCGGCATCACGGTATCGCCGCATCAGCCCGGTGGCCATGGGGTACAGGCCAGCACCCTCGGCTGCAGTGAGGACGCTGATTAAGACCTGGCCGTACTCATTCCCCATGTTGGTCACCCAGGCTGCCATTCCTGCCGCGGCACCAGCAAGTTTCTTGGTCACCTGAACGATGAAAGGGAGAGTGACGGTAAGCTGGAAGGAAGGAAGGAAGGAAGGAAGGAAGGGATGGCGATATTGCTCACCTTCTTGGTTGAGTCCATCTTCAAGAATGAGCCAAAGATGGAGGTGATCTGGGCCTTGGTCTCTTCTATCCTCGAAGCCACCTGCCTGGCATAGATGGACAGCAACCACTTTACACCGGGCACCGGGGTCATCCGTGGTGGTCGAGGCGTAGTCGTAGATGGCTCGGCACCCAATGTGATGAACTTGGTGACCGCGAACATGAACTTTCTGGACCGCTCCAACCAGGACTTGGCGTGCTCCTCGAGCAGATATTTGCGCAGCCGGGTGGCCCCGTTGCCCAGCGTGCGCTCACACATCTGCCCGATGAGCTTTTTGTCGCAGGATAATCTGTGTTGAGACAGAACAGAGACGTTAGGACTGCCCGTGTGTGCCTGTCTACCTATGGAGAGTTGACCCAGCCATCGGAGACTCCTTGTCTGACCTGTAAGTCAGGATAGCTGGAAAGTCATCCCGATGGGTGCAGTGCAGCTGATCCAAGACATCCTGCGACCAGCCCGCCACCTTCTTCTTGCAGCGCCGGCACTCCAGGTACTCCGTGGCCATAAAGTACCATCCGTCTGACTCCAGGACCCTCCGGACGGTCCTGTAGAGTCCGGCTCCCGACAACCTGTGGCTGCACACCGTGCAGGACAGCTTGTAGCCCCACATGCGGTACGGCATCCACAGGAAGAACGGGCGCTGAAAAAAGGTGTCGGACGATGTCGGGGGCTGGAGGTGCACGTTGCGGGGGCCGGGAGGATACCACCAAAGGCGAAGGTTGGACGTCAGAACAGGCTTTCCATCCTTGCCCCTGGTGAAAAGGGCCCGACTTACCCACACATGCTGTTCTTTGGGTAGGGAAGTCCTCCAGCCCTCGGGTAAAAGTAGCTGTGTGTGTGAGAGAGAAAGAGAGACGGCATGAGCAAGAGGAAAAGAAACAAAAAGAATCAAACAGGCCCTGTTCCTTTCCCGGCAATGCAATTCAAACAAACACATCCTTTTAACTCACCTCTCTCCTGGCTACAGACAGCATTTGCGAAGGCTGCTTTCCCGGATCAGCCGTCGGTTGGGAGCGCTGGGATGGCACGGGCCCTCCACTGGTTGCAGACTGGGAGGTAGATGCTGGGGAAGATTGTTTACAAATTCAAACAAATAACAGGTTAAACAGAAAAAGTGAAGGAGCCACCACCAGTTTCCATGGGTGGCGGTCACTTACCAGCCTCCAACTCCATGCTGGCCGACAGCAGCACGTCATCGGGAATCTCGACAACGGAGGCTGCTGCAGAGAGAGAGGCGGTGGGGGTAACAGTGGTGGTTTTGGGAAGGGAGGAGGTTGCTGTAGCGACCCCGGCTGAATGATGGTCAACTCTCAGACTGATGGTTTATGAATGTTTATTTTCGTTTCCGTAACCTTGTTTCATAAACACACCGTAAGAGCTATAAAAGGCAAAGTACAAATAAAAGGCATATAAATAACTTAACATAAACATTCGTAACATTTGTTTTACATATAACAGAGAAATTAATACCTTGTTCACTTTTCAGCGAGGTGCTTGTTTGTTAACTCCATATGTCGCCATTTTCCTTTCCTATTCCCGGCAAACTGCACAATTAATTATGCAAACCAGGAAACTCAATAACTTATCAAAATAAAAGTCACGCAAATGCTGCGATTCAAGCCCTGCTGAAGTATCATGTGTCCTTTACACTCCCACCAAATCATTAAAGATTTAACTATAATGATTTCAACACTGACAGACAATTGATAACAGCATTTTAAACAACAAGCTCAATGAAATAGCAAACTAATTGAGGTAAAGGTCAAGTTGTGGAGAGTGTTGAGGAACAGATCTTAACTAGTCTCCAGCAAAAGGACCAGCTTCTGAATAGGGCGTTCAACTACTGACGGTTTGCTAAGCCTTTCTCCCTTCTTACCTAGCTTCTGGTCTCCGAGGTGGATTTTGACCCTCCTTACAAGTCCATCTTTGTCAGTTTTGGTCTCTACTATTCTACCTAAACGCCATTCAGTTCTAGGTAGATCATCTTCTTTCATTATTACTATGTCACCTATTTGCAAATTTCTTCTTGGTATGTGCCAGCGCTGTCTGAGAGCAATGTTAAAAATATATTCCTTTCGCCATCTGCTCCAAAATTGCTCTGCAAGATATTGAAAATGTCGCCATCTTTTCCTTGCATACATGTCCTCCTTAACAAACTTTCCTGGAGGAGGCACGGCAGCAGTAGATTTTAGAGTCAAAAGGTGATTAGGGGTAAGTGGTTCAAGACTACTCGGGTCATTAAGGTTGTCAGTGGTAAGGGGGACGGCTGTTTACAATTGACATTGCCTCATATAAGAATGTTCGCAGAGAAGAATCATCTAATCTTCCAGAAGAGAGTGATAGAGTGATGTTAAGCACACTTTTTACTGTCTTGATCTGACGTTCCCAAACTCCACCAACATGGCTTGAGTATGGCGCATTCATGTTAAAATCGCACTGTCTCTCAGCAAGAAAGGCCATTATTCGTTCATTATCGACTTCTTTAAGTGCTTCCTTTAGCTCATTTTTTGCTCCGAGAAAGTTGCTTCCTTGATCTGACTTTATTTGGCAAACTGCACCACGTATAGCGATAAAGCAGCGGAGCCCATTGATAAAAGCATCTGTTGACATGTCATCCAGCATTTCTATATGAATGGCCCGAGAACAAAAACATGTAAACAGAAGACCATACCTTTTATTTACTTTTCTACCTTCTTTAGTAAGAAATGGGCCAAAACAATCCATTCCACAATATGTGAATGGAGGTGAAGGATCCACTCGTTCTGGAGGCAAGTCGGCCATTCTTTGTTCTTCTATAGGTCTTCTGTGCTTCCTACAGATGATGCACTGCTGAATATAACGTTTTACTACTCGACTGATGGAAGGAATCCAGAAACCATTTGATCTGATTTCATTAATTGTAAGACCTTTCCCTTGATGCTTGATTCTTTCATGACAATGACCAACTATCAAAGTTGTGATGTGATGATTCTTGGGCAGAATTGTGGGATGTTTCAGCGAATCGGGAAGAGAAGAGCTACTAAGTCTTCCTCCCACCTTGAGCACACCATCTTTATCTATAAAGGCATCAAGAGAAAACAGACTGTTATGTGAAGGCAGTGGAACTCCTGTTTTAAGTATCTTTAGCTCATTTCTGTAAACTTGTTTCTGCAGTGTTTTTATTATAAGACTCTTTGCATTCTGTCTTTCTATTACTGTGGAAATTCCATCTGATTTGTTCTTTTGAATTCTTCTAAGAATGCGTGCAACAGCTTGAACTGCACGTGACCAGGATGAAAAACTGATCAGACGATCTATGAGGCTCTTTTGCTCTGTGACTGTTGTGGTTAGCACTTGCGATACTCTGACCTCAGGATCTCCAATTGAAAGCTCTGGGATCATATCTGAGTGTGAAGGTAATTCTCTTTCCCAAAGAAATTTGGGCCCTGTAAACCAGTTTGACGAAAGCAGTTCACAAACAGTAAGACCTCTAGAAGCATGGTCAGCTGGGTTTTCAGTAGTTGGAACATATCTCCATTGTTGGGTAGTCGTGCTAAGATGAATCCTCTGTACTCTATTTGCCACAAATGTGTGGAATCTGCGTGCCTCATTGTTAATATATCCCAAAACTACCTTAGAGTCCGTCCAGAAGAACTCATCAATATCAGAATACTCAAGTTCATTCTTCAAGAGACTACTGATCTTAACTGAGATCACTGCAGCCATCAATTCTAACCTGGGAATAGTTGTAACCTTTGTAGGAGAGACACGTGACTTTCCCATAACGAGGGTGCAATGAACCTCTCCAATTTCATTCTTAAGTCTCAAGTATGAGCTCTGTCCGTATCCACAAATGCTAGCATCCGAAAAATGATGAAGCTCGACCTGTACAACTTTTCCAAAGTTGGCAGGTACATAACTACGAGGGATGCTTACATGTTTCAAATTAATTAAATCATTCTTCCAAAGCTCCCACCGTGGCTGAAGCTCATCATGCAGAGTGTCATCCCAGCTTATGCCCTTTCTACACATCTCTTGGAGAACTCTTTTACCATTAAAAATGAACGGAGCTACAAATCCTAAAGGATCGTACAAAGAGGCAATAGTGGAAAGAATTCCCCAACGTGTTGCAGGCTGACCCTTGAGACTGAAATTAAATTTAAAACAGTCTGATTCAATATGCCACTGGATTCCTAAAGCTCTTTCTATTGGCAAGTCATCAAATGTAAGACTGAAATTTTTTTACATCACTTGCACGCTCAGAGGGTGGTATGCTGTCTAGGACAGTTGTGTTGTTTGAAACAAACTTGTGTAGCCGGAGACCACCTTTGGCACAAAGTTCTTGAGTCTCCCTTGCAAGCTTAATGCCCTGTTCTGTACTGTTAACACTTGTAATTCCATCATCCACATAAAAATTTCTTAGGATGAATTGGGAGCTTAGAGGATATAGAACACTGTTCATTTTTGCTAAATGTTTCAGCCCATAGTTTGCACATCCAGGAGAAGAAGCAGCACCAAACAAATGTACTTTCATTCGAAACCTTTGAGGGTCTGTGTGTAGATTTCCTTTCTTCCACCAAAGGAAGCGCAAATAATTCCTGTCAGGCTCACATACATGAAATTGATGAAACATCTTTTCTACATCACACATAAGAGCAACACTGTGCTGACGAAATCGAATAAGGACTCCAACCAAACTGTTCATTAGATCAGGCCCAGTGAGAAGATGGTCATTGAGACATGTTCCTTTATATTTAGCAAAACAATCAAACACAATACGCAATTTGTTTGGCTTCTTCGGATGATAAATGCCGTGATGAGGAATATACCAAGTCTCACCTTCATTGCCTTCATCTTTAACTTCCTCTGCATCACCCTTTTCTATGATGTCTTCCATGAAACTCACATAGTGTTCTTTGTACTTATCATTTCTTTGCAATTTCCTCTTCAGATGGTCAAGCCGAATAATTGCAAGTGACTCGTTGTTTGGTAGACTGGGTCTCTTCTTGAATGGTAGGGGCATTTCATAGTGGTTAAGGCTGTTTTTCTTAATGCCTTCTTGCAATTTTCTCAGAAAAAGGATGTCATCTTGAGAGACCCTTTTCTCCTCCTCATTAGTGTCTTTGAAATCTGATTCCAAAACATGAATTGCATCTACAGGTGTCATCAGGGGGAGCTCTTTAACTGTGACTC
Organism: Erpetoichthys calabaricus; assembly: GCF_900747795.2. Lineage (NCBI taxonomy): Eukaryota > Metazoa > Chordata > Cladistia > Polypteriformes > Polypteridae > Erpetoichthys > Erpetoichthys calabaricus. Next base: position 59,001,317 of record NC_041395.2, on the reverse strand, counting down.
TATAGCATAGACGTATATTGTTAGATGAATCCATATGTGGTGATGAGGGCCCTACAATACTCCATCCTAAGTCGGTGCACACAGCATAAGGCTCTTCATTTTCACCCTCAATTACCTGCCTAGGCATTAATGCTCTTGAGCAGTTATAGCCTATAAGAAGTCCAGCTTCACAGTCTAGCAGTGGTGGGATTTCATTTGCAATTTCTGACAAATGCTTCCACTGTTGTGCTGTTTCGCATGTAGGAACATGGGAACGGTTTAATGGTATGCACTCTTTAGTGTATGCAGAAGGAAGCTCAATATAAACCTGGGAGTTGTAACCTCTAACACGAAGTCCAAAGACCCTTTCACTCTTCACAAGTGTGTCTCTTCCAATCATGGTAGACAGTTTTAGTTTCACTGGAAATTTATCTGCTCCTAGTGCATCACTTATGCCTTGGTCTACAAATGTAGTGTCACTCTGAGTATCAAGCAGAGCATAAACAAGTTTTTCAGCATCTGGGCGGCTACATGATGACACCCAGACTGGCACAACCATGGAGGTACTTGCAGAATGTCTTCCTTCTGTCACAGTGAGCGCTACTGCAGTAGTTGTTTCATTGCTATTAACTTCGTTTGAGGTTTCAAAAGTTGATGTTCTTGCCCTTGGCACATAGCTACTGTCATGAAGACATGTGGGATGCCTTTTCTTACAGAGGTCACAGGAGTGACGACGACAGCAGTCTTTTACATTATGTCCAGGCATCAAACACCCGTAACAAAGTTTCCTTTCCTGCACAAATTTCCGTCGCTCGTCCAAAGGCTTGGACATCATCCCTAAACAGCTATGGAGCTGATGACCATCATCACTACAGAATATACACTGAGATCCTATACTGATCTTAGTCAAACTTTGACTATTTTCACGAACACTTTGAGTGTTAAGGACACTGGCCATGTTTCTCTTGGTTTCTCTGAGATTCTGTTTCTCACCCTTCTGCTCTGAAGCATGAAGAGCAGTAAGAGAGGTTATTGGATTACATGCAATCTCTGCTTCTGTTGACAGAAAAGCTGCAAATTCTTTAAAGCCTGGAAACTCTTGAGTCTCTTTTAGGGTTAGTGTAACCTGACGATTCCACTGAGATGCTACCCAATCAGGTAGTTTTTGTACAAGTTTCCGATTTTCTTCACAGTCATTCAATATCTGAAGACCCTTAACATGAGGCATCGCATCCTGACATGCACTTAAAAAGTCTGAATAATCCCTAAGTCCGATAGCATCTTTCGACTGGATCTTTGGCCAGTTTGCCAGTTTTTCTCTAAATGCTCTCTGAATGACAAATGGCTGACCAGAACGATGGTTTAGCTTGTTCCAAGCATCCTGATAAGCTTCATCATCACTTCTGTAAAATATTCCATCTAGGATCTTACGAGCTGGACCAGCTATATATTTCTTGAGATAGTAAAGCTTATGAGCTGAAGAAACGTTCTTTCCATCAATAAGCGATACAAAGGAGGCCTTCCACTCAATAAAGTGAAGTGGATCTCCACTGAAAATAGATGGCTCTGGCACTGGAAGCCTATTCAGTGTTATGCTGTTTTGTAACGCCTGCACAAATGAGTTTGTGTTTTCGTGAGGAGATGTTTCTTCATTGAAGGACTGACAGGTGACTGGTGCAGGAATATGTCTTTGTTCTGTTATGCTGTAGTCAATCGGCAGGATGCTGGCCTCCATTGCAGCCTCATGGTTGTAAACTTCCAGCCTAGCATGTGCTGCTCTCAATCCCTTTTCAGCTTTCAGTCGCTCCAATTCACACTTGTGAGTCTCTAGCTCCCTTCTTTGGTGTTCTTCTATTTGCCGTATTCTTTCTTGCTGTCTTTTTTCTTCCATCATAACTGTAAATTCAGCCTCCTTTGCTGCTAACTCTGCTGCAGCATCTGCCCGTTTTGCTGCCATGCATGAAGTTGCAGAATCGTTGCTGGATCTTTTGCTTACTCTTGAGACTGTAGAACCATAAATGGATCTAGCATATCCATGATGCAGAAGCTGACGAAGACGACATTTTTCTCTTTCAGCACTAAACTCACCATCTATGCCAGCTAACCTCTCATATGCAATTTTGGTAATGTCAGCCGTCACTGCTTCACATGCATCTACTCTGCGTCTTAAATCTGAAGATGGTGTGATGTTATTTCGAATGGCCACATAAATGGCTATGACATCACCTTTTCTCTTTTCAAGTTCATCAATCAGTACAGATAATTGGCTTTCTGTGATGTCTGTCTTAAGCTGTTCTCTTACTTCCTGAGCTTGAATCTTCCACTGCTCATACAAATAGTTTTGCCTTTTTTCCTTCCTTAGAGCTTCTTCCTTTTGAAATATAACCATTTTTCTGTGGGCTTTCGCTCACGACCACAGCGACGAGGGTCAGCCCTTTGGAGTTTTTGTTGAATGCTAGTCTGCATTTCTTCACTACTGTAAATCACTTCTTCTAAGCAATCTCTCTGGGCACTCTCTTCTTCATTTTGAAGCAAACTATCTGGCTCTAAACCCTTTAACTGGAGACTATCAACCTGCTCCTGCAATGCTCCCACACCTGAAAGAATTGGACCTGGCTCTGTCATCTTACTCAGTGAAAGAGTAAAAAAGAAAACACTTGTATACACAAATAAACCTAATACAATACAAAGATATCAATATCCCTTAGTAACAATGTTAAAGAATTATATCAATTTTAAAAGCCTTGAATTAACTATGATTCTGTCCAAAAATTACAAATGAACAATCAGTCAGATATTTCACAGTTCCCTTGTAAGAGCAAACGCTAAACCTTTAAACAGTAGTTACAGAATAGTCCAAATAGCCAAATTCTATCAAAGGGTCAGGATTTATCCCTCTTCATACATATACACACATATATAAACCGTTTGTTTTTCTCTTAACTTTACTAATATATACAGCCCCTTTTTTAATGTTAACAGTACTCACGGTGACGTTATAACCGTTTACGCCTGCATTTGACCATCGCACCAAAATCCATTCGTCAGCTGCCGCTAATATTTAAAAATCCCTTGCTGAAGTCCTCGTATTGAAATTCTTAAACTGTACTTTCTTTTCCTTTGTAAAGTGGAAACTGAGCGTCACCACTTCGCCTTTAAACTCCGTTGCAAATCAGACGAATCACCGGCGCTTCACCTTTAACTCCGTTACGATGGGTACGAATCACCAGCGCTTCACCCGCGACTTCAATTCGGCAGGACACGATGAGTGGTCAAGCTCTTACTGTAGCGACCCCGGCTGAATGATGGTCAACTCTCAGACTGATGGTTTATGAATGTTTATTTTCGTTTCCGTAACCTTGTTTCATAAACACACCGTAAGAGCTATAAAAGGCAAAGTACAAATAAAAGGCATATAAATAACTTAACATAAACATTCGTAACATTTGTTTTACATATAACAGAGAAATTAATACCTTGTTCACTTTTCAGCGAGGTGCTTGTTTGTTAACTCCATATGTCGCCATTTTCCTTTCCTATTCCCGGCAAACTGCGCAATTAATTATGCAAACCAGGAAACTCAATAACTTATCAAAATAAAAGTCACGCAAATGCTGCGATTCAAGCCCTGCTGAAGTATCATGTGTCCTTTACAGTTGCTGCTGCTGCTGCCTTTGCCTCGTCTCTCCGCCGCACATACAGCTGGAGCGCATGCATCTTGGTCCCGACTTTGGTGGTCTGGCGCCGGAGCCATTTGATGTAACTGCGTTGCGGTACGAAAGTGGGAACGGTAACAGGTGAACAAATGGAAGCAGGGTCCCACTACCTTGCTGTGCCCTTCCCCTCAGACCCCACCCAAAAGTCTCTCACCTCTTAGCCTCCCGATCTTCCGCATCGTAAAGGGCCTCAAACGTCAGGTGTCCATGTTGGCCGAAGCTGACGAGCCTCTTGCCCTCGTCCAGGGTCCTGGCCGACCCGTCTCTCTCCCATCGACGACGGATGGCCGTCTTCACATCGGGAAAGAGCCAGGCGTAGGACTCCAGGGCGTTCTTATTGCTCGCCAGCGGGCTATCCGACACCTGGCCATCTTCGCGCTCCCTCTGGTGGGTTGCCAACACCATGACGGCATAGCCGAGGTCATGGGTCAGCAACCATTTAAAAGTTTGACCCCGGTACTGTCCAAACTGGAGCTCGCTGACGCTGCGCACCAGCCTGGAGTCCCCGGGGTCACCGCCTGCTGCCCGCACCTGTCTCCTGGCCTGCTCCTTGACCATCTCGGCCGACTTGACCCTGTACGGCACGGTGGCGCTCAGGCCGTATGCCTTGGCGACCTGGATCGCCTCGGCGGAGGCCTTCAGGGTCAGTTCGCCGGAGGTCTCGCGGCGGAACCGTTTCACAGGATTCAAGCTGGATAAATCAGACAAACCAAGAGAAAGTTACAGTTCCATTCCAAAGTTTTACAACACCTCTGTTTTTCTTCAAATTTAACCAGCTGGAATGCAACGAGCGACCTGAAACAGATCCGCAGGAAACTGGCAGACATTTAAAGTGTAGGTTACCAAAAACTGAAATTAAAAGAAATTTCAGAATATTACAAATTGGCCTTCATGGAACAACTAATAGGTTACAACCTACATATAGTCTGCACCAAGCCACGTTGCCTCCAACAGAGATCAAATAAAGAGTAACTGAGCATGCAAAAAGGAACAAGGGAACAACAGGATGATAAACCGCCACCTTTGAACAAAGTCTATAAGCGCCAAGCCCGATATTCCAAAAACTTTTTGAATGAATCTTTGTGTTATTTAACCTATGAATACTTACATGTCAACACCGCAGGCGATGTTGGGTTTATTAAAACAACGCAATCAACCAGTACGTCAATTAAAGAAAGAAACCTTTGTTTTAAGAGGAACATTGCTATTACAAAGAAAGACTCACACAAGAACACTAGTGACAGCCATGGTAAGAGATACCAGAAACAGTTAATTCTGAAAGAGTAAGGGAGACAGACACTAAATAAATAAATAAATAAATAAAATGGTTAGTAATACTAGTACTGACTTTTTTAAGGCCTTTAATAATATTACAACTACCTTGTTACACTGCAATTTCCTATTGTTAGCATTATTATTATTATTATTAACAAACATAATTATAACGCAATTCTGTCCAGACTATTTACAAATATTTATACTACTGAAACCAGTTTGCTAAAAAGGAAAAAAAGAATACTTTTATTATGTACAAATAAATTCTCATTAGCTAAAACTATGTGTTTTATTTCACTTCACTATAATCCTTGTATAGCAGTACAACTAATAGTTATATAACTTATTATACCACCTGTCAAAGTATCGTTATGTAGTCGCTAAAAAGAATTAATATGCACATAAAAAAAAATAAACTACAAGTTTTATTTCACGTCACTATAATCCTTGTGTACTAATGGTAACTGCAATAGTACCATATTAATAGTACCAGCGGGCCCACTTCAAGATTTTTTATCTTGAAACATGACATCGCCGCTTTTAGGTGGGGAGGCGGGTCTTTCGGAACAGAAAACGGAACGCATTTCGTTTCAGCCAGTCAAAATTTACAAAACAATCGGCAAAAAAGCTTCGATCAATTAGAAGACAGGCGTTTCCGGGGCGAGCCAATCGCTACACAGGACTGCTTGTCAATCACCCGAGAAATCCGCACAAACTCGAAACAGAGTTGTTTGCGCCCAAAGAGTTCCGGGGGGTATTTTTCGTACGTGGATTACTCGCTTAGCCGGATGTAATTGTTGACGATTTGGCCTGATCCTGGATCTGTCGGTTTTTTGAAACTCTTGCTGGAAGTGTTGTCATAGCAACACATCCAAATCCACAAACCTGATCGGAGCAGGTTTGTTCTGCGTAAACAAGGATTAGTTTACACACGTGATCAGTGACGGTGTGGAAGTCATCCAGTCAGGGCTTCGCCGTTCATGAATGAGCGACCAATTGATATTGGTGTGCAAATTATAGGAAGAGAATTTCATATAAAGAGGGTTTTGCGTGATCGGCAAGATCCTTTATTGCCCCCGGAGGAAATTCTGTACGAAAGATACCGCTTTAGCCGAGGGGGAATATTGTACCTCAAAGATTTATTAGCTCCGTATGTTCGAAGTCAAACTCGGCGAAGTCGGGCTCTCACAACCACACAGACAGTAGGCATTGCTTTGAGGTTTCTTGCAAGCGGCACTTTTTTATATACTGTAGGCGATGCGGAACATCTATCGAAAAGTGCAGTTTGCCAGGCAATTCGTAAAGTCTGTTTGGCTCTGAAATATTTCCTTCAGGTTTTCATTGTGTTTCCTGGACACCTGCGTGCGCAGACAATAAAAGAGGCGTTTCATGCCATTGCAGGTAGGTAATACACAGGCTAAAACACCCACAGTTCCACGAAGAATCTCAATCAGCCTAACATTCTCATTACCAGGATTTCCAAATGTGATTGGGTCACATGGAACTGATCAGAGTGGAGTTTGATCAAACATTATTTGGAAAGTGTACCTCTCCTCCTGATGAATAATCAGACACAGTGTCTTCATCAAATATTTGACCTTCGTTAATATCTCGTTGGTCAGACACAGGTTCAAGGGATATGACATTCCTTGCAACTGACCCAACAAAAAAGAGGGCTATATGGAACATACCTATAGCACACATGGAGGACAAATATGCAATGACCATCCTTTACCTGAAATGAAGTGACCACTACTTCCTGCCACTGGTTCTGAGGAGGAGCTTCCCCCGGAATGCCCTCAGAAACAGGGCGATGGGCATTTTGCTGGAGAGCCAACTCTTCTGCAGGGGTTAGGTCTGGACCGCGTGGACCTCCACCTGTTTTTTGCTTGTCTGCCTCCTTATTAGCTTTAAAATTAATGTTTTTTATATTATATATGATTCTTCATGTCAACAATTCTTTAAATAGTTATATACCAATATTTACCAGTTTGAAGTATATTCTTGTACTTCACTTTAACCTGTTCCCATGTTCTCCTTGTGCTCACGTTTGATCTGGAATTATGACATATTAAATAATAATTAATCTGACACATAGGAAATGAAACGCTGCATTCACTAAGTACAATGTACACTACTTAGCGTTTAATTTTTTCGGCTACTTTTTGCCAGCCGTCTTTTCTGGTCTGGGCTGCTTTTGCAGTGTTACCCCTTGTGTAAATTAAATCTTGAAATTCTTCGTGTCCTTCGAATAAAAGGTCTTGCGCCGCGTGTGTGAAAAAAAAATGCGCCCGTTCTTTCGTCATTTTGTTACAGCCTATCAAAGACTTGGTGATCATGTTTTCTAGACTCAATATATATGGGCTTTTCACTCAGCGCGGGCGCGCGCATTCATCTTGTATGATTAGATCCAGCTAGACTAATCTAATACACAGCTGCGTTTGAAAAACCGACTTATCTGGATGAGTTTCACTGGCATTAACTCATTCAAGATGAGGCACCTGATCTCGGATGGTTTAAGCGACGTACGAAAAATACCCCCCCGATCTTCGTGCCGAGTTCATTCAGCCAGGTCCGTAAAAGGTGAAAGGGGCGGGCGCAGAGCCAATTAGCCACGTGGTCGCGGAAAGGTAAACAGAGAGCCCTTAAAGCAGTGGCGGGACAGAATCAAGGCAGACACAACGATTTAATCAACAAGGTTTATAAAATGAAATATATCCATATAATAAATAGAAATCAACAATCCAAGAAAAAAATAACATGAAATAACTATATACAATAAATATAACACGAAATAAGTATACATAAAATAAATAAAAATCAAACAACAATCCATGGCACTATATACATACATACATACATACAAACAATAAATAAATACATATCAAACAATTTTTGCAATAAAAAAATAACTGCCATAACCTGCAGATGAAGCCCAAAATTAAAAAAGAAAATTGAGAGGAGGAGGCCTGCCAATATACAAACTGCCAGTCATTTGCAAAGATTGCGCAAAAAAAAAAAAAGTAAAAACAGCTTGAAAAAAGGAGGCCTCCTTGACAACATATAAAGTGCCAGGCAGTTACACAGATTAACAAAATCTTAAGAAGGCCTCCTCGTCACACAAAAAAAGCGCTGGCAAACAAAGGCCTCCACTTTCTTCCTTTGTTTGAGAGGGATACCTTGCTGTTTTTTTTTTTTTCCTTGCGCCGCTAGGCAGTGGTGCGGGGCACTGAAGGTCCCGCCTGTGGTGGTGGAAGCGGAGGAGCGGCAGTGTCACCCGGCGGGGGCAGTGGCTGGGTGGCAGGTGCTTCATGTGGCACGGGGGCATGCCCAACGATCAGTGGTGTCACCTCCACGGGGCCCCGAGCTCACCGTGTCGCCTGACCAGACAGGTCAGGTGGGTCACCGTATTGAAAATCTTGTGCAGTGGTCTGCTCGAGGCCCGTGGGTCGTGGGCGCACGGCAGGGATGGGCTCTGAAGCAAGGGCCGAGCTGGATGGCAATGGCACGGCCATCTCCAGAGCTCGCCGTACCAGCTCCCTGGTGCGAGCGTTGTGCCTACAGGGACAGAAAGCAAAGTAAGTCAGGGTGGGGGGGAGGAGAGGGGCATGGTGGATCCCACTTGTCCAGTGTGTACTTACCATTGTGCCAGGGTGCGCTGATTGAGGGGGAATAGCTGGAGTACCGGGTTTGTAAGGACATTCTCCTGAATGCAGATGTAATCCAGCATTACTGCTGCCCAGTGGTTCACCCTCACGCCACAGATGGTGGTTCATGTGGGTGGTGCCACATGAAGCACCCACTACCCAGGCACTCCCCCCCGCCGGCTGACACTGCCGTTCCTCCGCTTCCACCGCCACCGACAGGACCTTCACAGTACCGACACAGACACAGACTCCGACAGTACCCCGCACCACTGCCTGGCGGCGCAAGAAAAAGGAGGAGGCGGACGTGCTGGCGCGACAACGAGGTATCCCCCAACCCCCCAAACAAAGGAAGAAGGTGGAGGCCTATGTATACTAGCGCTCGGGCCACCCTAAAACGGAGTTCGGCCACAGCTGCTTTGGGGGGGAATCCAAAACTGTCCAGGAGTGGCTGGAGGAAAAGAAGAGGGAGAAAAAACATCGTGCCGCACGGGGGAGATGGCCATTAAAGGAATTTTATTTATTTAATCTGTAGATTGGCCCATCCATCCAGCTGAATCCAAACACAGGGTCACGGGGGTCTGCTGGAGCCAATCCCAGCCAACACAGGGCACAAGGCAGGAACCCATCCTGGGCAGGGTGCAAACCCACCGCAGGACACACACAACCACACCCACACACCAAGCACACACTAGGGCCAATTTAGAATCGCCAATCCACCTAACTTGAATGTCTTTGGACTGTGGGAAGAAACCTACGCAGACACGGGGAGAACATGCAAACTCAACGCAGAGAGGACCCGGGAAGCGAACCCAGGTGTCCTAACTCCGAGACAGCAGCGCTACCCACTGCGCCACCATGGCCCATTTATTGTTTTTTTTTTTTCTTCACGAGCAGGCCTGTTTAAGATTTTGTTAATCTGTGTAACTGCCTGGCACTTTGTGTTGGCAGAAAGGGAGGCCTCCTTCCCTTTTCAAGCTGTTTTTACTTTTTTTTTTTTTTGTAATCTTTGCAAATGACTGGCACTTTATATGTTGGCAGGCCTCCTCCGCACAATTTTCTTTTTTAATTTTGGGCATCAAATGTAGGTTATGGCACTGACAGTTATTTTTTTATTGCAAAAATTATTGTTTAATTTTTATGTATAGTTATTTCATTGTTTCACGAGGGGCCATGCTAATTTTCTCGTTGTCGTTCCAATTTTAGTATATGTGCAGCAGAAACTAGAACGTTTATAATGTTAGAACAGGACAGTATTTAAAGCCCAAATATTGAGTACATTTCACGTTTTCGTGTAAAATAAGAAAAATACAACACAGTCTATTAATGTTTTCTTCATGTTTTGTCCTGTTCAATACGAAACACATAAATGTTGTCGTCCGCAGTATAATATCCATCCATCCATTTTCCAACCCGCTGAATCCGAACACAGGGTCACGGGGGTCTGCTGGAGCCAATCCCAACCAACACAGGGCATAAGGCAGGGAACCAATCCTGGGCAGGGTGCCAACTCACCGCAGGACACACACAAACACACCCACACACCAAGCACACACTAGGGCCAATTCAGAATCGCCAATCCACCTAACCTGCATGTCTTTGGACTGTGGGAGGAAACCGGAGCGCCCGGAGGAAACCCACGCAGACACGGGGAGAACATGCAAACTCCACGCAGGTAGGACCCGGGAATCGAACCCAGGTCTCCAGGTGTCCCAACTGCAGTATAATATGATATCGATATTTACCAGCTTTGCTAAAGGGTATCGTTTGATAACTGATAAAATATTCCCGTTTTCATAATCCTTTTAGGGAGGATATAAAAATTATGCGACTTTCAGTTTGGGCAACCAGTAGGAGCTCGCATTCCGAAGACGACAAACTCGTCATCGCGGGCGGCCTCATTAGGGAGCTGATGGAGGGTTGGGTAGTGAGGCGGAGCCTGATTTTAAAACTGGAAATGGAGATTGGCTGAGAAACTAGCGTGATGCGAAAAGATAGAAGAGCGGTTAAAACTAGGAAAAGAAAAATAATGCAGGTGTACTTTTGAGCGATGGTGAAAAAGGGCAAGTTTCACTTAAAAAGAAAGAAAGAGTTTAAGGTATTAGTTACACTTGAGTCTTCCAATCTTCCATCAATCCAGTTAAACTAAAGAAAAAGGTGAAATCTGCATTTGGTGATATAGATAGTGCTCGGACAGCCACAGGTGAAATGTTGGTATTCAGTAAAAGTAGTAAACCATGTGAGAGAGCTTTAGTTGGTTAAAGAATTGAAGCGCTTTTTTTGCTATATGATGATAAAAGTGATAAGGGAGTAATAACGAGTTCCCCAAAAGTTAATTAATGAACAAATGAAAATCCATTTATCGGGACATAAAGTAGTATTGATAGACTATCCGTTCCCCACCCCCCCCCCCCCCCCCCCCCCCCCCCCCCCCCCTTTTCTTAAAATTGGTAGCCCTTTTACTTTTTTGATCTTATTTTGACGAAATGAAAATACCAGAAAGAGTATGTTTAGGGTACTTAAGCTATAATCTAAGAATGTGTATCCCCCTGTCACTTAGATGTCATAGTAAACTGAGATGTAGTAGATGTGGAAATGAGCCTAAGTATGAAGAATGTAAAAAGACGTTAAACCAAAATGTTGTGATTGTCGGGGAGAACGTAGCGCAGCATAGAGAGGTTGTAAGGCACTAAAGAGAGCTGCTGAGGTTCAGAAAGTTAAAATGGGTTTCATATGAGTGTCATATACCGTAGTGTAAAAAACATCTGTCAGTGATGAACCAGAATGTGAAATCGATGGATGTACGTAAACATAATTGTTCTGTTACGAAACACTCCTTAATATTTGAAAAGTTGAAATTTGTAATGTTTATAGGATATGTGATTAACTGTACATCTCAGACAGTCATACTGAAAATAAAATTGTCAAGGTGGCAGAAAGTTCTTGGTTTAACAGGCATTACATGTGAAACTGTAAATGGAAATTTGATTTGTGGGCTGGTATCGGCTATTTCTCAAAGTGAAGGAACATAATGGGGTTTTAAATAGAGCAATGGAATGCTAGAAGCTTATGCGAATGGTCAGGAGTTTAAAAAGTTTATATCTGATGGAGCTATTCCCACTGAGCTATTCCCACCGTGTTCAGGAGAAACTTTAGTTTTTCTTTGCATGATTATATAGTAGCAAGACATGACAGATTAACTGGTAAAGGGGGCGGAGTGGCTACTTTTATAAGACATAGTTTGGGATATAGAGCGGTGAATGTAAATGAAAAATATGAAACAGTAGCTTTAGAATTATTTGATACTGAAGGAGAAGTAATAGTAGTTACCTTTTACAATCCTTGTGAGATATTGTCTATTGAATTATTGACATCTATATATATATATATATATATATATATATATATATATATATATATATATATATATATATATATATATAATATATATAATATATAATTCCGATTACTGAAGAATAGTGTGGTGTTGGGATTTTAATGCAAATAGCTTGTTGTGGAGTAGTGTTAGGACAGATAAAATGGTTTAGTGATTGAAGTTGTTCTTTTTAGATATGTGTAATATAGTTTGTATTAATAAAGGAACAAGAACAAGGTTTAATATACAGAATCAAACTGAGAATGTCTGTGACCTTACTTTAATTAGTAGGAAATTGGCAGGAATTAGAAGATTATGAAGGACACATCATTAGGGAATGATTATTATCTTATAATACAGTATTTAGATTTGGGATAGAATTATACAAAAATAAAGTAGTATAAATAGGTGGAATTTTGCTAAAGCTAATTGGGAAAGATTTAATAAAACATGTGAAGAGGGGTTAAAAAAAGTAATTCTAGAAGATAATGTGGATAATTGTAATGAAAAGAAATGCAGTGTTATTTATAAATCAGCTTTAGAAGCAAAGCTTAAAAGTCAGGGTGCTAGGAGAACAAAGGCTGGTCCATGGTGGAATGAAAACTGTTATGAGGTAATCCAGGAAAGGAACAGAATCTTTAGGAGAATTAAGAAATGTCACACTATAAATATGAAAAGGCTCAGGAAGTTGTTAGAAAAACTGTAAAAAAAAAAAAAAAAAAAATGTATTGGAGAACACAGTGTGATAAGATCAGGAGGAATATTAAAATAGGGGACGTATAGAATAGGATTAAAGCAATGGAAGGAATTAAACAGGATATAAGACATTCAATTCTGATTAGTGAGGGCAAGTAGTATGTTACAGATGATGAGAAGGCTGAAATATTAGATAAATCTTTTGTTAAAGTTCATAGCATGGAGAATTTAAGTAATGAGGTGAAATAATGTAGGAAATGTAACTTTGAAGTGTGATCCTGAAATATTAGAAACTATCTATTTTAGTGATAGTATTACAGATATTGAATTTTCTTTGTAGGAATTTAAAGATGCAGTAATAAGTATAAGTCGTACTTCTCTGGGGAAAAATGAGATTTGCTATCACATGCTCAAAAACATTACTGAGAAATCTCTTGAAGTAATATCATTTAGAGATTAGGTAAACTGCCTTCTACCCAGAACACAGCAGTAGTAATACCGGTTTTAAAACGAGGTAAAACACTGTCAGACCCGGCTAGTTACAGTATAGACTCATTAACGGCACATAATGAGTAAGATAATGGAGTGAAGGGTTAATCATCGTTTAACTTGTATCTTGGGGTAAAAAAGGTAATAATGGAAAATTACCAAAGTGGTTTTAGAAAGGGTAGAATGATAATGGACTCAGTATTGAAACTAGAAAATGAAATTAGAAAAGCTCAGGCAAATAAAGAATTTGTAATAGCAGTTTTTTTGACATAGGAAAAGCATATGATATGTTGTTGATGGAATGACTTTTATTAAAGTTGTGTAATTCTGGAACTGGTAGAATGTACAGTTTTATGAGTTTTTTATTAGGTAGAAGTATACAGGTAAATCATTGTATGCTGATGATGGAGCTTTTTGGATTAAGAGTAGGAATTTTTGTATATATTGCTAACAAAATGCGATTAGAAATAAAGTTGAAGAATAAGATACATAAATGGGGGTTTAAGCTTTCAGTGGCAAAATAGCAAGTGAGTTGTTTCAGTAAGAGAGTGAAAAGACCTAAGCTAACTTTAAGAGTATATGGTCAACAGCTGGAAATGGTGTCAGTAGTTACATTTTTAGGTCCATACACGTGTAGTAAATTGACTTGGAAGTGTCATATAAGTAAAATTAGAGAGAGTCAGGCATTGAGAGTCTGTTGTGGTGCTGTTAAATCCTCGCCTAACTGCAATACAAGACAAGATGTGTTAAATGCCATTAAACCTTTGCAGATTACAATTACTTTTAATGTACTGGGTACATATTTAAGGGCATAACAATGATCACTCTGTAATTAGTGTATTAAGAAGAGATTGTTGGGAGCACCATAAAATAAAAAGTATTGTTAGTTTTGGGCAGGTGGGTTCAGCACAGGCTGAAACCATGGGGTTAATGAATTTTCAGATTAGTCCCACAGTGGTAACACCAACATAACTTTTTCCAGTGACATTAGTAGACTTTAGCATAAATGATCTGTTAAAAGCAAATAATCAAGCTATGTCTGAAAAGATGATAGTAAATACATATTACTCAGAACTATTATGTGATGTTAAGATTGTTTACATAAGCATTCAAAGATAATATAACATCAGCTTTTTGTGTCCCAGAATTACAAGTATATATTAAAAAAAGACTGTCTGATTATTTGTCAGTATTTACAACTGAAAAGATAGCCATTATTTTTGGTCTATGATGGATAGAAGAACTATGTCCGAACAGGGAACTTATCTGTTCTGATTCCTTTGCTGTCTTACAGATCATTAAAATGCGTAATTCTTCAGCAAGGCCTAACTTGTTACTGGAAGTGAATCAAGCAGTGTACCAGTTGCAGAATATGGGTCTGTGTGTTACTTTTTTATGGGTCCCAGCACATTAAAGGAGTCAAAGGAAATGAGGTAGTTGATGATTTGGCAAAAAAAGACACTAAACATCCTTTAATTGATTTAAAGGTGACATTTAGTAAATCGGAAATCAAGTCTGATAAGGTAGAAAATCAATGAGATGTGGCAATAAATGTAGGACGCTGATGGTAAGGGAAGACGTTTATAGAATACAAAGCAGAGTTGGATCCATGAGAAAAGGGGGCAAAACAAGAAGGGGAAAAAATTATATTAACACACCTTAGAATTGGGCACACTAGATGAAATGGTACATTATTCAAGATGGGACAGCAGCAGTCTGGAGCATGCAGAGCGTGTAATCAATTAGAGATAGTACAGCATATTTTATTAGAGTGTGTGACGTATAAACTAAGAGTTCAATATTTTAAATCCCTGGGAATGGATAATTTGATATCAGAACATGGAGATGAGTTTAAATTGATTCATATTATGTTATTTTAAAACTATAGGGTTATTAGAAAGCATTTAATTAGAAAATATAGGTACAGTATTTCTAGTCATTTGTTTTCCCCTTTCTGCATCATACACCATTCCAGTTGGTGGCGGTAATGGACCTTAAGTTGAAAAGTTTAAAAGAGTTCATCTTTTGAAAGGGTTGGGAGTCCAGCTAACCTTTAGGCCCACGTTAACCGAGATGGTAGTGTGGTGAGTGAGTGGTCAAGGCTCTTGCATATTGATAGGAGACTTAAACTGTGTTTTATTTCTTCTTTAGTGTAAATAATTTCTTGATTTCCCTTTTCTCCGTATAATTTAAGAAGGGAGAAGAATGAAGGACATTTGATTTTTTTTGTATATAGTTTTTTTCGTCACTCCTGCAGTACAAAGTCAAGCAAAATGACACCTTTTATTGGCTAACGAAAAAGATTACAATATGCAAACTTTAAAGGAAACTCAGGCCCCTTCTTCAGGCAAGTTTGCATATTGTAATCTTTTTAGTTAGCCAATAAAAGGTGTCATTTTGCTTGACTTTTCACTACATTCATAATGGCTGACATGGTACAACACCCTAGTAATTCTTTAATCCTTAAATATTGCTTTTGAGAAGGAGGAAATGGATACTTTTATTTTTGTGTAAATAGTGTTTAGAACAAGAGTTATGTTTCTTTTCCTTTCCGGAGGTTTTTGTTGGACTGGGAGGAAGGGAAAAGACTTCATTTTTGTTGTTTGTTATTTCTGCTGTGTGTGTTTTTATTAATGACATCTTATTACTTTGATTTGGGAACTTCATTTTTGCACCTTTTTATTGGAAGCCCAAAATGTTTCTTTTTTTTTTTTTTTTTTTAACTTTTATAACTTCTTGTCTGTGTCTTTCTACTCTCAGTCAATACGTTCGGTGCATGAGCTACAAAAGCCAGAAGTGTGGGTCTTGCATCTTATTGACAAATCCTTTAAGTGTCTGTCTTTGCTTGTATTCACAGTGATGTAATCAGCAGGATTTATTCTGAAGAAATTAAACAACAATCTTAACATCTAAACTCTAGTTGAGTCCTTTTGGCAGCTGGGTGAATAGATCTCGCAGTTACAAGGTGAAGTTGTGAGCCAGCACAGTTCACCAAAGCATCAGCCTGCAGTTTTGCAGAAATGGCACCAGAGTAAGAATATGGATTCTAGACTACCTAGCTACTATTGCCACTTCAGCACCGATATGGGGATACCGAAGTATACAGTTAGAAAAAAGTTGTCTCTGTCCAAATATTTATGGACCTAATTTTGGTTCTGTACATTACCACAATTAATTTTAAATGAAACAACTCAGATGCAGTTGAAGTGCAGACTTTCAGCTTTAATTCAGTGGGGTGAACAAAACGATTGCATAAAAATGGGCAACTAAAGCATTTTTTTAACACAATCCCTTCATTTCAGGGGCTCAAAATTAATTGGACAAATTAAATAACTGGAAATAAAATGTTCATTTCTAATACTTGGTTGAAAACCCTTTGCTGGCAATGACAGCCTGAAGTCTTGAACTCATGGACATCACCGGATGCTGGGTTTCCTCCTTTTTAATGCTCTGTCAGGCCTTTACTGCAGCGGCTTTCAGTTGCTGTTTGTTTGTGGGCCTTTCTGTGCGAAGTTTAGTCTTCAACAAGTGAAATGCATGCTCAGTTGGGTTAAGATCAGGTGACTGACTTGGCCATTCAATAATTTTCCACTTCTTTGCTTTAATAAACTCCTGGGTTGCTTTGGCTGTATGTTTTGGGTCATTGTCCATCTGTATCATGAAACACTGCCCAATCAATTTGACTGCATTTAGCTGGATTTGAGCAGACAGTATGTCTCTGAACACCTCAGAATTCATTTGGCTGCTTCTGTCCTGTGTCACATCATCAATAAACACTAGTGTCCCAGTGCCACTGGCAGCCATGCATGCCCAAGCCATCACACTGCCTCCACCGTGTTTTACAGATGATGTGGTATGCTTTGGATAATGAGCTGTTCCAAGCCTTCTCCATACTTTTTTATTGCCATCATCCTGGGTTTCATCTGTCCAAAGAATGTTTTTCCAGAACTGTGCTGGCTTTTTTAGATGTTCTTTAGCAAAATCCAATCTAGCCTTTCTATTCTTGAGGCTTATGAGTAGCTTGCACCTTGTAGTGCACCCTCTGTATTTACTTTCATGCAGTCTTCTCTTTATGGTATGGATATCGATACGCCTACCCCTTGGAGAGTGTTGTTCACTTGGTTGGCTATTGTGAAGGGGTTTCTCTTCACCATGGAAATGATTCTGCGATCATCCAACACTGTTGTCTTCCATGGACGTCCAGGTCTTTTTGCGTTGCTGAGTTCACCAGTGCTTGCTTTCTTTCTTAGGATGTACTAAACTGTAGATTTTGCCCCTCGTAATATTGTAGCAATTTCTCGGATGGGTTTTTTCTGTTTTCGCAGCTTAAGGATGGCTTCTTTCACCTGCATGGAGAGCTCCTTTGACCGCATGTTGTCTGTTCACAGCAGAATCTTCCACATGCAAGCACCACACCTCAAATCAACTCCAGGCATTTTATCTGCTTAATTGATAATGACATAACGACGGACTTGCCCACACCTGTCCATGAAATAGCCTTTTTTTTTGAGTCAATTGTCCAATTACTTTTGAGCCCCTGTAATGAAGGGATTGTGTTCAAAAAATGCTTTAGTTGCCTCACATTTTTATGCAATCGTTTAGTTTACCCCACTGAATTAAAGCTGAAAGTCTGCTCTTCAACTGCATCTGAGTTGTTTCATTTAAAATTCATTGTGGTAATTAATGTACAGAACCAAAATTAGAAAAAAAATGTCTCTGTCCAAATATTTATGGACCTAACTGTACCTCTTAGCATTCAAGGGATCTGCAAATAGCCAGTACTGGTACCAATAAAATAGGCCCATACTGTTACACCTTTTCAGACAGGTAAAGCCTTAAATGCCGGTTGCAATTTAAACAAGCTGGTACCAGCAAATTATGATATTTTAAAAAATGATATCCTGGCCCTGTAAAGAGTAACCCCAGTTATGACTGCCAAGAAGTACCCATTTGATTCACGTATTGGAGACCAAAGTTTTAACCTATGAGACGGTGTCTCTGCTATCTATCCACAGATGAATGAATATCATCTTAAATTAAACCTCCCAAAGTCTGATATCTTCTGCCTTCCTTTTGTTTCTGCGGTGGAAAGGGTGAGATTTGGGTGCAACACCAGTCATATGGCTGTGAAGAGGGGACACAGATCATCACAGATCACTGTGCATTTGTGTTACATTTTCCTTTAACTTCATTTAAATAACTTATACTGTTAATGATTAAACATGTTGTTGGGTGCACGGTTGTGCAGCCTGTAAGGAGGTAACGTCGCAAGTGTTCCCTTCCTGGAGGTTGCATGTTTTCCCCCTGTCTACGTGCGTTTCCTCGGGGTGCACTATGCCCCTTTAAGACACCAATCTTATAGAGTGCTAAAATTGCAACGCAGCTTCAGCTAATCTTTGTTTCGTTCCAATTTTAACGCTTTGTATGTATAATACATATAAAGAGTGTGGTTGTAGTCATTTAAGACTCAACAGTTTTGTACGTTTCTCCTTCTCGGTTAGCAAGATGAGAACTTACGCAACAGACTGCATTCATTTTTTTAATACTTTTTTTCCTGCTCAGTACTTGTGACATAAATACTGTAATCGGTAGTATAATATAATGTTGATGTTACTGAGCTTTGCTAATGGGAATCGTTTGATAGCTACAAAAATATTCCACTTTTCACAAGCCTAGTATGGTGGATACAAATGATGTACAGTGGAACGTCAGTTCACGAATGTCTCGGTACACGTACAAATCAGTTCACGACCACACACTCGGTATACGAACAAGCCAGTTTCCCTTTCGGTTTGTACATGTTCAGTCTCTCCCTGTACATTTCCTGTGCAGCAAGCAAGAGAGAGAGAGAGAGAGAGAGAGAGAGAGAGAGAGAGAGAGAGAGAGAGAGAGTGCAACACACACACACAAGAGAGAGAGAGAGACACACACACACACAGACAGCGTGAGAGAGAGCTGGACGAATAAGGTAGGAAGGCAGTTAAAGAATGCACTGGGCTTGATTTTGTTTTCACTTCGTAGTGTGCATTGTTGCAATGTTACATTTCTTGGTGGTTTATTAAACTACGGATATTTCAAATGTTAATTTTTTTCCCTGTGCTTAGTGTTAGTCCCAGTGTTAGTTTTCTCTGTTGTTCAAGGTTTTCTCAGTGTTATTCAATGTTTTACATTTAGTTTACTATTACACTATGCATTCTATGGTTTAATTAACTATATTTGTGCTTAAAAACATTAAAAAAAAAAAATATTTACATACAGTTCGTATGGTCTGGAACGGATTAATTGTATTTACATACAGTCCTATGGGGTGAATTGCTTCGGTTCACGACCAAATCGGTTTACGACCAGAGTTTCGGAAAGAATTATGGTCGTGAACTGAGGTTCCACTGTACAACAATCGGTTTGGGCAGCCAATAGGAGCTAGAATTCAGAAGATAACAATCCTCGTTATTGCGGACAGCCTTGTCAGGCTGCTTTAGGCGAACAACCTGTTGGCGGCAGGGTCACGTGATATCGAGATCACCTGATCGCCGTTTCAGGTTGGACTTTTATGCTCCAAATCGCACCATCAACACTTTGTCCCAGTGCATTATAGGGCTGTTATGTTATGCGATATCCCAGTGTGGTTAAAAGTAGAGTTTTCGGTGAGTTATTAATCTCAAATAATTCGCCTGATGAGTAAAGTAATTGACAGAAACATGCTACCGTGAAGGTCCCATTTTTCCTCTCTAGCGTGGCGCTCCACCCATTTTAATTTATGTATCAGATTAATTTTACTATTTAATTCATGTTAAGTTTTTACTTTGTTTTTTCATGTCAATTTTACAGTATATGCGTTTTCAATTTTCTTTCTTTCCTTCCTTGGGATCCACCATAGACTGTGCTTCGTAGGAAGTCAGTCAGCCAGTCACTTTCTAACCTGCTTAGTCCTCAACAGGGTGAAGGGGGTCTGCTGGAGTGCCTTGAACATTTTATTGACTTTCTTATAAAGCACCAACTACCTTCTAGAAATACAGTATGTAGCTGGGTGGTTTGCATGTCTTTCACACAATGTATTTGTAAATGTGCTTGTTTCACTATGCATCCATCTGTCTATTCCTTTTGTTGTCAGTTCACCAGCGCAGGGTCCTGGGACAGCTGAAGTTATTCCTAGCAAGTACTGGGAATAAGGAAAGAACAATCCCCAATTTAGTATCACCAGTCTAGCTAACCTGAATGTCTTTGGAAGACATCCAGAGCACGCCGAGGAAATGCACGTACACACAGGGAGAACATGCAACCTCCAGGCAGGGTCGACCAACTTTCCCAAAATAAAGAAAAAACAGAAACCTTAGTGACTGCGCAATAACGAAGTAGTGCGGGTATGATACTCAAGCCTTAAAAGTCAAGGCAGTGCGAATGAATTTAGATGTAATCATGCACTCTGACCTAATCCTTAAAATTATACATTTATCACATTACTAGGACTGCAGTTTCACTTAAGGAATATTGGAAAAGTTAGTCCTCTTAACATTGCAAAATACTGAAAAAATAATTCATACCTTTGCTTTTAGTTGGCTAAGTGTTTGTAATTCACTCCTAACAGGACCACCTAAGAAAGACATGAATCGGTTGCGGCTAGTGCAGAATGCAGCAGCAAAAATCTTAACTAGAAAAAAAAAAAAAACTAGAAAAATAATGGTGTTGAAAGCCTTAAATAATCTTGCCCCTTCTTATATTTTGGAGTTCCTGTCCCCTACATACCAAGTTGTAAACTTAGATCTTGTGAAGATGGTCTACTTATAATTCCAAGAGTGCCAAGCTAAAAGAAGTGGTAGGGAGGCCATTTGCTGCTCTGCACCAACAATCTGGAATTGTTTACCAGTAGAGATCTGCCAGGATAATACTGTGGAACAATGAAAGTACTGCTAAAAAAAAAATCATTGTTTAAGTTTGGCTTTTCATAGCTACATCTTAGTTATACTCTGAATGGACTAAAAATATGTTTAGAATGATCATAATGTTCTGGGAATTGTAATCTTTGCTAATCTTTTCTCTTCTTTCTCTACCAGTTCTTCTGTAGTGGAGTTTTGTGCCACTGCCACCTGATCGAGGCACCGCGCAGCCACCTGTCATGCTGGAATGAAGGTGGGTCCCCCCGCTCTCCACGACATTGACTGAGTCGAATCCTCTCAGATGAAGCCTGGAAACAATTAGAAACGACTTAAGAACATTTACGTTTGGTAGAATGCCCTGTAGAGCGGGCCAATCTTTTGGTCTTGGAACTCCTGCAGATTTTTTTTTTTTCTCCAGCTTTACAGGACTTTTGTTTGTTTTTTCTGACCTCACAGCCATCTGACCTTATCTCTGTACTCATCTATAGAGACTTACAATACGACATCATATATAGGGACACTACTCTTGTACTAATTATATATGTTTTATGGATTTTTTTTGTTAGGATTAGGTAAGAATAATAATACATATTTGTTTTTTCTTTTGTTGTAGCTTTCTCTTTGACATCGTATAAAACATTTTGATCTACATTCTTTGTATGAAAATGTGCCATAGAAATAAATGTTGCTGTTGTTATCTGCTGCCTGCTTAATAAAGTTATTTGTAATGATTCTCACTTTTTGATAAACTACATGGGTCTCAACGCTTAAAGTTCCACCTACCGGTCCATTTCCTCATCCCCTATAAATCAGTTGTATGGCTGCAGAGATGCGCTTCCATTGATTTGAGAGGAAATTAAGGCAGGAACCAGCCCTGGACAGACCCATCAAGTGTCATAAACACTCAGATAATCTCTGCTACTATAGAATTCTGACCAGTACATTTAACTGTAAGGTAAGAAATAATAACATGTAAATTAGTGATTCATTTTTCACAGGGAATGCTGTTCTGTACCGTATTTTATGTTTACTGAGTTGGTAAATCTTAACACTTCAAAAGTTCCAAAGCCTCCTCTGCAAAACTGTTGCTGTGAAGAGGTGCCACATCCACCCGGTTTTACAAATGTGGCCATGTGTGACTGGACAGCCACCCTCCACGGGATGAGCTGTGTCCAGGATTAAAATATCAAGTCAGCTACAGTGGAATGGCTGCACACGCAACCCAGAAAAGCTTTGTGAACGTGTAAGAAACATAATCAATAATCTTTGTTTGGTGTCATTTATTTCATTTGGTGTTCCTTTTAATAGAACAGTCTCAAAGCTGTTTCATTTCCACTGATATGTTTAGTGTGACACAGTGGTGCAATGGTGTCTCGCAGTAAGGAGAGCTGAATTTATGTTCCAAGTACTCCCTGCCTGGAGTTTGCATGTTCTCCCTGTGTCTATGTGGATTTCTTCCGAGTTCTCTGGTTTCCTCCCAGACATGCAGGTTAGGTGGATTGACGATACTAAAGTGGCCCTAGCGTGTGGTTGGGGTGTGTTTTTCCCTGAGATGGATTGGTGCCCTGTCCAGGGTTTGTTACTGGGAGAGCCTCCAGCACCCTCCTGACCCTGTGTGTTAGAAAATGACTGACTTGTACCTTTACCACTTGTGATTTCTGATCATTCAGCACATAATCAGTACTTAACAGCAATGCATGTTTACATTTAGATAAATGTACACTGAGTATTTTGTAATATATATATATATCATGTATATAATATGTCTAGAACATGTAGTTTCTTCTTTGATGTGGCACACAGACAAAATAGGACGTCTTAATATAAATTGCATGTTTACAGAAGGTTTTGGTGTGTCCTCAGGCACTATCCCAAAACTAATGCTTGCTGCAGTCCTAAAATGAAACGGACTAAAACCTTTAGTTGTATCATCTTCTTAAAATGGAATAATAAATCTTTAACATACACTGCATATCTACTCTTTATATAACCCTAAGCCTAAAAGTGCAACGATTTTATGTGACTTTTTTTTGTCACGCTTTAAATCTGGCTTATTTTAAAACCTACATCTATATGTTTGGTATGATTCTTATCAGAATTTATCGAACTTTAATGTGATGTTGTTAGATTTTAAGATTCTTATTCCGTATTTAAATTATAAAGTAAAAAATATCGAGAACTCACGTCCCGTGAAATGAGACTTTGTGCCAACAGATTTAACCACACCTGGGGCCAGAAAAAAGACAAAGAGTAGATGACAAAGACAGCTGCTGTACAGGCTTTTAAATGTTCAAAGCGCCACATGAGATGCAGATCATGTGGCATGGCAGCAGCAGCAAGCAAGCAGCTGATCGAGCAAAGAGGAGGTAAAAAAAAAAAAAACTTTGTTTCCCATTGTGTTGCAGTCGCTGCACCGAAACCCCCTCTTAAACGGCATCTCCTTGGGGTGTGTTCAGCCCCCATCTTCACAACATGAACGGCAGAGACGTAAAGGGCAAGGGGGGTCGGCGAGCGAAGCGAGCAGGGAGTAAGTCCCCTAGTAATATATTAAAAGCTGTATACTGAATGAATCACATTTACGCTCTGGATTTATGCAGTCATTTTACCATCCATTGGCTCCAGCAGACCCCCGTGACCCTGTGTTTTGATTCAGTGGGTTGGAAAATGGATGGATGGATTTTACCATCCATTTTAACCCACTTAATCCAAATGTCATGCCTTTTGTTTCTGTAAACTCAACCAACAAACAATACTTGAAGTAAACCGACTATAATATCGGGGACATTCATTCAAAAAGCTGCATATTCATTTTTAAAATTGTGCATGTAATTAAGAATAAAAGACTGTTCATGTAGGGCGGCACGGTGGCGCAGTGGGTAGCGCTGCTGCCTTGCAGTTGGGAGTCCTGGGGACCTGGGTTCGCTTCCCAGGTCCTCCCTGCGTCGAGTTTGCATGTTCTCCCCGTGTCTGCGTGGGTTTCCTCCGGGCGCTCCGGTTTCCTCCCACAGTCCAAAGACATGCTGGCTAGGTGGTTTGGCGTTTCTAAATTGGCCCTAGTGTATGCTTGATGTGTTTGTGTGTGTCCTGCGGTGGGTTGGCACCCTGCCTGGGATTGTTTCCTGCCTTGTGCCCTGTGTTGGCTGGGATTGGCTCCAGCAGACCCCCGTGACCCTGTGTTTGGATTCAGTGGGTTGGAAAATGGATGGATGGATGGACTGTTCATGTATTACCACACAGTCCTCTTATATCAGCAATTAAGAAATACCAACTACAATGCTGTTATCAAAGAATAACTCAAAGGTACAGATCGTGAACCTTGCTAAATGCAAACACTAAAAGTAAATATTTTGCAATATACCTAATAGATGTGGACATATGTTTCGATATAATGTAAAATAGATATATTTATATCTATATTTTTCATATTATATCTGAAATATAATGAAGCACATATTTCCCTTAATACTTTTAGTCACAGCAAGTTTGCATTGGTTTCTTCCCACAATCCAAAGATGCTATATTGGCCCTGCTAATATGTGCTTGCATGTGTGTGTTCACCCTGTGATAAACTGGCACTGGGCCTTGTTCTTTCCTTGTGCCCAGTGCTTACTGAGGTAGGCTCCAGCTGTCCCATAATCCTGCCAAGGTGAACCGTTAAGAAAAGAAATTGATGGCTGAATGCATGGTGTAACAAGCATATTTACAAATACATTGTGTATAAGACATGCAATTCACCCAGCTGCATATTTCTAGAAGATGGTTCATGCCTTATAAGAAAGTCATTAAATGTTAAAGGCACTCCAGAAGATCACTGTGACCCTATTGAGGACTTAGCAGTTTAGAAAATAACTGACTAACTGACGACAGAACAGTCTGAGGTGGATCCGAAGGGCAAAGAGCAAATTAAAAAAAAAAAAACAAATTAACAAAAAAAGCAAACTAAAAATGAACATGAACCGTAATCTAAAAATTAAGATAAAATGAAAAAAAAAATATAAAGGAAATGACGTCAATGAAGGACGAGGAAGTTAGTGGATTAGCGGCAAGAAACAGAAAAAAACAGCACAGCACTTCATTGAACTTGAGTGGTCCTCCAAAAAACATTGTTCCCCACTTTTCATGGCTCGGGTTTTCTTTGTGCGCATGCGCCCGCAGATCGGGCAGTCACAGCGCTCTATCCATTTTTCAGAGGCAGACATTTATGTTTGTCTGAGGGTAGCAGCAGCGCTGCTTACTCCACTCCGGCCCGTCTCGGATGCGCCTCATAGCGGATGACAGAATATTTTTTTCTTCAGAAATAAACTTTATTAAAATGCTTTGCACATTCATAAAATGTAACAGATATCCTTACATTTGTATACACAGAATAAAGAAACAATATAAGGAAATAACCAATGCAAAAATATTTAAATTAAATGAAGTTTAAAGCCTTAACAAAACAGCCTGATTTAACTTTTTTGTTTTGTTAAGATCATAACGTTATTAATGTGATCCACAAGATATAAATAATAATATCCCTCTGGAGAGTCAAATTTGGTGTATATCAAATTTAGTTTCTATACCAATTAAGTTAATAATATAGTGTTTGTCTGAGCTAAAGGAGGCATTATTAAAAATTAGCAGTATCTAGTAACTTTCAAGGGGTATCGCTCTATCAAATATTTTTTTCAAGTCCAGGAAAATAACTAATCAAAAGAAACTGACAAATACACGATGAAACATAAATGACTCTGTAACCCCTTTACACAACATACATGCATCACTTACATCAAAGAACTTGCAGAGTGTTTTATTAACTGGATAATATCTATGCAATATTTTAAAGAACAATTCTATACTTTTATTTATAAAAAAAAAAAAGTTCATATAGAGTGATCATTGATAAATCACTGGAGGTTTGGATTTATGAACTAATAAGTGCCTTATAAAATTATTATTATTACAGCACTTGTCCTATATGTTAACTCCGGTTAAAGATCATGAAAATCCATTTTATGAGAAAGTGTTTACAAAGGTCTAACTGCTTTTAAGTAAGGAAATAAAATCATCTGGGATAAAATCACCTGCCATTTTATATGTTTTCTCTTATTGAAGAAATAGCACCAAACTTTAAACATAAATCAGCAGAGGCAATCATATAATTATGATCAGATAACTGGTGAATCAATATTGTTATTAAACCATTCATCTAAGAATAATGATTTTCCATTGTTGGTAATGTGTTTATTATTTCAGATAAAAATGTGGAGAAAAATTATGTTTGTAAATCAAAAACCAACTCAACAAAACTTGCTTATGAAAAATAAGCAACTTTATAGGTAGTTTGCTAATTTGATATGTGCATTAGAGCAGGAATTGTAACCCACCAAATTTGCTAAAAATGATATTTGGTATGCAGTACCATTTACTAGAGGAATTTTTAAGAAATCTTTAAATGCAGTTAATTTGCATACTCAGGTTCAGTGTGAAGAAATTGATGACACCAAGTCTCCATCTGATATTTTATTTTTTAATACTTCCTCCGACTTGGGGGTTGGTGGTAGGATTGGCACTCCTGCCATCATAAAAAAACTTCACACTGTTCCATTCCAATCGAACTAGCGTGGTGCCGAGGTATCACCCGTTGCACGGCTGCACTTGGGCCCTAAAATTGGGTTCCTGAGCTGGTTTGTCATGTTGAGGGTGCGGCAATATGTCGTATCAGTGCATTATCCCAACCTCTGTAAGGAGCATCTAATGATGAAAATACATATGACACTCTCGATAATTCCTCTGCTTTATGGAGCAGGACTCTGCCCAGGATAGATAAATATCTAGTCAGCCAAGCATTACATTTTTTATACATTTCACTAAAGACTGACATACAATTTAAGGTGATCCTATTTCTTACATTTTCAGAAATGTTAATGCCAAGATGACAAATGTTTTATTGTGCTATTATCACATTTTTTTCAAACGAAAGAGTTCACATTTTTTAATGTTGAGATTTAGATCTGAAAAGCTTGTTAATTGTTAATTATTTCAAGAGATTTAGAAACTTCATGTTTATTGTTCAAATAATCGGCTAACTTGAATTCATTATCATTAAAACTAATACCTTGAAAGGAACTTTGTTCAATCAAAATATTAAGAATCTGAGCTGCCAAGAGAAAGAGCAAAGGAGAGGTCAGACATCCTTGGCTTATTCCTCTTTCATCATTAAATCTATGTGACATCTCAAGGACAAGCTTAACTGAACTGTTAATACCTTTACATAGAGTTTTAATGGTCTGAAGAAAGTAATTTCCCAAATTTAAAAACGTAAAGAAACAATAATGAAAGTATAGCTAATAATATCAAAAGATTTGTGAAATCAAATAATATTAATGGATTACCCTCTAACCATTCATGGTAATCAATAAGGTCCAGTACCTGATGAATTTTATATGAAATGTGACATCCTTTCGTAAAGCCACATTGACTTTCACTAATAATGTCATCTAGGCCTCATTTAAGACGTCTAGCTAAAAACTGAGGCAATAATTTTATAATCACTATTAAGTAAGGTAATAGAGTGCCAATTATCAATCAACTTATTGTCTTTATGAGGGTTGTGTATGAGGGTAATTATGCCTTCTTTCATACTAGGTGGCAATTCTTTAGCATTGAAGGACTCCTCATAAACTAAAACACATCAAGTTTATCAATGAATTTCTTATAAAATTCTGCAGTAAGCCCATCATTTCCAGGAGCTTTATTGGTTTTCAAATTAAGAACGATTATCTTAACATCTTGTAAAGTAGTATTTTCAGAACATTCCTTTCTGAATTCCTCATTAGTAACTACTGGATTCTTAACTGAGGAGAACAACTGAGAACTATCAGGGTGGTTAGTGGCTCTATATAGGCTGCTATAAAAATTTGTGACAAACCTTGACAAATCATTTATATCTCTACAAACTGATTCATCAATTTTTAATTTTCTTATCATGTTGTTTTGCACATTCCTTTTCTCAAGTCCAAAGAAAAATGTGCTATTCTTTTCTGCCTTTTCCATCCATCTGCCCATACATCGTATAGATGCTCCTTTTGCCTTTTCCATATAGAACTCATCTAGCTCCTTGCTGCAGCCATTAATGCTCAATAGTTTAATTTGGTTTTCTTTTTGGACTTAACAAAAGCTAAAATTCTTTACAATCAAACAGACAGAATTTATACTCCAAACAATTTCAAAATTAATCTAGAAGAAAAAAAGAAAACATTTTAAATATGAGATGAAACAAAACCTAACAGAACAAAAATTCAACCTCCCACCAACAGAAACAGATGACATCCTAAAGCAGAGGAAAAAACATATTTTCCCCTATATGTATGCTTATTCTAATATTTTTTAAATTAAGTCTTGTCATATTTTAAAGCTGTTTTAGACAGATCCTCTAAGCAAATAATATACAACATTAGTTTCTCAGTTATACAACCCTCAATAATATTCTCGTACAAAATCAGTTTCTCAGGCATACACTGTGGGCTGTGAGTCTTCCAGTTAAAACCTTCCTCTTGTGTTAGGGTCAGCACCGACCCGTTTTACTTTTTAAATGCATAAAACTACTACCTAATTTTGTTTATTGCATCAAGGCTTTTTGACTTTGTCAGGAATGTGTATTTAATTAAAATAAAACAAAAAAAAACAATTGTACTAAATTATAAAATGCTCTGGTGAAAATGATTACCTTTGTGTTGGTAGGGCCAGTTTTGACCCAGTTATAATTTAAGGTTATAAAACAATAGTTAGGGTCAAAACAAAAATCCTAAACACACTTTGAGGGGCTTCTCTCTTTGCCTGTGTGTCTCCTTACCTGAACAAACAAACAAAGACAGACCTGTTCAGACATGTAAGGCTTGCATAAGACAAATTTAGTTTAGCGTTGGTGACTTGCAGAGTACACATCTCCTGTTTGCAGCAGTCAAAAATGAGAAGAAGATTTACAATAAGCCAAGCTCTGGACACAGAACAGCATAGTGATACAGATGAGCAGGTTTCTGAGGAAGAAGACATTGTAGAGTATCTACCAGAAGGCACAGACACATCTGATGAGTCTGATGAGGAGGTCACTGATGCTGAAGCTGCACTCACTCCTGCTGAAACGTTCAAATCCAAAAGTGGTAACATCTGTTGGAGCTCAGTACCTCCTGACTTACATGGCAGGGCAGCTGCTGCAATTGTCATCAAAATGACCCCTGGAATCACAAGGTTTGCTGTGACGAGAGTAAGTGACATCAAGACATGTTTTGCTCTGTTTATGCCGTTGTCACTAAAGAAAGTCATGATTGCTATGACAAACCTTGAAGGAAAAAAGGTTCATGGCGACATGTGGAATGACATTGATGAGGAATACCTGGATGCTTATATTGGTGTTCTTCTTCTTGCTGGTGTTTACAAATCCAGCAATGAGGCCACTGATAGTCTCTGGGATGCGTCGACAGGCAGAAATATTTTCCGGGCAACAATGTCACTTCAGTCATTTCGAATGATATCAAGAGTCCTTAGATTTGACAACAGAGAAACTAGAGAAAAATCTGACAAGCTTGCTCCCATCAGGGATGTCTGGGAAAGGTGGGTGCAGCTCCTTCCACTTATGTTCAACCCAGGGCCAGAGGTAACAGTAGATGAACGTTTTGTCCCTTTCCGTGGAAAATGCCCTTTCCGGCAGTACATGCCTAGTAAGCCAGGGAAATACGGCATAAAAATTTGGGCAGCCTGTGATGCAAAAACCAGCTATACATGGAATCTGCAGATTTACACAGGCAAACATGCCAGTGGCATTCCTGAGAAAAATCAAGGAAAACATGTAGTCCTCGATATGACTACTGGACTGCGGGGTCACAATATCACATGTGACAATTTCTTTACCAGCTATGACCTTGGACAAGAACTTCTCAGGTGGAAACTTACCATGGTGGGCACAGTAAAAAAAAAAATAAACCTGAGCTGCCTGCCGAAATTTTGCAGGTGAAGGACAGGGCTCCACTTTCTTCAAAATTTGCTTTTACAGACACCACCACGGTTGTTTCATATTGTCCAAAAAAACACCGGAGTGTGATACTTACGTCCACTTTTCACAAAGACGCAGCTGTGTCATCAGCAAGTGACAAAAAGCCCATAATTATCTTGGACTATAATAAAACCAAAGGTGGAGTGGACAACCTGGACAAGCTGACTGCCACCTACACTTGCCAGAGAATGACCAGGAGGTGGCCAATGGTTGTGTTTTATAACATTCTAGATGTGTCTGCATATAATGCATTTGTGTTGTGGACCCACATTCACCTAGGGTGGAACTCAACCAGAAAAAACAAGCGGAGAATGTTTCTTGAGGAGTTAGGAAGTTCCCTTGTCAAGGCACACATTGAGCAAAGGGAACGGGTGCCCCGGGACCCAGCCGCTGCAGCCTTGGTCAGACAGCTGCAGAGCTCACGTAGCACTCCTTCCACACCATCAGCAACACAAAGAGCATCAGTGCCAGCATCCTCTTCGGCCAGCACTGCCTCAACATCAACCTACACAGCCACAGCCACAACCCCACTGAGGCCACCTGATTCTAAAAGAAAGAGGTGTCAGGTCTGCCCTAGCAATAAAGACAGAAAGACAAACGTACTCTGCTTCTACTGCAAAAAATATATTTGCAAAGAACACACTAAAAGTGTCACTTTTTGCCACACATGCATGTTCTTGCACACAAAGACGTTTTTTGGAACTAGTGCCTCATTTCTATTGGTTTGATTTGCTTGATTGTTCATTGTTTGTTTGACCTTGCAAATCCACATTTTGAGATTTACTTGTTTAGCTTTCCATTTATATTAAAGTTATTTTTGAAAATACTTTTTTGCCTTTTTCTTTGAAATAAATATATATGGGTCAAATTTGACCCGTATCACCATAGATGTTACTATAGTAATTAGTACTATAATAAAAAATACATATAACAAATTTACTTAAGAGATGTGTTCTAATACCCCTCAGTAATAGTCAGGTAACATAACAACCTTTTATTTATTTAAATAATTCTCTTGAGGTTCATTTAATCATTTTTTAAAATTGAAAACGAGAGGTATGCTGTTAAAGTAAAAGCTCATGAGGTCACAGCAGAAATATTAAAAACATTCTTTTAATGGACAAGGAAGCGTAACAAAGTAACCAAGACGTAAGGAAAAAAATTGGATGATAAATAATTGTTTTGTGGGTAATATGGCTGATTAAAGACACGGGTCAAAACCGACCCGTTAACATAAGAGATAGTAACAGAAAGCTAACATAAGAGGAAGGTTAAGAAAGACAATTCTACATTCTACTAGTGTTGCATAGGCTGGTACGAACCATTTGTCCCTATCTGGGAGGTCCTCCAAATACAGCTAATGGGTTAGGAATGACTGTGAACCCAGTGCTGTCTGATAAATATTACAATGACACAGGACAAGTTACATCAGCCAGGGATGAATCACCAAAAGAATGAGGTGGCATTATATCATCTATAGCATGAGTGCCTCTAAAAACAGCAACTCATGCACAATAGCAGGTGTTTTTTCCAACTACTGCTGCAAAAGGCAAGCAATCCTTTCAAGGATAGCAAGCCACCTCAAAGAGCCATGTAAAGAGCAAAGAATCCAGCCTTTGGGGCTCTCTGTGTCAACGCTATATTGGTGTCATAAGTGGGACGTGAAGAAGTCCTTCAGTCTGACTTAGCAGAGCACTGAGTGTTTTGGAGACCTAAAACAAATCTGCTTGCCTCTTCGGAGAAGGTGCTGGAGAGTCTCAAGGCTCAGAGCCATAATCTGGAGTGCTGTTTGTAGCAGCAGTTCAAGGATGGAGACAGCTGAGAGACTGACACATCTGCAGCTCCACCACTGCTTCTCCATGTGCTAAGGTCCATTAGCCCACGTGCATGGGCACCAGTGCAGTTTCAGGCTCATGGAGCTGGGGAAAGGTGTGGTAGATTGAGTTACCTCTGACCCCAAGTGAGCTGTGAAAGGCAGGACTGGTAGAAAAATGCACAGGCAAAGGACAAGGAAGATCGTAGAGGTGTTGTGGAACGGTGGTAAAGGAAGTGTCTAAAAGTTGAGATCCAGACTTGGAATGTGGTTTGCATTGCCAGCTTAGTAAAAGGAAATGGCAAAATGATCTGAATATTTGTATCTCCACACAACGAAGTTCGCCTGCTTGTCTACAGCTGATCAGCATTTAATACCTCTGTTGCACTACATGACAGCACACCACTTAACATCCTGGTTGTGCCACCTGCAAGTGCAGCACGCAACATCCCTGCTGCACCATCTGACATCACAGTGCTCCTGATCCCTAATGTTGTGGCCTCAACACCAAAGTGTGAGAGACCATCCTGCCATTTTGACAAGTCATTTTAAGCATAGTAAGCCACCTCAAAGAGCCATGTAAAGAACTG
Source organism: Erpetoichthys calabaricus (assembly GCF_900747795.2). Lineage (NCBI taxonomy): Eukaryota > Metazoa > Chordata > Cladistia > Polypteriformes > Polypteridae > Erpetoichthys > Erpetoichthys calabaricus. The sequence continues at coordinate 58,968,834 of NC_041395.2, read as the reverse complement.
AGAACCCAGCCATTGGGACACTCGGCACCAACAGTACAGTATTTAAAGATTTTTAATCCAAAATGATGTTAATCTGACACATTCCCAAAACATATGGCCTAGTGATGCTGGAGCTGGATGGCAACGCTCACAGGTTGGATCTTGCCCTGGGTACTTTTTGGACAGTTTTAAACAAAATAAGTGTGACCTATGAAAGATTTTGAGTTGAATTACTGAGTGCCTGGTGCATATAAAGATAATACTCTGTGTATGGCGGAGTTCCATTCCTTTTCTGAGGTGTTAATTAAAAAGTCCTGTTTTGTTTGGGTATACTGCTACAATATGTAATTCTACTTTCCCCTGTTGCACCTTTTTATTGTGTAGACTTTAACAGAAAGCCTCAAATCCCATACACAAACTCTTCATCAGGTATTGTACTTTAGCATTTCTCCCCTCTTCCCTTCTACATCTATTACTTCAGGCAATTAGAGTAAAAGGAAAAGCAGGAGTCAAGTTACACATTTAATAATGTATTATTGACAATACCGATAAAAATAATATGGAAGCAAAGTATAATGTGAATGCTGGCAAACCATAAACATACAACCTGATAATGCTAGATGTGTAGTTTCAGGCAGCACACAAACTTGTAGTTACGCAGATGTCTCTGATCAAGTCACCGTCTCTGGTCAGCTCTCTTCAGTATGGAAAAAATGGCAAGGAAGGTGGGAGAAATGCTAAAGTATAATACCTTATAAACAGTGGTAAATTATGGGATATTAGGCATTCTGATAAAGTCTACACAATAAAAAGTACAAAAAGGGGAAAACAGTCATAAGGACAAAACGGTTCACTATAAAAATATTTTCTAAACAACTACAAAGCGATTGATTATATGTAAAGGCTAGGATAAGAGTCAGAGCAGAAGCCTCAATTTATAATGAGGAACATACTGTATTCTTTAAGTACAGTGTATTTGGCAGCACTGGGTGTGAAACTAAAAAGCTAAACAGGGGCATTGTGTTAGGAAAACAGTCATGTAGGTTGGCAATCAGGACAAAGGCAAAGTAATTAAAGATACAGGCAGTCAAGGCAGGAGAATATTACAAGTGTTAAGCAACTGTAATAGTTCATTTAAATCACTGTGTATTTTTTAATTAAAAAAGGAGTAGATAAACTTACTAATACAAATGTTGATTATGAGGACAATATAATACAAGTTCTGTTTGATGTTGGAGCTTTTATAGGGTGGCTTGGATGAGTCAGTCCTTCTTGATTTGAGGTAGAGCTAAGTGGGTCACAGTCAGATACCTGAAAACGTTAAGAATGCACTTTGTTCTCGAGCATCAACTCCAGAATTGGAAATGTCAAACCGTTTTCAGGACCTTGCAGAACTGGATAGTGACTCTTAAAACTCTGAGGTAGTTGGCAGGCATGTGGTGGACTTAGTCTGTAGAGGTATTCAAAAGCAGGTTTACTGGGAGCAGACACTTGAAGTATGGTGTATTGTCTTCTGGGCCCACAAGTTGGGGAATGCTCTGGAAGAGTGGATAGGCTCTTGGTCAGAATTGGGGTGGATCTAGATTTCATTGTCATTGTTGGAACAAATAACATAAATAAAGGTAAGCTATCAATTCTGAAATCAAAATTTAAAGAGTTACGCGCCAAGCTGAGGTGTAGAATTGACAAGGTAAACAGACGTCTCTGACTTTCTTCCCGTGTCGCACAGCCATCCAGGCAATACTGAGGACATTAAAACATTTCACGCATGGCTCAAATGTTGGAGTAAGATAGAAAGGCATATGTTTATGGGACATTAGGACTCTTTCTGGAAAGGATGGCACCTGCTTCACTGTGATGGCTTGCATTTAAACAGAAACAATATTGATACAGTATATTGAAGAAGCATGTGAGTAGGTTAGTCAAGGAGTCTGGGCCAGGGAGTTTAGGACAGACCAGGTTTAGAATTTCACATAAAGGGATGCACAGTGGTGGAATAACAAATATGCACAGCAACTTCATTTCTAGTCCAAGGATAAAATGCTTAAGTAAAATAAGTAACATGTTAAAAATGCTTGCTTAAATGCTAGAAGCATCAAAAATAAAAGCAAGTTGGAGTCCTATGTACCCAAACATTACAATGAAATTACAGCAATAACTAAAACCAGACTCAATAATAAAGATAGGGATGAGTATAAAATTGGCAAATACAAATTATTTAAGAAAGAGAGTTGCAATTTATGTAAAATAAACTTTGAATGCAAGTCTTCTTCAAGCAGATGGTGAGCCACCACATACTGAATTTGTGTGATTTGATTAGAAAGCATTAAGGATGGAGATCCGATAACGAGACTGTGTTATACACATCCTCCGAACTGAGATAGTAATTTCATATGAAACTTTTTAATAACATTAAAATGTTAGGTTTAGAGGAGAATGTTGTAATCTTGGAGGATTTTAATTACCAAATATAAACTGTGTTAACCTTACAAAAATTAAAGTACAACTGCAGGACTTTTCATACATAATCAGTGACTCTTTTTTGGCAAGGAGGGCAGCCTGTGTAGATTTCGTATTTTGTAATAACCAGGATAGAATTCAGGATGTAGACACTACTGAACCACTGTGGTCAAGTGACCATAATCTTTATACATAATACGCTACTGTGGCTGTTCGTTTGTCTGTCCAGGATTTTAAATCACCTGTAGCTCGCAAACCATTTTACCTATTAACCTGAGATTTGGTACACATATACTATGTGACGTCTACTATCTACTTTTGGGTGATGATTGACCTCCAAGGTCATTCCTCTTTTAATTTTTATTTTATTTTATTGTAGAATCAACTCTCGGCAGCAGCCAGCAGGGCGGCCATGTGCCGCATGCGTACGGGCATCGTTCTCATCCCTACCACCTTCGCCATCACTTCCCCTGCCTTTTCATATCTTAAATCATTCTTGAGGCAGATTGAAGACTTAAGTGCCAGCTTAAGTGAAAAATTAAGGAAAACATACGAAGTAATTGCAACACAAACACTGACTTAATCCGTTTTAATGAGAAATGATGCCAACAAAAGAAGAGAAGAAGCGGGCCGCTAGGGTGGAGAAAAGAAAATCTGCTTAGGAAGCAGCAAACACATCAACCTCTGAGCAAACGAATACTAAACATACAGAGAAAGAGGATGAAAAGTATAAGTCGTGTATTCACTGCATGTTATCTTGCATTGCGCCATTACTGGTATATTATATTTCACAGTGTTTTGGTAGGGCACACATTCAAACACTAAAACTAAAACCTAATATTAAGTATGGATAAATTAATGCAAGGAATTACTAAGGAACAGATTGAGCATCACATGGCAAGAACGAGAGTTTTGGTGAATAGTCAACATTGGATCAGATAGGGAAGGCTGAGTTTCACCAATATTCTTCAATTTCATTAGGAAGCAACAAAAACACCTAATGAGACAGATCTAGAAATTGTGCTTACATCCACACATTGTGAAAACGTCACACAAAAGGCATGTTATGTACAAATCAGCGGTGGTTATACATAAGCTATGTACCTCTTCAGGAGTTCTGTGTACAGTTTTGGAGTCCAATCAAAGAAAACCACACAGCAACACAAATAGGACCTTCAGAGAACACTACCTAAGCTGATTCCAGGTAGAGGCTTTTACCTATGAGGAAAGACTGAAGGTGAGTATGAGGTCATGTGATTGGCATTCCCTTTTTAATTGTGAAAGGAATTAGTCCAGGGAACTTTTTAAGAGATGGAGATAGAAGGAAAATCATTAAGGGTAGATTCTGCACCAATGTCAGAAAGTCTTACTTTACACAAAGAACAATAGACAAACAGTATAAGAGACCAAGTAGATGCTAGAGAGCAGGACTTCTGGGGCCTTATTTGAATTACAGTATTTCCACTATATCATAAAAGTACATTTCAATAGCAGTACATATTAACAGCTGCATTGTTTGGCCTGAAGAAACATTTAATCTGAAATGTGCGTGACATATCTGCCTCTTTTGGTTCTTGATCCTTTATGCCATTTTATGCTAAAACACTTTAAAAGGATGTGTATCATAAGCATGAAAATTTTTAAACTGATATCTAGCTTCAAAACTATGCAATTTAATATTAAAGCAAACCATGTTAAAAATCAAATTGTGTTCCTGTCATTCATTTCTTAAATAATGTCCAGCAGTCTGACATTTATAAAGTACAGTAATTAATTGACTCATTAATACCCAATACTGAAACAACTTTACTGAAAATCGCTGTTTATAGCTGTGATAGCCTCTGATGTCATTACAGAACTAACATTATGAAGAACATACTAAGCATTTACAAATGTAATTTTCTGACTTTGTCACTAGGGTCACCACAAGGTTATGAACTCCTTAAAATTCTATTATCTCCTGCATCTCACCCCCATATGTACACACACCAATGTCAAGAATGATGAAGTAAACACCACACCAACTTGTTTTACTTTTGTCAATGCTTTTATTTTAAAAACAAAACAATACAAAAAAGAATTATTCAGAATAAACTTCTGCAATGTTCAAATGCTTTTTACATTATGATATCCCTGGAGATTAGTGCAGGTTCTGCTTCGTATGGGCAAAGCCCCTCATATCTGCTCAAGATGTGAATTGTGATCTAGAAGAACAGAATATAAAAACAGATAAATCCAACAATGACAATATTGCAAAATACGGTTTACATTTTCTGGCTACAATTTTAAAAGTTAAAGGGGGTAAGCGGCATTGGCCCATGAGAGTCAGATTTACCAGTACAGTAAAGTGTACTCAATGCTCAAATCCCTGTAGCTGCTCTGCGACCCCAACAAGCTGCAAAATTTAAACACACACCTTTACTCACGCAAAAAGAGAAAAAATACTTTTAAAGGGAAGAGAAATTGTTGCAAGAGTGTCCCACATGGCCCAGGGGCAAAAAAGAAAGTTTTTGGGCAAAAAATTACAAGTTTAACTAACTGCCATACAAAACTAACATCAACATTTTGTTAGTGCTTATACGTAATTTAAACCTTACATACTGTGGTGTAATGCTCTTCAAATTCATAAAAAGAAAAAAAAATTGTGCTATAATTGAAAGAGTACTTTATGCCCCTGACTACTGTAATGATGGTCCTGTATGATTAGGGGGCCCGTACTGATCTTTCCCTGGCGTGCTATGGAGTGTGTGAAGGCACCTTAGTAATCTGTAATGTAAAGCAAGGCAACTGGCCCACAGAGCCAAAACACTGGCCTGTGAGCATGCACTTCTCTCCGATAACACTGTCCCTAACCCCTGTTCTTGTCTGTGCGACACTGTCACAGAAAACAGTACAGTACAATGCTCTAACCCCCTCTGTTTACCCTCTTTCCAAGCTGGTTACATTTGATGCCAGAACAGTGATCTTCTTTCTTTCTCCATTTCTCTAAGGTCCTCTTCAAATCGCAGCCTTCTATCCATTAAGTAGCCACTGTTTTGGGCTTTCATCCAGATTAAGTCCTGCAGCCAGTGAAATGCAAACAAAACAATAACAGGTCACGTTCTGGAACCTTCTTGGCAATCCAATCTGTTAGCTACATGCACAGGGAGTTTGGCGCTTTCACCTGCCTCTGGAGACAAATGCATACAAATTTCTAGTATTCAGTATTTAACATCCTCACTGTCCTGTTCAGATAAGCCATTCAACCACAAGCTCCATCTTTTCTTATAATGTTCAGCATCAGACAGTCTGTCATTGAGCTTATTTTCAGTTTGGTCTCTCGTCACGTTCCATTTGGCTGATGTTATTATCGTTCTTTAAACTCTCAATTTTGTGAAATGCAAAATTCCGAAATGTGTTTATTTCCGCAATTTGTAATTTTTTTTTAAATAATTTGTTCAAACTCATCAGATCTTTCATCATTTTACAATGTTACGGCACTTATAACATTTGCTTATAACTCACTCAAAGAAGGTGCCCCTTTATTTTTTTTTGGTGCTGGGCTCTTTGCTGGAATCTCATTGCACAAATCTCGCTCAAAGTTAAATGTTGTAGGTAAAAATGTGTTTTGCAGCAAAAAAAGGCAACAATACCATTAAAAGTTGTCATTTGAAAGGGGTTTAAAACCAACGCGTTGGACGATCGTTAGAAAAGGTGTGCATCGTCGCCATGTTGTAAGACGCCCCCTCATCCCATTTCGTTAGCGTTACTATTTAAACTCGGTGAAAAATTATATGAACGAATGAACATAAACAGCAAAAGCTACATACTCTGCCACCTGCGCACTGATGTTGCTATGTCTGCAACGATGACCTGTTTCTAACAACGCCTTGGTTGTTAGGCACTGCTTTTTACCTTTTTACTTTTATTAAAAGGACACATGCCACTGTTCCTGTATTCACATGCAGCTACTCTCTGGGTGCACCAGATCTACAAGTCTACTATGAAGGAGTGGAATAAACAAGTGATGGGCCTCCGAGCAGCCGCTGCTCGATACCATAGACATAGAACTAGACGCCGCATGACCAGAAGCATCGTTCGTCAACGCCGCCGCCATATTGCGAGTGGCACTGCTGTGGAGTGAAGTAATGGATAAAGATGCTTCACGCATGTGCTGCTTGGGATTGTGCAAACCGCTGTACGCTCCAAACCAGATCACAGGGATTACATTTCATAGGTAAAGATGAACAATTGTTTTGGTTATATTTGATCATTAGAAAATCCCGTTTTATAATCTTAATTTTAGCTACGACAAGCTAAGGTAGCAAAGCTATGCATTTATGTGCTCAAGTGAGCCCCCAAACAACGTTTTGGCTTAACGTATTTAGTCACTAACTATGTAGATTGTTGTTAGCTGTTAACATTTCTCAAACTTTGAAGGTTTCCCAAAGAAATACACCTCAGGAAGCAGTGGGAGGTAGCCCGTAGCAGCACCATATTGCCTGCCAGACTGAATACTCTCAAATTACAGAGTGGCAACACACGGAAAAAGCTAAGTAAGACAGTTCTGTTTCATGGATTTTAGATCCTATCCTGCATATATTTAAGTAACCACATTGTGTGTGCGTGTGTGTATGTGAGAGAGAGAGATCGAGAGAGGAATGAGTGAAATGTTTTCAGAAATTATTAAGCCAATTTGTATACAATAAAATTGTTTATTTTTGTCATTAAGTGTATCATTTCACTGTTAAAAGAAAGACAAAGATGACTGGCAGTTAACAGTGCAAAATTCACAATTGGTATGCCAGTTTGAAAAGATAAGTTTTGAGGGCAGTTTTAAAATGTGTTATTGAATCGAGCTGACGTATATGAGAGGGAAGAGAATTCCCGAGTTGAGGAGCACTATGAGAGACGCTCGAGCTCCCAGAGCACAGAGTTTGATGTGCGGTACAGAAAGTAGAGCTGCAGATGAGGATCTGAGTGAGCGAGAGGAGTGTATTTGTTCAGTGGATTTAGAACAGCAGGTTATTATCCTGGCAGCAGAATTTTGAAGAAGTTGTAAGCGATGGCAGATAGAATAGCATTACAGTAATCTATACGTGAGGTGACTGGGGCATTAACCAATACTTCAGTACTGTGTTGCATAAGAACAGGACAAAGTCTAGAAATGTTTCGGAGATGGAAGAAGGCAGTCCGAGAAATGTTACTAATATGGGATGAATTATTTAATAACAATAATAATAATAATAATAAATTATTATTATTTAATAATTGCTATTAATAGTGTATAAATGGATATAAATAAGTGTATTTAAACGATTCGCCAATATCTGTTGTATGTAAACAATACTGTTTTAAACTTTTTTTTTTTCATCAGAAAACCCGGTTTCCACGTCTACCGGTATTAGTTTCAACTAGCCGACGCCCGCCGTAGCATACGGCGGTGTAAGAATAGGAACGGAAAACGGTGAAAAAGGAATTCAGAAATCAAGAAGAAATAAATACTTCTTGAAAGACGCAGTCGTGAATAGGTGTTTTGGTGGAGACGACAGATAATTAGCATTTGCTTGCAGTGCGTCTGATAGTCCTTTGCATCATTCCACGCGCAGATCTTGTTGATGTAATCTGAGATAGTTGAGACGCGCGCCCTCTGCTAATCTGTACCCGTAAAATTGGCATTGAGTAAGCCGTATTCGCTTGGCGGTTCTTTTATCGGGAACATGCTGTAAATATTTGTGTCAGCCAATGTCTCCGTAAGGGAATAAAACTGGGTAAACCATAGGATCGCAATTCATATTGAGCGTGGAAATCTGTTTACAGGAGTTGCCAATGGGGTAGATGCAAATGTCCCTTTCGGCGGTTCGCCATCTTCTCCGACGAAAATCGCTGCAACATCGGTGTGACATGTCTAGGCATTGTGTCGTCGTAAATCCTGCCTAGGGTTTTCCTTGAAAACCATTCGTACAGATGTTGTTGGATTGGACTGAGCGATTTCATGCATGTGTTTGTATGATTCAGCGAAGGGGTTGATGGTTCTGAGCATGGAATCTAGCTGGAGAAGTAAAATTTCGCGGCATACAGAGTTTGCTTTATTTTGTAAGCGTACTTCAGTAGCTTGCGCAGTGTCAAAAACATCCAACTGTCCATATCATGGAGAGGTAGAAGTGTTAGCGTATAGTGGAGAGATTTGGTGATGAACTTGTCCGTGAATTTTAAAACAGTATGGTCCGTGGACAGGAGGTTGAGTTATCTGTGCACCCATAGAAGCAAACGCTGGAGAAGAGTTGTGAGAGCACTTTTCCCACTCGCAATATGGCGGACGCGCTGACGTATCGTGTCGACTGGGCAACACAGTGAATGCGGCGTCTATCTATATATGTCTATGCTCGATACTAACGTGTCGAGGTTTCAGAAAACGCGAGGCAGCAATGGCCGCTTGAGCGGCACGTGATATCAGCGCGAAGGATGACGGTCGTCTCCCTATCACATGGCCAAGATGGCGGTCGTGTAGTGTTTTCATTCCAGAAAACGAGTTTTCGCCTCGGATTTTGTTAAATTTGATGTAAATGATTAATATAACGAAAAAATTAGGAACGCTTCACGAATTTGCGTGTCATCCTTGCGCCAGGGGCCATGCTAATCTTCTCTGTATCGTTCCAATTTTAGTATATGTGCAGCCGAAGCTAACACGTTTTTGAGAAAAAGCGGGACAATATTTATACCCCAAACTTTGGGTACATTTGACCTTTTCGGGTAGAATGAAAAAAAAAACACAACATAGGTTATTAATGTGTTCTTTATGTTTTATCCTGCTCAATACAGAACACATAAATGCTGTTGTCCGCAGTATAATATATCCACATTTACCAGCTTTGCTAAAGGGTATCGTTTGATAGTTGTTAAACTATTCATAATCCTTTTAGGGTGGATATAAAAATTATGCTACTTTCGGTTTGGGCAACCAGTAGGAGCTCGCATTCCGAAGACGACAAACTCGTCATCGCGGACGGCCTCATTAGGGAGTTGGTGCAAGTAGATACTGCTGCAGACCGGAGTACAATGGGCGTGAATATCATTTTCGACTTCAGCCAATCATATATTAAATTTGCGCACGTCAGTCACTGATCAGCCAATCGCAAATTTAAACGTCGCGGTCAATCACCGTTTTATTCAACAAATCGCCAATCGGTGTTATTTGTCATTCATGCTCCACTTTAGCCAATTGCCTTTTGGATACGTAAAAAGAAAGGTGGGTGTAATTTCTAAAGGTGGACGTGAAAGATAATTTCTAAAGGTGGACGGTCAAGATAAAGTGACTGTAAGAGACGGGGTGTATACTGTATTCATAAAATACCTCTGCGACGATAGTCTACTAGTGTCAATATCTTACACTATAGCACTTTGTCGAATGCATTATTAAGACTGCAGTGTATTTTTACCACAGTCGTTTATGAAGTAGCGGTTCTGAAAAATAATAATAAAAGTTTGCATATGAGATATTTATCGTTACTGAACAACGTATGAAGAAAATTTAAATGAACATAACAATACAAATTTGTGTCCGCCTAATTTTAATGGATTGACGTGGACTTAAGTGTGGGCTCTACTTGATTAAGTCAGTCAGATTAAAACAAATGTTTGACTGTCGGTGTTTACTCGAATGTCCAAATGAAATAGCCGCCAACATTTAACGGCTCACCTTAAAGACGGGCTATAAACGTATTACAATTTTAAACGTTGAATAAACTGTCAGAGTTCCTAATATTCCGTTGTAGCCCCTTCTTGCCTGCAGATCAGCCTCTGTTCTTTGTTTGCTGATGTCAATATTCTTCGGTCTTCATGTCTGTTCTCAATATACCAGCAGCTCTAGTGAGTTTCTTGCCTGTGAATCAAGTATTTAAGTTTATTTTTTAGCTGTATTATGATTACAGATTATTACAAATCACATACTTGACACTCTCACGTTCAGGTATCAGGGAATATAAAACGTTAAGAAAGCTGGCAATAAAATTGTGACTTTAAAGAATGCATTGGCTGTCTCTATGTTATCAATGTTAAATGTAAGAAACACAGTTTTCATAGTGCCAATAGTCACCTTTCAATTATTATTTTTACAATGAAGTTTACTATGTTAAACGATCTTTGAAGAGCAAATATTATGCTTTCAAAAGACTAATAATTTTGCAGTTTTTGTGACTGTGCACCTGTTAATCAGGGTATTCAATTATTTGACTTAATTGGACCTTTATTACTTTTGGGATTTTAAATACCTCTTTAAGGTCATCAAATATGTGTTTATTATAATACATATTACTTACATTTAGAGATTAAAACATGACAGATGTTTGTTCATATCTCATTTATCCTCCATTTGACTCCATCAGGTCCTACTGGTGTGCTGAACACATCAGCCTGTCTTTAGGGTCTCTGAGATTGGAGGAGGTCAGGAGTCCAACTGTACAGCAGGCACTGATGGGCATCAGCATCACGACTGGTAACAAGATAGAGATGACAGATATTTGAGCTGGACATAATCCTATATGAGTATCCAAGCAAACAACATATTAAGAGCACACAGAGTCTGTATACTCCAGTATGGCCCTGACATAACAACCTGTACAGCTGTAAATGACTCCACTTAACTGGTCATTTTAGCACACACTGCACTGAGTCTGTCAAGTCTGAACCATTAAATAATTCAATCTGAACAGCTGGGAATTTATTTTGGCAATGATATTTCTGATAAGGCATTTTTATATTGTCGTTTCTCATTGGTTTATACTGAAAATCTGGTTTACATCAATGTAGTTTTCAATAGTATGTATTATATATATAGTATATAAAAAAAATTAAAGGAACACTTTGAAAGCACATGAGATCTTAATGGGGAAAAAAATCTTGCTGGCTGTCTCTACTGCTATGGACTGATATGTTAGGAACAAAAGGATGGCACATCGTTTGTTGGAAATGAAAACGATGAACCTACAGAGGGCTGAATTCAAAGACATCCTGAAAATCAAAGGGAAAAAACAATGCGGCAGGCAGGCAGGCGAGTCCATTTTGCCGAAATTTCATTGCAGCAACTCCAAATAGCACTCAGTAATTTGTATGGCCCCCATGTCCTTGTGGGCATGCCTGACAATATATTGGGGGGGGGGGGGTTATGCTGCTAATGAGATGAAGGATGGTGTCCTGGGGGATCTCCTCCCAGATCTGGACCAGGGCATCACTCCTGGACAGTCTGAGGTGCAACCTGGTGGCGTCGGATGGACTGAAACATAATGTCCCACCCAGAGGTGTTCTTGGGGCAGTCAATGGGATCAATTCCTTCATCCTCTGACCACATGAGGCCGGCCGTTGTGGTGCACCAGGAGGAACCCAGGAGCCACTGCACCAGCATAGGGTCTGCCAATGGGTCCAAGGATTTCATCCAGATACCTAATGGCAGTCAAGGTGCCCACTGTTGTCTAGTCTGTAGAGGTCTGTGTGTCCCTCCATGGATATACCTCCATAGACCATCACTGACCCACCAACAAACTGGTTATGCTGAAGTACGCCACAGGCAGAATAACATTCTCCATGGCTTCTCCAGACCCTTTCACATCTGTCACATGTGCTCAGTGTGAACCTGCTCTCATTTGTGAAAAGCACAGGGTGCCCACCAGTGGTAGACCTGCCAATTCTGGTATTCTATGGCAAATGCCAATCGAGCTCCCTGGTGCTCACTAGAGGACGTCAGGCCACCTTCAGGCCACCCTCCTCAAGTCTGTTTGTGATTGTTTGGTCAGAGACATTCACACCAGTGGCCTGCCTGCTGGTGGTCATTTTATAGGCTCTGGCAGTGCTCATCCTGTTCCTACTTGGCCAAAGGAGCAGAAACTGGTGAGTCCTGCTGATGGGTTAAGGACCTTCTACGAGGGGCCCTGTCCAGCTCTCCTGAAGTAACTGCCTGCCTGTCTCCTGGAATCTCCTCCATGCCCTTGAGACTGTGCTGGGAGACGCGGCAAACCTTCTGGCAATGGCACATGTTGATGTGCCATCCTGGAGAAGTTGGACTACCTGTGCCAGCTCTGTAGGGTCCAGGTATGGCCTCATGCCACCAGTAGCGACACTGATCGTAGACAAATGGAAAACAAGTGAAAAAACAGATGAGGAGGGAAAAATGTCAGTGACCTCCACCTGTTAAACCATTCATTCCTGTTTTGTGGGTCGTCTCATTGTTGCCCCCCCCCCAGTGCCCCAAAGCAGCTGAAACTGATGTACAAGCCCCACTGCTACTTAACTGACCAGATCAATAGCCCACAAGTGTCACTGACTTGATGCTGTACTCTCATTAAAAAGGGTTCCTTCCATTTTTTGAGAAGATATATCTATCTATATCTATATCTGTATATATAATGTCAAGACCTTAGAACAACAAGGTCCTAGCTGTGAGTCATGGTTTTAGAATAGTGTACTGAGCTTCAAACGTTTTGACTATTTATCAGACATATACAATCCTTGTCTTTTAATTATTGTTCCCATATATAAAACCTGTATTTTAAGTTAAAAATGCAAGTGTTATTGAAAATGTGACTCCTAATAAAAGATAAGTAAGAACCATATTATTCTAGAGTAAGTTTGTAAGTGAACAGCAAAGCCTTGATCAGGATGCTCCGTTTCCAAGCTCTTTTATCTTGTGGGATTACTAGCAAAGTGCACACCATTTGTAACCATGCGGATACAAGTGGAGGCGCTGGTCATATCTATCAGTTCTAACAGTGTTAATACGCAAGGTGATTGGACCAGCACCACTTAAACAGAACACTCAGTATTATCACTACCAAAAACAAGATTTTATTAATAATTATTCAATATAAAAATTGTGCAACAATTTCAAGAAATATTTACAATTATCAACAATGATTGGTCAGTTGAATTGAAAGAAAGAATGCACAAAGATTAAATTTAACAAACAGACTGATCAAGGAATATACTGAAGTATTGAAACAACAGCATGCCCGCTTCTATATATTATATATAAATAAAACAACAATGTAAAATGCATAACAACTGTACAAAGCAGTTATAACAATTAAAGAAAAAATCCAAATGACATCAATTGTCTAAAAACAGACACGCAATTTCAAATATACAGAACTTAATCAACAATCTTTAACAATAACAGAAAGTGTCCTTTATTATTTACATCAATAGTTACATTAAATATATACAACTCTATTATGCACAGTCATTTTAACACACAGAAATAAAAAAGGCAAAAGAGAAGTAAAGAAAGAGACACATTTATTTGAGTAGGGTTGAGATGTAATCCTGAGTTTAAATGCCTCAGTGGTGCTTTCCTTGTGCTTCCAATTGTTGCAAAACAAGTACAGTATGTCAAACTCTTCCCTCTCACTAAAAAAACAAAACAAAAACAACCACACAAATGAACAAATTCTAATCATACCAACCAGAAACACTTCTGCATTTGTCATTTGAAACCACAATTCTTGACCTTGTAAAGTTTAGAATAAATGCTATATATGGCATAATTCTAAATGTAATTTTACCAGTACTAAAAATGTACTAATGTACAGTTTAAATGTCACTTTAAACATATATATTCACATTTATATATATTTAGTTTATATTCTTGTCTAAATTCACAACAACTATAGGGTATTCTGTTTAACAGAATAATGGCGCTGAAAAGAAAAAGAAAGGACTGTTTATTTTCCACATGACGTACCACTCACTGTATACTGGTCCATCCATGAACAGATTTTCTGCCTCTGGCAGAGAAATCCTCTCAACTGTTTATATAGCTTTAATAAGAGCCTATCAAAAACACAGAAAAAGAGAGGATGTTACTCATAGACACACTTTCTGTACTCATTAGAGATTTACTGAAGGCTAATTAACCTCTGGCATCAGCACATCCAGAATGATGCGAACTCTGTCAATCCTCTCAAAAGTGCCTACAGCTCTTGACAGCACTTCATCCAAGAAGTTGTAGAGGCCATCTATCAGCTCCTCATCTTCTATATAAGTCATTACCCGGTGACCTTTAGGATTTTCATAATTTTTTAACCATTTGGACGATACCTTACGAGATACAACAGCCTGTTGGACAAGAAAATACAAGTGTTTGGCACTATAAAGTCATCATAGCTCTTTGCTGCCAGATAGATTACAATACTAAAGTTTACTTGTCATCTGAACTAAGTTACCAGCAAGTGATCATCTGCTCCATGGTCCTTTATTATGAACTCTAACAGTTTTTCATGACGAGTCCTCCTGTAGGCCCTGCTGATCTCTGCAGCTGCAAAAATCTGAGCCACTTGTTTTTCAGTCAGCTGCCCTGCTGCAGCCACACAGCCAGCCTGCTCTCCTACACTGTGGACACACACAAATAAATGCATCAGACTGTCACATGTAGTTTTTGTCTTATGCAAGCTGTCTGGTTTTGGTCTGAACAGTTGTGTTTTCTCGGAAAAGTGGACACATTGGAAGACAGTTGAAACTGTGAGGATTACTCTGTGGATCACTACAAAAACTCTTGTTGGATGTGATCTCAATAGCGTTTCTGAATACATCCATTACTTCAGAGTATTATGATTGCACCAGTCCGGACACTGGCTAAAGTAATATGCAAGTCACAGAAAAGCTTTGAAGATATTTTTATTCTAACCATCAAAATAACCAATCTAACACTCCCCATGTGACAACGGGTCAAAAAGCTTATGACAATCCTTCATACCATGTTCAATTTTAAGGTTTTTACTCAAGTTGAACCAAGTATCAAACCACAGTGGTAGACTAAGTTCTACATTAATACCTTGGTGTGGCTGTATCAGTATATTCCTCAACGAGTTCACTGCTGCCATGATCTTCTTGGTCCTCACTTTTAGACATTAAAATATTGATGTTACTCATTTAACAGAAAAAAAAAAGAGTGCCAGTAAAAATTTACCTGTATACACCAAAACACACACTGGTGTATTTAAAGTAACACTATATGAACTTATTTAGACATTAAAAAATGTAAAATTCCAAGCTTATTTAAACTATTTTCCCCTGGTTGGATGTGAGGTGTCACCTTTGATTGTCCAAGCATCCCAAAAAGGCGCGTCTCCAAAAGCAGGGTACCCGCACCGGCACTCAGCAATGGCACACTCAGAACAAGTACCAGTATCTGTAAATTATTCTAACAAGGCACAGGTCATTTGGCACCCACTAAACCAGACCATAGGAGATGGCCACATAAAATTATGGGATAAATTGTTAACAAAACAAAAAGGAAACACTGAATATTTACCACCCATACTCAGCCTGAGTTAATGGGAAAAGTGGGATACATGTACCTCCGTAGGAAACTGCTGTTCTGTGGTGATCTCGCAAGTGTTCATTTGCTCGTATATACGAGCGTGAAGAATACAGTCGCGAATGACAGAAAGGGCACAAAAACACATCTGAATATTAAAGTACGGACGGAATGTCTGTGATATTTTTGATCGTGATATGATCCTGTTTAAAAAAATGTAAAATAACATTACAGCGTTTTAATCGAATATCTCACAAATGTAAATATGCACAGAGTTAATAGGGAACCAAACTACTGGCGGTGATCTACTAGCATTCCACTGAGCACCAGAGAGGGGGTGGGTATGGGTGGATGTTGCCCGTGAAACTTGCTTTGCGTTGTTTGAAGATTTGCCGGCACCGCTGAGTGCCGGACCACTTCAAGCACTGAATATGCATCAATTACTACAGAGAAAATGATTATTAATACAAACGTGAATACAATATATATTAATATTTATACAAATGTACAATCACAACAAAGAAACAAAAGGTTATTTGAAAAACACGAAGAAAACTTAGCAATTGCAAATTTTATACGTTTTAATTTAGAAGCAAACTTACTTCCATTGTCAGAAATAACAAACAATTCGTTTCATCGCTTCTTCTTTGGTCTAATAGAGTTTCTTCGCTGCTACTGTTTCAAAAGAAACTCTATGAGGCGGAACCTCAAAGCGGTAGGGATCACTAAATGTGAAAAGATTGGTGGAAGTTACACTTGATAGACAACTTCAAACATTGAGTGAGTTTTTGATTGTCATACTTTAACAACAATCTCATTCGTTGAAATTCTGAATTAGCCAATACTATCCACTTCCATTTACAGTTATCCCGCCTTCAGATCCGCCCATAATGTCTCCGGTCTGCAGCAATACCCTTCTCAGTTGGTGGAGGGTTGGATAGTGAGGCGGTGTCACTACCCGATCTGTGGTGCCTGCACAAAGACAACCCGAACTGCGCACGCATGTGCAGAACTTTACTATTACGACCCTGCCCGATCTGCGTTTTTTTACTTTGCGACACGAGTCCACATCCGATTTGGCTCGCGCACATGCTCTCTGCTTAATTAAAATTTATTTCACGACTCTGCCCGATTTGATCTGCGCATGTCTAATGTTTTACGACACACGTTACTCGTCATTTTTGTGTTGCCGTTTATCACCGTCTGTAAGTGGTCTTCTTACTGGAAAAGATTTTGTCGCCTGAAAATTTTGACTCCATTCGAATGAAGAGGGAGCGAAATGAAATGCGACGTATGTCTGTGAACTTTATAATGGATACATATCGCTTTTTGTAAGTACATCGTATTGATGAAAAAGGCAATAAGAATTTTCATTTTTAGTTGCAATACGACATTCGTTCTCTCGTGTGTGTGAAATGTGAAAGTCGCAGCATTTTCCGTATTTGGGTTAATGGATGTATTTAATTTATTTCGTAAAACCTATTAGCATTTGGTGGTGTGTTTCTTTTAACATTTGTTCACATTTTTTATCTTAAAAGAGTGAACGGCATGCTAATAATTAAGCAAAAAATCAAGGTGTCGAATTAGGAATAGAATTAGGAGTGCACGACTGACACTCGACGGGTGTAAAGTGTGCCCTCCCAAGCCATCGGTATTTTTTATGTTGATATCCGATTACATCAATACAATAGTTTTTCCATAGTAAAGTTAACAAATGTATAATAATGAAGGCTAAATTACATACAAGAGTAGCAATAGCTAAGTTATTACAAGAAAGCGAGATGCAGATAATAGCATTACAAATTGTTAATGAAGCAGATCAGAATCTTACACGTTTTAATTATTTTAGTGTGTCTTCCGTTTTTAAAGCTATTTCTAGCATATTAATGTCCATACAGAAATATGTAACAGGGTCTAACATTCTGAACTTTAGACTTATGTATCGGAAATTTATTAAGCAAGGAAACCACAGTTACTGCATTTTCAAACATTTAGTCTTTAAAATTGTATACAGAAGAAGAACAATACTTAAACAGTGAGATATTGGTTTGTCATTGAAGACAGTAACAGAAATAAATCCTTATAAAACATTTTGGAGTAGGAGCAGAAGTAAAAGAAATGTGAGAGGGGATTTGTCTTAATTTGTACATAAACTACATTTTGGCAATATATTGTCATACTTATGAATTAATTTGTTAGTTGGCTAGTATTTATTCATGATTTTGAAATTGATTTCTTTAACCTTGTTTGGTAGAAAAAATTCTGTGGCAGAAAACTGGCAATTTTAAAATTTATATCCAAAGCCATCAGAGAAGTGTGGCGAGTGTCTGATGTGGCACGATGACAGGCTGGGCACCTGCTGTTGTCATTTGTCATTAGCTTATCATTTAAGCTGTTGGTTTAGGAGGAGTATACACACATATACCTTTAACTGAATATAATGGAGAAGGCTTGCTCCTTAGAAATAACTTATTTCATATTACTGCAGTTAGAAATACAATGCCCCTTCATTGTATTTTTTTTTCTTGACCCTACAGGATTTTGAGAAAGCTGTCCTGTGATGTGTGCCGTGCTAGTTTGGTAACAGATGCTGTACCGGCATCACATGATCAAAGGTACAACTTGCTCACATTGAAAAAAAAAATGAGGTGTGATGATTGCTTCTGAGGGTACAGTCAAGGTGGTCAAAGTAGCTGTGCGTTTTATCTGACAGTCGACATTAGGGCAAGCTATCAGTATATGTTTGATCAATCAGTTTGTTCAGATGATGTGTTTTTTCTCAAGGAGCTCATTGAGGAAACACAGTTTGAAATTGACAACCATCATTTTATGCTCATGTCTTTATTTGTGTCTGTCTTCCACAAACTAAGGCTGCACCATATTGCCAGTCTAAATACTCTTAAATTACAGAGTAGCAACACACGGAAAAAGCTATGTAAGACAGTTCTGTTTCATGGATTTTAGATCCTATCCTGTGTATATTTAAGTAACCACATTGCGTGTGTGTGCGCGTGTGTGTGTGAGACAAAGAGCGATCGAGAGAGGAATGAGTGAAATGTTTTCAGAAATTATTAAGCCAATTTGTATCAGAGGTGTGACCAGAACATCATGTGTGGGTGGGCATTTGGCTTGTCTGGGGGGGTCAAAAAATATCCATCCATCAATCCATCCCCATTTTTGTAGGGGGTTCAAATAATAATAACAACATAGTTTTATATAACATATAAAAGCAAAAATTGTGGCATAAATAATAACCTATTGTTCAATAAAATTAACAGAGGCAATGGAACTTGAATTATTATTTTTTGTGAACAAATATAGAACTACATCTACAAGGTAAATAATATCAATAAAGTCAAATGTATACAACATACTGTATGAGAGCAAGAACAGAAACGTGGCCCATTGTAGTCATTAGCGAGGCTATAGGATATCAGTTTCCAGTGTTTAACCTGGATATTATATGCAGGACCAGTCTGCGGTTACTCTTGGCAAATTCTGAAATAAATTCATTCATGTCTAGATTTTCTGTAATGTTTTTCTTTTCCTTGAATGCAGCATTGTTCGGCGGAGTAGAGTGAGAATGCGGTTCAAAGTAGAAAAAGAGCTTTCACATGCAGCTGAAGACACACCAATGATGAGTGCTGTGACATACAGTAATCCCTCGCTATATCGCGCTTCGCCTTTCGCGGCTTCACTCCATCGCGGATTTTATATGTAAGCATATTTAAATATATATCGCGGATTTTTCGCTGCTTCGCGGGTTTCTGAGGACAATGGGTCTTTTAATTTCTGGTACATGCTTCCTCAGTTGGTTTGCCCAGTTGATTTCATACAAGGGACGCTATTGGCAGATGGCTGAGAAGCTACCCAACTTACTTTTCTTTCTCTCTCTCTTGCGCTGACTATCTGTGATCCTGACGTAGGGGGTGTGAGCATACTTAAAAGCTCAAAGGGCATGTATTGATTTTTTTATCTGTCTCTCTCTATCTCTCTGCTCCTGATGGAGGGGGTGTGAGCTGCTGCCTTCAACAGCTTTGTGCCGCGGTGCTTCGCATACTTACAAGCCAAACAGCCCTATTGATTTGTTTGCTCCTTTGAAAAGGAAGATATGTTTGCATTCTTTTAATTGTGAGACGGAACTGTCATCTCTGTCTTGTCATGGAGCACAGTTTAAACTTTTGAAAAAGAGACAAATGTTTGTTTGCAGTGTTTGAATAACGTTCCTGTCTCTCTACAACCTCCTGTGTTTCTGCGCAAATCTGTGACCCAAGCATGACAATCTAAAAATAACCATATAAACATATGGTTTCTACTTCACAGATTTTCTTATTTCGCGGGTGGCTCTGGAACGCAACCCCCGCGATGGAGGAGGGATTACTGTATAGCGAATGCAACATAGGGAAGGCCTCTTTGTACTGCTGAATGCATTTGCATGCTTCAGAGAGATTAGCATCAGCTGGCAGTTTATTGATCAACATTGCTTTTGCCACAGCAATTTCATTTTGCAAACTCATGCTGTTTTGCTCTGTGCCTGCAAGTGCCTGAAGTGGTTTCAGGAGAGAATGATCAAGAAATAATTCTGATTTTGACAGGAGAAGCGATGTGGCCCTCAATAATTCAACATTTCTCTGAGAGAATCTTGTCTCCATTTCCACAATAGCTCTATCGAGAATGCTGAACATAGCCCTTTTAAAAGTCTGATTAGGAGCAATTTGTTCATCAGAGTCACCATGCCCAAGTGTAGACACGACAATACTATCATCAAGCTGTGAATTAACTTTCCATTTCCTTTTGAGCGAATTGGTAGGCCTACTTTCACACTGAGAGAAATGCTCCTCCCAGAATGAGTCGCATCTCATCTCCTTCAGTGTGGCCAGTGAAGCTGTCACCACCTCCCCAGCAGTGCTAAAATCCACTGCATGTGCCTGTAGAATTGCATTGGCTGGTTTCAGCACACCAAGCACATGAAGGAGGAATTTTCCTGTATTGAAGAAATTCTGCTTTTTTAATTGTGTCAAAAGACTACATGCCTCTATGCAAATGTCAAAAGGGGCAGTGTCAGCCTCTGCTAACTCTGAGAGAAGGCCCCTTATAGCTTCCTCATTGTTGACAATGGACTTTGTGATATCATAATGACTGGTCCATTGTATTTCTAGAAGTCTTTTCAGTGTGGGTGTATTGTATGTGTGTGAAACATAATGTCTGTGACAAAATGTGTTCAATGAATTTGACCAGTCAAAGAACATCTTAGCCAGAGGTTCTGATTCCATTGCATGTATCACTGTTAAATGGAGCTGGTGGTTGTAGCAGTGTACATATGGAATGTACTTACCAACTTTGTTTTGTAACAAAGCCTGGACACCACCCCTTACCCCAGACATGACAGAAGCACCATCAAAACACTGACACACTAAATTGTCTGGGTTGTAACCTAGCTCAGAGAGATGTGACAGAATTTGGTTACAAATATATTCGGCATCAAGCTGATTCAGTTCAATTAAGCCAATCAAGTGTTCTTCAGGGATGGAGTTCTGGACAAATCTAATCACTACAGACAAATTCTCAATGTTACAGCGATCCCTGGTACCATCACTTTTAATGCAAAGACCAGGAGAGTCAGCTTTTTCATATTTGGTCCTGATATCTTTTATCACCATTTTGACAAGAGTCTCAATTATTTCATTTTGAATTACATTGGATGTGTATTTTGCGTTGTCTGGGATGTATTTTACAATTTCTGCAATTTTGGCATCTTTTTTGATTGTGTAATCAAAGAACTTAAGGAAAAGTCCTTCCTCCCCACCTTCGTGATTGTGACCACACAGAGCCAGTTCATTGACTGCAAGAAACTGAACGGCCTCCCCAATGCTTTTCACATAATATCTATTCTTTTCTATCTGGGTTTGACCCAGTAGTTGAACTATGCTTTCACCCGTCTCTGCCCGGGGCCAATACTCTTGCCATGCAGACATGGCTCTGATGTGCGGGATACTAGACGTGTGTTTGTGGAAGCTGCCACCATCTTTTTTCTAGAGCTTTTTTCCAATTAGTGTAGCCGTGTTTGGTGAATATGTCCTCGCAGTCCGAATTGGAAACAATTTGTGGCAGGCAAAGCAAAAGCTGCCATCACGGACAACAGAATATTCAAGCCATGGTCGAGATTGATACCAGCTTGCACAAAAACATCTGAGTGTCTTTCCAAATGCGCACTTGGGATAATTAATTAAAATGGGCTGGGATGGGCTATCCCTATTTAAGTCAGGCAAACCGGACTGTATATTTTGTTGAAGGCAGAGGTTTGGAGTACCCGACACAGGCGCAGAGCTGGAGGATTGTGTAGGCTTATCTACATCTTTTGGGAGTTTCAGTTCCCGACGTGGGTGCGCTGTGCTCCGTGTTGGTAGCAGCGGTGTTGGGCTCAACCGTGGAGCCAGCAGCTTGCACAGGGACAGAGGCTGAAGATGTCTGCTTTTTAATAAGCCACCTATGCATAGCCTTTGGTGTTACCAACCAGAAAATAAAAGAAGAATGGAACGTATACGCTGTTTTAATTAAAGAATGCGGTCAACAGGTTCAGAATGTGCTGCAAAATGTGCGGTGAAGTGAACCGTGAGCAGCACAGTGCCTGTCTAGTGGAGGAGGCACTGATGGATACGCCCCAAATTCAAACGGGAAGATTGGAAAGCAACTCAGTTTTGAAAATCAAATGTTATTCTTCTCCAGAGTTTTCATTGGACAGACAGAGCATTTCGCAGGGTGGGCACGGCTTGTCTCTGGGGGGCAGTGCTCACGCCTCCGATTTGTATGCAATAAAATCATTTATTTTTGTCATTGAGCGTATCATTTCACTGTTAAAAGAAAGACCAGACTGCCAGTTGCAGTCTTACTATTTTGACTTTCAGACATTGGTCAAGTTTTCGTCTCAATAATTAATAATAATAATAATACATTTTATTTAATAGGTGCCTTTCTTAGCACTCAAGGACACCTTACAATAAAATTAAACAGTAAAATTAAAACAAGATAATGATAAATCAAAAAGCAATAATTAGCAAACAAACAAAGATAACTGGCAGTAACAGTGCAAAATTCACAATTGGTATGCCAGTTTGAGAAGATAAGTTTTGAGGGTAGTTTTAAAATATGTTATTGAATCGAGCTGACATATATGAGAGGGAGGAGAATTCCAGAGTTGAGGAGCACAATGAGAGACGCTCGAGCTCCCAGAGCACTGAGTTTGATGTGCAGTACAGAAAGTAGAGCTGCAGATGAGGATCTGAGTGAGCGAGAGGAGTGTAAGTCTGTTGGAGAGCAGTGAGGTTGTGGAGAGCTTTAAATGTTAAGAGCAGTATTGTGTATTGTATTCAGTAGTGAACAGGGAGCCAGTGAAATTGAGAGAGAATAGGTGTAATATGTTCAGTGGATTTAGAACAGCAGGTTATTATCCTGGCAGCAGATTTTTGTATAAGTTGTAAGCGTTGGATAAGTTTTTGTGGGATGCCAGATAGAATAGCATTACAGTAATCTATATGTGAGGTGTCTAGGGCATTAACCAATACTTCAGTACTGTGTTGCATAAGACAGCGGTTCTCAAACTGTGGGGCCCTCCGGGGGCGCGAAGTAACAAAAAAGGAGGCGTGAATGTTGCCATATGTGGCGTAATTTTGCTATTTGTAGGAAAATTTTAAACTTGTAACGGTGTATTGGCAGCAAAAAATATAGGAATAAATTTTATTAGGGTTTCACAAAAACGTTAGGGGGGGCGCGATTAAAACTGTTGTGAAAACTCGGGTCACAAATACTTAAAGGTTGAGAAATGCTGGCGTAAGAACAGGACAAAATCTAGAAATGTTTCAGAGATGGAAGAAGACAGTCCGAGAACTGTTACTAATATGGGAGGAATTATTTAATAATAATAAATAATAATAATTATTATTATTTAATAATTGCCATTATTAGTGTATAAATGGATATAAATAATTGCATTTAAACGATTCGCCAAAATCTGTTTTATGTAAACGATACTGTTTTAAACATTATTGTTTTTTCATCAGAAAACTTGGTTTCCACGTTTACCTGTATTAGTTTAAATGGCACTTTTGCCACTCGCAATATGGTGCACGCGCTGACGTATTGTGTCAACTGGGCAACACAGCGAATGCAGTGTCTATCTATATATGTCTACGGGCATTAGTTTAAATGGCACTTTTGCCACTCGCAATATGGTGCACGTGCTGACGTATTGTGTCGACTGGGCAACACAGCGAATGCAGTGTCTATCTATATATGTCTATGGGCACGCAGATCGGGTAGCGACAGGTGGATCCTGATTTTAAACCGGAAATGGAGATTGGCTGAGAAACTAGCATGGTGGGAAAAGATAGAAGAGCGGTTGAAACTAGGAAAAGAAAAACAAAAATAATGCAAGTATACTTTTGAGCAATGGTGAAGAAGGGCAAGTTTCACTTAAAAAGAAAGGAAGAATTTAAAGTATTAGTTACAATTGAGTCTTCCCAATCTTACATAAATCCAGTTAAACTAAAGAAAGAGGTGAAATCTGCATTGGGTGATATAGATAGTGCTCAGACAGCGAGAAGTGAAATATTGGTATTCAGTAAAAGTAGTAAACCATGTGAGAGAGCTTTAAAAATGAAAAGTTTAGTTGGTAAAAGAATAGAAGTGCTTTTTGCTATATGATGATAAAAGTGGTAAGGGAGTAATAACAGGAGTTCCCCAAAAGTTAACTAATGAACAAATTAAAATCCATTTATTGGGACATAAAGTAGTATTGATAGATTATCTGTTTTTTCCCCCCTTTTCTTAAAATTGGTAGCCCTTTTACTTCTTTGATCTTATTTTGACGAAATGAAAATACCAGAAAGAGTATGTTTAGGGTACTTAAGCTATAATGTAAGAATGTGTATCCCCCTATAGATTAGATGTCATAGTAAACTGAGATGTAGTAGATGCAGAAATGAGCATAAGTATGAAGAATGTAAAAAGACGTTAAACCAAAATGTTGTGATCGTCGGGGAGAACGTAGCGCAGCATATAGAGGTTGTAAGGCACTAAAGAGAGCTGCTGAGGTTCAGAAAGTTAAAATGGGTTTAGGAGTGTCATATGCCGTAGTGTAAAAAAAATCTGTCAGTGATGAAGCAGAATGTGAAATCGATGGATGTACGTAAACATACTTGTTCTGTTACGACACACTCCTTAATATTTGAAAAGTTGAAATTTGTAATGTTTATAGGAGATGTGATAAGCTGTACATCTCAGACAGTGAGTCGTACTGAAAAAAATATTATTGTCAAGGTGGCAGAAAGTTCTTGGTTTAACAGGCATTACATGTACAACTGTAAATGGAAATTTGATGGGTAGGCTGGTATCAGCTCGATCTCAAAGTGAAGGAACATAATGGGGTTTAAAATAGAGCAATGGAATGCTAGAAGCTAATGCGTATGGTCAGGAGTTTAAAAAGTTTATATCTGATAGAGCTATTCCCACAGATGTTATACGTGTTCAGGAGAAATGGCTGTTACCTCACTTTAGTTTTTGTTTGCATGATTATATAGTAGCAAGACATGACAGATTAACTGGTAAAGGGGGCGGAGTGGCTACTTTTATAAGACATAGTTTGGGATATAGAGCGGTGAATGTAAATGAAAAATATGAAACAGTAGTTTTAGAATTATTTGATACTGAAGGAGAAGTAATAGTAGTTACCTTTTACAATCCTTGTGAGATATTGTCTGTTGAATTATTGTCATCTATATATATATAATTCAGCTTACTGAAGAATAGTGTGGTGTTGGGATTTTAATGCAAATAGCTCGTTGTGGAGTAGTGTTAGGACAGATAAAATGGTTTAGTGATTGAAGTTGTTTTTTTTAGATATGTGTAATATGGTTTGTATTAATAAAGGAACAAGAACAAGGTTTAATATACAGAATCAAACTGAGAATGTCCGTGACCTTTGGCAGGAATTAGTAGATAGAAGATTATGAAGGACACATCATTAGGGAATTATTATAATCTTATAATATTTAGATCTGGGATAGAATTATACAAAAATAAAGTAGTATAAATAGGTGGAATTTTGCTAAAGCTATTTGGGAAAGATTTAATAAAACATGTGAAGAGGGGTTAAAAAAAGTAATTCTAGAAGATAACGTGGATAATTGTAATGAAAAGAAATGCAGTGTTATTTATAAATCAGCTTTAGAAGTAATACTTAAAAGTCAGGGTGCTAGGAGAACAAAGGCTGGTCCATGGTGGAATGAAAACTGTTATGAGATAATCCAGGAAAGGAACAAAATCTTTAGGAGAATTAAGAAATGTCACACTATAAATATGAAAAGGCTCAGGCAGTTGTTAGAAAAACTGTAAAAAAAAAATGCAAAAAATGTATTGGAGAACACAGTGTGATAAGATCAGGAGGGATATTAAAATAGGGGACGTATAGAATAGGATTAAAGCAATGGAAGGAGTTAAACAGGATATAAGACATTCAATTCTGATTAGTGAGGGCAAGTAGTATGTTACCGATGATGAGAAGGCTGAAATATTAGATAAATCTTTTGTTAAAGTTCATGGCATGGAGAATTTAAGTAATGAGGTGAAATAATGTAGGAAATTTAACTTTGAAGTGTGATCCTGAAATATTAGAAACTATCTATTTTAGTGATAGTATTACAGATATTGAATTTTCTTTGTATGAATTTAAAGATGCAGTAATAAGTATAAGTCGTACTTCTCTGGGGGAAAATAAGATTTGCTATCACATGCTCAAAAACATGAGTAAGAAATCTCTTGAAGTAATATCATTTAGAGATTAGGTAAACTGCCTTCTACCCAGAACACAGCAGTAGTAATACCGGTTTTTAAACCAGGTAAAACACTGTCATACCCGGGTAGTTACAGTATAGACTCATTAACGGCACATAATGAGTAAGATAATGGAGTGAAGGGTTAATCATCGTTTAACTTGTATCTCGGGGGAGGTAATAATGGCAAATTACCAAAGTGGTTTTAGAAAGGGTAGAATGATAATGGACTCAGTATTGAAACTAGAAAATGAAATTAGAAAAGCTCAGGCAAATAAAGAATTTGTAATAGCAGTTTTTTTGACATAGGAAAAGCATATGATATGTTGTTGATGGAAGGACTTTTATTAAAGTTGTGTAATTCTGGAACTGGTAGAATCTATAATTTTATGGGGTTTTTATTAGGTAGAAGTATACAGGTAAATCATTGTATGCTGATGATGGAGCTTTTTGGATTAAGAGTAGGAATTTTTGTATATATTGCTAGCAAAATGTGATTAGAAATAAAGTTGAGGCGTTGAGAGTCTGTTGTGGTGCTGTTAGATCCTCGCCTAACTGCAATACATGACGAGATGTGTTAAATACCATTAAACCTTTGCAGATAACAATTACTTTTAATGTACTGGGTACATATTTAAGGGCATAAGAATGATCACTCTGTAATTAGTGTATTAAGAAGAGATTGTTGGGAGCACCATAAAATAAAAAGTACTGTTAGTTTTGGGAAGGTGGGTTCAGCACAGGCTGAAATCATGGAGTTAATGAATTTTCAGATTGGTCCCACAGTAACACCAACATAACTTTCTCCAATGACATTAGTAGACTTTAGCATAAATGATCTGTTAAAAGCAAATAGTCAAGCTATGTCTGAAAAGATGATAGTAAATACATATTACTCAGAACTATTATGTGATGTTAAGATTGTTTACATAAGCATTCAAAGATAATATAGCATCAGCTTTTTGTGTCCCAGAATTACAAGTATATATTAAAAAATGACTGTCTGATTATTTGTCAGTATTTACAACTGAAAAGATAGCCATTATTTTTGGTCTATGATGGATAGAAGAACTATGTCCAAACAGGGTGCTTATCTGTTCTGATTCCTTTGCTGTCTTACAGATCATTAAAATGCGTAATTCTTCAGCAAGGCCTAACTTGTTACTGGAAGTGAATCAAGCAGTGTACCAGTTGCAGACTATGGGTCTGTGTGTTACTTTTTTATGGGTCCCAGCACATAAAAAGAGTCAAAGGAAATGAGGTAGTTGATGATTTGGCAAAAAAAGACACTAAACATCCTTTAATTGATTTAAAGGTGACATTTAGTAAATTGGAAATCATGTCTGATGATGTTGAAAATCAATGAGATGTGGCAAAAAATGTAGGACGCTGATGGTAAGGGAAGACATTTATAGAATACAAAGCAGAGTTGGATCCATGAGAGAAGGGGAAAAAAATTATATTAACACACCTTAGAATTGGGCACACTAGATGAAATGGTACATTATTCAAGATGGGACAGCATCAGTCTGGAGCATGCAGAGCGTGTAATCAATTAGAGATAGTACAGCATATTTTATTAGAGTGTGTGACATATAAACTAAGAGTTCAATATTTTAAATCCCTGGGAATGGATAATTTGATATCAGAACATGAAGATGAGTTTAAATTGATTCATATTATGGTATTTTAAAACTATAGGGTTATTAGAAAGCATTTAATTAGAAAATATAGGTACAGTATTTCTAGTCATTTGTTTTCCCCTTTCTGCATCATACACCAATCCAGTTGGTGGCGGTAATGCACCTTAAGTTGAAAAGTTTAAAAGAGTTCATCTTTTGAAAGGGTTGGGAGTCCAGCTAACCTTTAGGCCCACGTTAACCGAGATGGTAGTGTGGTGAGTGAGTGGTCAAGGCCCTTGCATATTGATAGGAGACTTAAACTGTGTTTTATTTCTTCTTTAGTGTAAATAATCTCTTGATTTCCCTTTTCTCCGTATAATTTAAGAAGGGAGAAGAATGAAGGACATTTGATTTTTTTTTGTATATAGTTTTTTTCGTCACTCCTGCAGTACAAAGTCAAGCAAAATGACACCTTTTATTGGCTAACGAAAAAGATTACAATATGCAAACTTTAGAGGAAACTCAGGCCCCTTCTTCAGGCAAGTTTGCATATTGTAATCTTTTTAGTTAGCCAATAAAAGGTGTCATTTTGCTTGACGTTTCACTACATTCATAATGGCTGACATGGTACAACACCCTAGTAATTCTTTAATCCTTAAATATTGTTTTTGAGAAGGAGGAAATGGATACTTTTATTTTTGTGTAAATAGTGTTTAGAACAAGAGTTATGTTTCTTTTCCTTTCCGGAGGTTTTGGTTGGACTGGGAGGAAGGGAAAAGACTTCATTTTTGTTGTTTGTTATTTCTGCTGTGTGTGTTTTTATTAATGACATCTTATTACTTTGGTTTGGGAACTTCATTTTTGCACCTTTTTATTGGAAGCCCAAAATGCTTTTTTTTTTTTTTTTTTTTTTTTTATAACTTTTATAAATTCTTGTCTGTGTCTTTCTGCTCTCTCAGTCAATACGTTTGGTGCATGAGCTACAAAAGCCAGAAGTGTGGGTCTTGCATCTTATTGACAAATCCTTTAAGTGTCTGTCTTTGCTTGTATTCACAGTGATGTAATCAGCAGGATTTATTCTGAAGAAATTAAACAACAATCTTAACATCTAAACTCAAGTTGAGTCCTTTTGGCTGCTGGGTGAATAGATCTCGCAGTTACAAGGTGAGGTTGTGAGCCAGCACAGTTCACCAAAGCATCAGCCTGCAGTTTTGCAGAAATGGCACCAGAGTAAGAATATGGATTCTAGACTACCTAGCTACTATTGCTACTTCAGCACCGATATGGGGATACAGAAGTATACCTCTTAGCATTCAAGGGATCTGCAAATAACCAGTACTGGCACCAATAAAATAGGCCCATACTGTCACACCTTTCCAAACAGGTAAAGCCTTAAATGCCAGTTGAAATTTAAACAAGCCGGTACCAGCAAATTATATTTTAAAAAATGAGATTCTGGCCCTGTATAGAGTAACCCCAGTTATGACTGCCAAGAAGTACCCGTTTGATTCAAGTATGCCTACTAGAGACCAAAGTTTTGACCTATGGGGATAATGGTAAAATGGATCCAGCCTAGGGAAAATTAAAATGACTTTGTTGTTGAAGTTATAACTACTGATTATTTAATACAGGCCCAATCCGAGTCTCAAAGATCTGAGTTAAGGTGACCATCCGTCTCCGTTTTCCGGGGACAGTCCCCTTTTTCGGACAACTGTCCCCACTCAGAAACATGTCCCTGTTTTGTCCCCGTTTTAAGATTTCGTCCCCGGTTTCAGCTGGTTCACTTTTTTGAATGTATCTCATCACCACGATAATTTGAACTCGGCGCGCGTGCGCAGTGTTTTGACGAAGGTTATGCTTTACCGCACAGGTACAGTAGAAAAACCATGTGATAAGCTTTTGCTTTGTACTCTGTAGTGTTTAGAGTCCCTACTCATGATCTGTAGAGTCTAGATACCCCCCCCCCCCCCCACCCCATGTCCCCGGATTGGCCCAAAAAATTCTGGTCACCTTATCTGAGTGAAATGATAAAAACAATTCAAAGTGCTAGAAGCAGATGAACTGGAGGAATATATATATATATATATATATATATATATATATATATAAAAATTATTTTCGCATTTGAAATGGAAATTATGTATGACCACTAGGGAACAGGAAAAACATTCTTACTATACCTGATTCTTGCAGAGAGAGTGAATGGTGACATAGCTCTGGCTGTAGCGTCATGGGGAATCGCTTCTACATTATTAGATGGAGGCCGTACAGCACATTCGGCATTGCAATTACCATTAAACCTCGCTCACGACGAAAGTCCAATTTGCAACATACGCAAGGGCTCTGGAAAGGCAAAAGTGCTGCAACATTCAAAGATAATAGTTTGGGATGAGTGCACCATGGCACATAAAAGAGCTTATGAAGCCTTGAACCGAACAATGCAAGATCTCAGAGATCCTACCAAAATAATGGGAGATACTGTTGTTTTACTTGCTGGAGATTTTTGTCAAACATTACCAGTTATTCCACAAGGGACACCAGCAGATGAACTCAACGCATGTTTAAAATCCATGCTTCTCCCACGGTCAGTTATATGTCGCGTGTTCTCGGGTAGGTACACCAAAAAATGTATACATTTATGCATGTAATGGGCAAACAAATAATGTAGTATACCCAAAAGCACTGCAGTAGTACTCAATGTATCTTTACTTCTTAATTGTTAATGTTTTACTGTTTAATAATTTATACGCTTCTTATATGTTGTTCAAATTCTTTTATCAAAATACCAGTAACGGTGCACTGCACGATATATACTTGACTTGAGCATTCATAGTATTCATCCTCTTTCTGTGTACGTTTAGCATTCATTTGCTCGGAGGTTGATGTGCTTGCTGCTTCCTGAGCAGCTCTTCTTTACTCCACCCTAGCAGCCCACTGCATCAGTATTGGCAGTCCAGTCCAATTTATCATCCAGCTGCACTCCCAGGTATTTATAGGTCTGTACCCTCTGCACACAGTCACCTCTGATGATCACGGGGTCCATAAGGGGCCTGATTCTCCTAAAATCCACCACCAGCTCCTTGGTTTTGCTGGTGTTCAGTTGTAGGTTGTTTGAGTCGCACCATTTAACAAAGTCCTTGATTAGGTTCCTATACTCCTCCTCCTGCCCACTCCTGATGCAGCCCACAATAGCAGTGTCGTCAGCGAACTTTTGCACGTGGCAGAACTCTGAGTTGTA
Organism: Erpetoichthys calabaricus; assembly: GCF_900747795.2. Lineage (NCBI taxonomy): Eukaryota > Metazoa > Chordata > Cladistia > Polypteriformes > Polypteridae > Erpetoichthys > Erpetoichthys calabaricus. The sequence goes on along the minus strand of NC_041395.2, from coordinate 58,937,424 downwards.
TTGGAAGTCTGATGTATATAGGCTGAACAGGACCGGAGAAAGCACAGTCCCCTGCAGCGGTCCTGTGCTCCTGACCACAATGTCAGACTTGCAGTTCCCGAGACGCACATACTGAGGTCTGTCTATAAGATAGTCCACGATCCATGCCACCAGGTATGAATCTACTCCTATCTCTGTCAGCTTGTCCCTAAGGAGCAGAGGTTGGATGGTGTTGAAGGCGCTAGAGAAGTCCAGAAACATAATTCTTACTGCACCACGCCTCTGTCCAAGTGGGAGAGGGATCGGTGTAGCATATACTGTAGATGATGGCATCCTCCGCTCCCACCTTCTCCTGGTATGCGAACTGCAGAGAGACGAGGGCGTGGCGGACCTGTGGCCTCAGGGGGTGAAGCAGCAGCTGCTCCATGGTCTTCATCGCATGTGACGTCAGAGCGACAGGCTGGAAGTCATTCAGCTCACTAGGACGTGATACCTTTGGGACTAGGGTGATACAAGATGTTTTCCAAAGCCTCTGGACTCTCCCCTGTTCCAGGCTCAGGTTGAAGATATGCTGTAGAGGACTCCCCAGCTCCAACGCACAGGCCTTCAGCAGTCGTGGCGATACTCCATCTGGATCCACTGCTTTGCTGGCACGAAGTCTCCTCAGCTCTCTTCTTACCTGGGCTGCTGTTATTGTGGGTGGGGGAAAACTCTCTCCTATGCTGGTATCAGCAGAAGGATGGGTGGAGGGTGCAGTACTCTGAGGTGAGAGTGGGTTAGGGAGGTCACACCTGTTAAAATAATATGGGCTGTGGAGTTTCACACTCCTTGTCACATAAGCTACATGGCTAAACGCACTTCTAAAGGTGCGGTCACACAGTGCAATACTGGTCCCACATTTGAGCCTGCATTAAAAGTGGTTCTCTTCGAGGTGCAGACAAGCTCAGAACATGTCATGAGTTATGAACCTCTATGGTATATATCGTTCCAGTATAAAAAAGTTACCATTAATGTTTAAAGAGTGCCATGAAGAAACAACACTTTAAAACATACCAGGAATGCTATTGCAGCTATTAATGGAGCTAGTGGTTGTCTAACACAATGGCTGCATTTTTGTGAAAATGTGCCAATTTCTGTTAGTTCCTTGCTGTACTATCTTGAGATATGTAAGCTGGTGCACGCTCACGTACTTTCCATAAAATATATTTTATTTTTTGTTGATAATACTACGCACTACACTATAACTGGCATCATTCCTCACCAGAGAATTACCCTTTCAGACGCAGTGGAGACTTCACAAGGTAAAGATTAAAATCATTAAAAATTAACTGAGTTAAGGACTGCACGAAACGCATTTGTTACCTGAAACATTCTTTGTTATTTGTGATATCTGGCATTTTGTGGTAATTGTCTATAAACCAAATAGAGGATTTTAAGGAAGCAGTTGTAACAGATAGAGGCACTGTTGATCCCTTGAACCCTCAGATCAGATATCAGACACCAGATAAAAGTCCAATATGACTTTATTTTATAATAATAATGTGCACCAAGCACTCTACACTCCACTATACTCATATAAATATAATCAATAATTAATCCTCCACTCCCAGACGCGTTGCTACCCTTCCACCCAGCTCAGCTCAACGTCTGGGATTTCCCACAATCCTTTTATAGTCCTTGACCCGGAAGTGGTTCTGTCCCTCAGTCCATGTGACTTTCTATCACTTCCGGGTCATGTAAAAACTTCTCCTTTTCTGCAGCCCGGAAGTATATCATTTCTTCCGTTCCCGTGACTTGGAAATACTTCTGGGCTATACGGAAAGCATAAATCCCTGGGCCTCCCTGCGGCGACTCCTGGCGGCCCCCATGGTATCCAGCAGGGCTGTGAAGAAAAACTCCAAGGTCCATGATTCCCTGCTGGCATTCGGGGCACCTCCATGCTGCAAGGAGGGCTCCATCTGGCGGCTTGGAGGTGTTGGCCGGAATATATGGCCGGCAATCCCTCACATATCCCTCCCCTCAGCGAAGCACAATGGGGCGGAGCGTCCAGCCCCGTGGGGGACGTCTACCTCCAGGATGATCCGTAAGACGGGCCTTGGCTACGTTGTCTAGCTTCCCCGGAGAACCTAGGGGGAACGTTGTAACGGGTATCCCTCTGATCCCCTGTCCTCTGAGGACAACTTCGCCATACATGGCCCGGCCAACGACAGTTATAGCAAATTCGCCATCCTCCCAGATGTCTTCCTCCGCGAGACTGGAAACACCTCGGGAACTCTGTCTCCACCCTTTTCCCCGCCGAGGGAGGTTCTATGGCCGCCTCTGTGCTCTCAGGTCTCTTTACTAATTTGTCAGAAGACCCGCATTTTATTTTTGGGATCTCCTGCTTACTCTGGGTCTTTCCCACAGTCTGAGTCTCTCTATTAATAAAAGAGAGCTCCTTTACTGTTTGCACCCCTCTTGATTTATTTATAATACGGGTCGGGGTCTTCAAGATCGAATCGCTCCGAGAGGCAGCATTATCCAGCTGCTTCGGCTCGATCAGTCCTTCTCCCGACCACTCAGTCAACGTTCCGCACTCTCTTGTAGGGCACGCAGTGATTTGGCACCCGCTACTCCCAAAAAAACCTTGTAGGGAAAAAATGGAAGAAACCTTGGGAAAGGCAGTTCAAAGAGAGACCCCTTTCCAGGTAGGTTGGGTGTGCAGTGGGTGTCAAAAGAAGGGGGTCAATACAATACAATGTAGTACACAGAACAGAACAATTTCTCAATATAGTAAGAAATAAAAAATATAAATTTTAGAAGTACAGAGCAGAATTTAACAATAGATAATATATCCCATAATAAGATTTGGATTTGTGTAGAGTCCTGGAGACCTCATCCTTCAAGCTGCTTCCCCCATTTGGCCATTCCACGGCTGAAACAGTGCTGGGCCAGCCATCCGATGAAAGGACCCCTCTTTTCCACGATTCCTGTGATCCTCCATCTGGGATGACTTTTCCTTAGGCAGGCAAAACAACTTGGCAGGTGGGCCATGGCACCAAGTGCCACATTTGAGTACCGAGAAGAAAAACAGAATAAGTGAGGGTTAGTATCCAATTATAACTGTCATGTTACTTATGTTTAAGTGCTAATGACTAACAACAGAGATGCAGTATGTACAGTTAATCAGCAGCTCTAGTCAGGATATGCTAAACTGAAGTAGTGAGTCTTCAGCCGGGATTTAAAAGCTGAGACCGAAGGGGCATCTCTTATAGTAGCAGGCAGACCATTCCACAGTTTAGGGGCCCTGTAACTAAAAGCTCGACCTCCCACTGTTATTTTATTAATCCTTGGAATCCTTGATCCTCATGGTCATATTATCGGCTGTAGTCCTTTAGGTGTTCCCAGCCTGCTCCGGGATATTCCACGTGACTATTCTCGTCGAATAGGATCCCCAGTTTTCGACTCCTAGATGGGCTAGATTCCTCGTCATTGCGGCCATCTTGCCTAGGTGAGAAGTATATCTCCGACTTGTCGTCAGAAACGAGAAGACAGGCCTCTGAAAAGTAATTAAAATAAGGTCCCGCCGAATCAGACGTTTTTGTGGCACATACCTCCAGACTCCGATTGCGTCCTCTTATTTTATAGAGGTTGTCCTGTACGTCCAAAGCCCGACAGCCATCCCGCTGCCATAATGCCCGGGTCCTCTCGGCATCAATCATTGCTCTGTCTTCTTCACTTCCCGTCAGGTATGTCCATAACCGCTCGGCGTCATCTAGGATCTGTTCCTTTGGGCGATCACCAGTCTTCTTCCCAGACTTCTTCCCCATCATGTACCGATGTTTATGGAGGCCTTCTATTAGGCAGAGCAGCCTACTGAGTATGGTGGTTTTCTTGAGCGTCCTGACGCTGTCTTCTTGGGGTTCTCTGTCCACAGAAATTTTTAAAATTTAGGTCCTCTGCCAAACCGACTGCCAGAGAATCCTGCAGAGACTACGCCACTGTAACAGATAGAGGCACTGTCGACCCCTTGAACCCTCAGATCAGACGTCAGACACCAGATAAAAGTCCAATATGACTTTATTTTATAATAATAATGTGCACCAAGCACTCTACACTCCACTATACTTATATAATACAATCAATAATTAATCCTCCACTCCCAGACACGTTGCCACCCAGCTCAGCTCAACATCCGGGATTTCCCACAATCCTTTTATAGTCCTTGACCCGGAAGTGGTTCTGTCCTTCAGTCCATGTGACTTTCTATCACTTCCGGGTCATGTAAAAACTTCTCCTTTTCTGCAGCCTGGAAGTATATCATTTCTTCCGTTCCCGTGACTTGGAAATACTTCCGGGCTATACGGAAAGCATAAATCCCTGGGCCTCCCTGCAGCGACTCCTGGCGGCCCCCATGGTATCCAGCAGGGCTGTGAAGAAAAACTCCAAGGTCCATGATTCCCTGCTGGCATTCGGGGCACCTCCCTGCTGCAAGGAGGGCTCCATCTGGCAGCTTGGAGGTGTTGGCCGGAATATATGGCCGGCAATCCCTCACACAGTCTACTGACTTTTAAGCATATACACTAAGTACAAAGTGTTGGAGACTCTGAGACATTGTAGGTCCAGAGGTGCGTGTTTTAGAAGCACCGTGTCTGTATGAGAAGCCTCTGATATAATTTACAAGTGCCAAAGATCATAAGTGGAGATACAGAAGCTTTAGAAACATGATCTCTCCCAAGATGAAAGCATGGGGGATGGGACAGACAGGATTTTGGATTTTATAAACTTTCAGAAAACAGAGGACAGGAATTAGATTTGTGAGACCCTGATCAATGATATAAGAAAGACAAAAATAGAAATTCATTTAAGTAAACTTTATAAAGTCAGAGATCGGAGATGACCAGAGAGACAGAAGAGATTAGAGACCGGAACGTCACTGAGGATGTTGTAAGCTGCTGTTAAGACTTCCAATAGCTACAAGATTAAATGCCAGAGAGGCTAAACATCTAACACTGTCAGATGTGTATGGTATTGACTGCCACATTCTATTTGGTTTCAGTTATGACACTAAAGATACCTAAAGATTAAAACTTATGAAGCCTATTTTCCTGCTTGCATGTTTTGCTCTATTCTTCCACTAGGGTCTGGGAAAGTTGTTCTGTCCTCAATTAGATCAATCAAGGGTGAGGTGGGGAAAGAACACTCCCAATAGATAAGTAGAGTGACAGTCATACCTGGGTGACGTTTGAATGTAGTGGACTGTACTCCTCAGTTCAAGTTGTTCACAATTGTGAACTGTATGCTCCCAGACGTTGGTTAGTGTAAGAACAGGCAGATGGGAGTAGAGACAGTGGTGTAATACTGTATATAAACTCTGGGTCTACAGGAAATGAAAGGAGAGGTGTCCCTAAAAACCTAAAAATATTTCCACTTCATTTGAAGACATCCAGACAATTTTCTCACTCCCGACATTTTCCAGATCGTTTCTTTGACTACTATGCTAATGATAACCGACAATGACCTTGAATTTAATCTGCAACTCATCACCATGTGTCATCCCTGCCTTGTCGCAAGACAGCTGCAGACATCAGATGAATAAAATATCCATGTTTTTCCTCTGGATGAAGATGGAACTCATCAGGACCATCATCAGGGAAGGTGCCATTAGCTGATCTTGACAGGACACTCAACTGTTTCTCTACTAGCTTTGATAGGTCATATTCCTTGTAGTCCTACGATGTTTTCAAAAATTGTGCTATCCTGAGAAGAAACAAGCAGTACCCCCAAGCTCCCTGACAATGAACATTCCATGGCCACGTGAATGATAAAACATTCACTGCATATGTATTTGGCTTTGCTGAAGCCTCACACATCTCTCTATTATAATAAAACAAATCTTGGGACGAGATGTGACTTTTTAGCCTGGGATGAGACAGGACTTTTTCAGAGAGACACTTTCACGTCCCACGGGATGAGACTTTGTGCCAAGATGTTTAACCGCGCTCAGGGCAGGAAATAAAACACAAAGAGTAGATGACAAAGTAGAACATCGTAAAGAATTCAAAAACATTGGTGCGATACACATGCAGAGCAGGTTAGAGACAATGAAAGCACTAAAATTCGAAAGTCTCAAAAAAAGGATAGTAAAGATCGCATTAGCATAAACAAACAGAAATTAATACTCTGTCAAATAACGGAACAGTGAAAAGAGATCGAATATATTGTTCGGATTTAAACTTTAAGTCGGAGACTTGTAGATCGTCTAATTCATGTTGCCATCAGGGAAAAGTAGTGATTCTTCCCAATGAAGAGGCGTATCCGCAAGAATTAAAAGACTTGTTGTTTGGTGAAAGTGAAATCCACATACACGAGCGGCAGAGACGCGAAGTCGCTGGCATGTAGTGCAGGCCTGGGGGGTTGGCAGGTGAAGCAAGCAGGGGGCGAAGCCCCCTAGTATGCATAATGTTAGACAGAGACTTGAGCAATTCATTCATCAATGAGAGCACATGTTAGTCAATTCCCTTTTTGTGAAAAATGCCATTCTGTTCAAGTCAGTGACTGCCCAAAGTTTGGACACTTTAGATACTTTGCAGGTTAATCTGGGACAGAATTCAGAATTTTCAGCATGTATTCAGTAAGAACCCCACAGGTTTTGGCAGGAGAGATATTGTCAGACACAAAATCACAAAAAAAATCTGTCATGCCTGGTTGGATTTGTCTGCCTATTATACCTCCATATGAATGCAAGAGTTTATTGAGTCCCATCCGGATGATATGCTAGCAAGAGGCATTATTGAAGTTAGGCAAATTCGGCATCAAGGGTTAGAAGGCCAGGAGTCACTAAAAGTCATCTAGACTGCATTGTTTGGTATTATCCACTTGATAGCAGCAAAGAAATCAAGATCAATGTAGTCCTTACATCATGGCATCAAATACCAGCAGTCATTCTTGTCAAAAGAAATACTTTTCAGAAGATTTTTGCATATTGTTTGATGACTCGGATTCTGCATTGACTGATGAAGATTTTGAGTTGTCAAAAGGAAGTGGCAATGAGAAGGCTTCTGAAATGTCCACAAGGCTGATTGAGAGCAATATCAATGTACAAATCCTTGTGACTTTCATTTTTGAAGACTATCTAGAAATTGATCTCTGGGAGCCACCTTGGTTGCCAGATTTCAAAAAAACGTGTGGTTCTGATGGACACTACTGACTACTGATTATTTCAAAGTGGTTTTTTTTTGTTTTCTGGAGAGTTCTTTTGAACTGAAGAGTGTGGAGACTTCTTTGATTCTCCCTGTCATTTATCAGCTGTCACGCACGTACGCTTGGGAGACAGTTTAAGAGTTCAGGTGATATAAATATCCACCAGTCCAGGGGATGGTACAGTGCGATAATGTTCGCTCTTTTCCTCCCTCTACAGAGCGTAAGATTGACAGCTCTCCTCCACTGACATCACTTCCGGCATCCGTTCACCTGGACCTGTCTTTTCCTGCCCAGCTTCCATCACCCACCATCTTGTGCAGTCAGAATGGGACTTCAGTCTGAGCAGACTCGACTTAGCATTTTCACATGCCTTATTTTGATTTAAATCACTTTCAGTTATACAGGGTTTGCCCATGGGTACCCTGACACTCTTACTGTCTCTGTTTATCTTATTACACAATACATTCCCATGTCATCATTTTCCAGTCCCCTATGAAAACATGATGCACAAGCCAAACTCTGTTCATTTGTACCAAATGGCAAAAAAAAAATCAGTCAGCAGTGCAATATGTATTGCAAACTGTGTAACTCAACAATGCATGCAATTACAGTAGTTGTTTGGAACAATATGCATGAAAATGAGAGAGTATGGAGAGTTCATACATGTAGAAGATGTATTTGAGTAAAAAAGTGACATTTCTGAAAAATATTCTGCCTGGGGCAAAAAGAATTAAATGAATGTTTGGCTCCTGGCGACACTAGGGCAGGTCCAGCTGGGGGAGACTTTCTTGTCCCTTGGAGTAGTTCCTGACCAGGGCTCAAAAGCCTTTGAGCTGACATGTTTCAGCCAGGATGTGTTCCCTGGCTTCTATTCATTTTTCTTTTAAATGCCTTCTTTGTTCATTGTTATGTATTATTTTTCATGTATTTTGAAGTATTTTTTTGTTTCTGTTGTTCTGTTTTGTCTTAATTACATATCTATGTCCTTAAGTGTGTTCTCCCCAGTTCCTTGTCATTTGTGGGTGGAACCCCAAGGGGCAGGACCCCTCTTGCATCAAAGCTAAGGATCTCATTTACAAGCCTGCCTTTGAAGTATTATTGAGTGGGTTTCGGAGGGTGTTGTAAATATTTTTTTGCATCTGCTGGTTTTCCAATGATCAGTTCTGTTTTTTTGGATTTTAATTTTCAGATAGTGTACTGTCTTATGGATCGCTTGTCAGGCAAGTCAATTTTGCTGTTTTGAACATTTTGTTGCATTTCTATATTAATAAATCCTAATTCATTATAAAGATTCCTTGGGACTCGTCTCTTGTTTTATTGCTTTCTCTCTTTTGAGACATTTTTTGAGATTTCCGAGACACTCTTTTTATTCTTGAACTTTAACAGTCTGTTCTTCATTTTGGGGTCTGGACGGGGCCAAAACCTCCCATTTGCTTAGGGTGAGGCTTGCCAGGTTGAGATCGGCACAGGCCAATGAGGAATCTGGCCTGTTGTCGTGGGTTTTTTGAAGGCCTGACCCATTTGTTATTTTGTGGTGCTAGAATCACAATATGAACTTTGAGTCATTTGGTTCAGTGTTGGCAAGGGCTCAACTGGCAAGAAGAAGAAAGGCCAGAAGATAGAGAGAAGGTAGAAGGAGCGACCAGCAGAAGACAAATCAAGGTATTGTTTGAGCAGATGAGACTCCCTACCCAACAGATACAGCTTCAAACTCTTGCCTAGGTACATCATGAAAAGCTAGGAGGTTTATTGGCTTCTCTGATCATTTTTGTACTGTAGTCCCTGATACAAGTATCCTCTCATTATTATTTTCGTAATAACATTTTTTTGTTCTCCTTTTTATTATTTACCACGGTTCCAGATGAGAGGGGACCCCTGCTTGTCACACTACTAACTCCTTTTTAGATACACAGATGATGAGTGTTCAACAACCAAAACATGTGGTTTCTAAAATAACCATTTCCATTTTTTGTTTCAATAACGTAAAGGTTGCTGGCTTGTTTAGTGATGTCACAAACAATGGCTAAAAATCTGCCCACCAGTGGTTTTCAACACCAGTCCTCAGAGAGAACCCCATAGCTGCAGGTTTTTACTCCAAATCAATTTCACCATCAATGCCTTATTCCAACTTTAAATTGATGTCATTGATTAGTGATCAGCACAAACTATGACTGCCATGTCTGTCAGTCTGTCCCAGTGGACCAATTTTATTGAAATTTACCACATTTATCCTTCAATTTTCATTGTGATATCTTGAATACAGGATGCTGTACAAATTTTTGAAGTTTCAAAATTCCTCATTGAAAAGCAATGAGAAATCTTTTCTCTCTTTTATAGCCTGAAGCATTTGTAGATTTTACGTCTTTGTGTACTTCTGCCAATGTTATGTTATTTTATGTTTGATAAATCTGAACTGCAATTATTTACAGACCCTCCAGACCACATGCATTAAAATAGGATGTCAATTGATGCCATTTTTATATCACTTGAATTGGATTCTCTTGTCTTTGAAAGCTATTGAGACACGACAAGCTTATTTGGGAAACATTTTTCACAATACAATATTTTAAAGTGCCGCTAAAGAGCACATAATTCATGTAGTCTACTAACACATATAATTGCATTATACGGGGTGGCCCGCCTCCCCAGAGACAACTACATTACATGGTGAAGAGAAAAATGATCAAATTTGGTACTCACATTTACAGAAGATGCTGAAAGTGATCTTCTTGTGCATCAATACATCTCTGTGCCCATTTCAGCATGTTCATGTACACTCTTTGCAACGTCATGAGATCGATTCTCCCATCACATTTTCAATGTTCAACTTCAGTTCATTTACACTCTGTGGATTTGTCTCATACACACAGTCCTTTAAATGACCCCGCAAGAAATAGTTGCATATTGTTAAGTCAGGCGATCGTGGTGGCCATTAACCCTTGCTAATAATCCTTTCGTCAGGGAAATGCTCCCGAATAGTAGCCATAGATATGCGGGAAGTAACAATGGTCACGTTCGTAGTCCGGGTCACCACAAAAGTGGTTTCCAGGGGTCAGACAGCAAGGAAACAAGGCAGGCAACACGACCGCAGCCGCCTATCTGGCAGCAGATGAGACGTCAGTCGCATCGGTTGAGGCAGACCACTTTTTCTTGGGCCACCCTGTATTATCATTTTTTAGTAATATGATTCATTATTACAAAAATAGTTAATAAACACAAATGTGATAAAGACTCTTTGAAGTATATAAAAAATGTTAAATGCCCCAGCTTTCAAGTCGATTAAATAAATCCCCCAACACACCTGAGTGATACTCCATGTGTACATTTTCTGTTTGTATTTTTGCCAAAATTCTAAAGGCTTACGTTTACATTTTCTTTTACTTCACCCATTTCTACAGTGTTTGCTCCGGTAATTGTATCCAATTGGTGACAACACTGAATGCTGAAGAGGAGCAATGACTTCTGTGCCACATTGACTCGTCTGCTCATCAGCACATAGCATTTAATTAGCAGACAAGTGAAAATGGCACAGAAGTCATTTCCCACCTTTAGTATTCAGGGTAATTGGCACCCGTATCTGCAGTACCCATTGCTAACCATTGGCTTTAGGATAAAATTAAGGGAGCAACCTCTACAGAAAAGGGAAAAATTAGATAGAAAACAGCAAAAGAAACATAAGCATTTACATCAATGGCAAATAACACCAATATTAATTAAACATTTATAGGCAAACTAAACAATTGTCAATGTTGTCAAACTGGTAGGAATAAAAAACTGCAGGCTTTGGGGTCTCCAAGGACTGGATTTGGAAACCACTGCCTTAAACTGTAAAACTGGTGCAAGACCACCCGCTCAATGATATCACCACTGAGGTACAGTCTTCTCACCTCTGCCTGGACATGCAGTAAGCGGTTTCTGGTTCAGCTGACCCGTACATGCCCAACGCACACCCTCACCACCCACAAACCGAAGTCGAAATGAGCACAGGACAAAGGAAGAGCTGCTTTAAACTTTTAAATAAAGCAAAATGTCACACTCCAAAAACTGAAATAAGAATTTCACACACTACAGTATGAAGTGGTACAATGTAACATTGGAGTTACAATTTTTTATGTCATACCTTTAAACCTTGTGACTACTTCCACCTTTCCATGTTAGTGCTGACTTAAGAGTTTTAATGAGACAACATGAAAACAAGTCTTTGGATATGGCTTACCAAATAATTGATCAAAAGGAATCACAAAAGATGGGAAATTTTACAACCACCATGGAGGTCCTAAATCTTGATTTTATTTTTTTCCCCCACATGATTGCAATCGGAATCCAAAACACTTCATTTTTCAATAAGATATTGAATGCCCACAAAAAATTAAAATCATAAAAGTATAAAGGGACATAATTAAGGACACTAAATAAAGTCAAGCTTGGGCTTGGAATGGAAATGCTCTTGGAGTTCTGTTAGAACCGATTCAGTCCATTTTTCACATCTTCAGGCTTTCCTTCACTGTAGTGGGGAGATATCCCCTTGTGCTTATTTATGAGTGGACATTAAAATGACAGAGTCCCACACATTCTGTGCACCCCCAGCACTTGGCTAGTTCAGCTTTCTTTCAGGTTCATAATGCTATCTGGGGGGGATACCAGAACTCTTTTAGATTAATAATTGTACAACACAATTGTATTAGGCACTCAAGTTTGACATGAAATTTGTCGAGTGAAGTAACATGAGGACATGGTTTGATTTTTGGCTTGTCTTTACCGTAATGGGCTATTCTACACCTCAGGTGGATTGTTTAATTCATTTTACTTCCAACAGTTAACACCTGAAATTTTTTTTTTCGGGAATCCACAATGGCAGTAAAACAATTGGAGAAGTTCATCGCTGTTGTTATTAGAACTAAATTTAAAATCAGGTGCTTGCTTGCCTGTCTCCTTAATCGATGTCTTAGTGACCTAGCTACCCCAATATGTTTAGTTAATCAGAGTTACGCTCAGGGGCAGCACAGGTATTTTTGTTGAATACCGTATGTCATTTGAAAGCCGCACTCTCTATAGATTGTGTGTTACGCTCATATCCTTTTGAGTTTCATCACATAGTCCAAAGACACATGCAGTTCAGTAGACTGCCAACTCTAAACTGGCACAATGGGAACAATTGCACCCTATGATGGGTGGCCACCCCACTCCTGCCTTTTATTGAGGGCTGCCTGAACAGACGCTGGCTTTCACGACCCTAAACTGGAACACATTGGTTTAGAGTTTCAATCAAGAAGCTGAGCTTACAAAGTTCCACATGTGATTGTTAAAACGTCTGTTAGTCTAAATATCTCTCAACAAGTAAACATGCAAAGATTGCAAATGATGGCTGAGCTGCTTGTTTCTTATCCCTAACACCCAGTCCTCATTGCATGTTTATTGCTTTTTTAAAGCTGAGTAAAAATTCACAAATGACACGAACAAGAACACCAAAACACCCCTCAATAAAGGTAACTGTGTTCAAGTTCACCTACACATTCTTTCATAATGTAAAGGAAGGAGAGTACCCTGGAGCTCAAATACTTCAAATGGCCTAAATCTACAAAAAATATTTGGTCCATTTTGAATAAGATGTTCTGTTTAATCAGTCCATAAATGGAGCAAACAACACTCAGTGGCTTTGAAGACAAACCCATGCAGCCCCCCATATTCTGAAACACTGAAAACAAAGCTGGCTGAGGTGCATTCATTTTATAAAGCAGTTTATTGTGGCACAGGGATTAAGTATGGCGGTGATGATGTAACCAATCAAGGGCAGGATTCCAGTAACACTGTCAATTTATATGAGTTTCTGAGAGGAGGAGCGAGTCTGAGAAATTTGCTTTTCAGTTTTTCCATTTTTAAAAGAACCAGGAGACAAACACAACATTTATAAATGTGAGTCTGACAGGATCTTCAGAGAGGATTTAACGATATTTTACTGAAAATACATGTGTTTGGAACATGGTAAGCATACAGCTGGATACCTGCTGTGTGGATTATGCCACAAAAGAAATTTGATTTTTTTCCATGGATGTTTGACATTGTTTGCTGTTCTTCAAAGTGGAGCTTTACTCACACCTATGGCAGCAGCAAATGTGTTATCGCCTATCTCCATTCTTAAACATTTTTTAATTTTTTTTGCCCATTAAGAAAAACAATGTTGAGTTAGCAACATATTTAAAAAAGTTCATTTTTGGGTGGCGTATTCCTTTAAGAACACACAGGTCTTTAAAGTTTGTGGCAAACGTCACTAAATGAGGATTATGGACTCCAGTAACACACATCGCATCCTACTCCTGTTTTAAACTGGGTGATTTAGTTGAGAGGTAATGAACAGGACATTGTGGACTTTATTAAGAGGGATAGTATGGACTACAAGTATGGAGATCATATGCCAGCTGGATGTTACTTTAGTGATTACATCAGGGGTAGTCAACCCACTTTTGTATCTCTGTTAGTAGTAAAATTTTCTAACCGCCCACCGGTTTCACATAGATAGATAGATAGATAGATAGATAGATAGATAGATAGATAGATAGATAGATAGATAGATAGATAGATAGATAGATAGATAGATAGATAGATAGATAGATAGATAGATAGATAGATAGATAGATAGATAGATAGATAGATAGATAGATAGATACGCTATTAATCCCAAGGGGAAATTCACAGTAATGGTGATTTATAAAGTAGGGAAGTAACTTTACTTTAAAAAATTTATAAAGCAGAGTTACAGCAAGTTAAAGCATATAATAATAATTACTTACCAAGTACTTTATGTCGGATTTTCGCTAAGTTTGGCAGAATAAATCTTTATAAAACAACTTACTATAGTTAAATTTGTCGATTAGTATGTAATCGCAGCGCCATTTGGTTGCTCCGCTACCGCCCACCATGAAAGCTGGAACACCCACTAGTGGGCGGTAGGGACCAGGTTGACTACCACTGGATTACATCTTTATAGACCTTACACTTGCTCTCAAGTGGTCAAAAAGCCAGCTGTGGACAGAAGGATTATTAAACTTTGAGTTGTTTCTGCACTGTATTCCATAGACATGCAATTTAAAATAAAACCGGGATGAGACCCACCTTTTGCTAATGGCCACTTTTGTGAACTGGATGGCCTCACAACGTTCAAAACTGGTAAATCTGTAAAGTCCTGTGCTTTTAAAGTGACTAAATATATATTGATATATACAGTATACGGTAAGGGCCACTTAATTAGGCCTATGTGCCCCCACCATGCCATAGTTAGCTCTGTTAGTGGCAATAGCAAATGTGTAAACAGAGTGCTATTTACAGGCAGGTAGGTATGTACCAGTGGATTGGGTGTGCAAGTAATTCAAAGGGACGATGGGCAAGAGTGTAAACATAAGTGGAGTAGTTTGTTGTGAATGTTACCATTAAAATTATGTTCTGGACTTCCCTGAGTCTTATTTACATCTTTCTTGTAGAAATGGCACTTTTTCTATGAAGTACCTTTGGGCTGGGAGTATTTCGTATCTCTACTTTATTTTCCATTATGCAACTTAGTTATAACATTGCTATTTTATTTTTTGTTTTGTGCTGCTATTTTGTGAATCAGTCTGCTTGACGTGACATGTGACATCATTAGTGCGACACTTTTTATACTGGCATGACGCACATCTTCCATCCATCCATTATCCAACCCGCTATATCCTAACTATAGGGTCACGGAGGTCTGCTATTTGGAAAAAAAAAACAACAACAACATTTACAACGTGCAACTAAATTCTCATTTTCTGGTTTCAATTTTCTTGCTTGTCCTTTTCTACCATGAGTTTTCTATACAAATTTGGCTATTTTTGAGCTCTCTAGGAGCTCTCTATCCTCCCAGTAATTACTTCACTTTGATATTCAACCTGTTTTCATTTCCTGGTCTGAAACATCACTTCATTTATTTTGTTATGGCTGAGCCATAACAGTGACACAGAAGCACAGATGTAAGTAAGCCAGCATTTCCCAAGCTGTGGGCCATGACCGGCCCCAGACAAAAACCCTACAGCTCTCCAACAATCACAGTTGATTCACAGTTGCAGCATGGAAGGTGGATCATGGCCTATCCTGGACAACCTCTCTAACCCCTGCTGTGACAATCATGCTTTATTTACCAAGGGGGACCACTTCACTCCTCCCAGCAAAGACGACAGCGCTAAATTCATGGTGGGGGCCACAAGGTAAGTCGGGAACATACTCTCAAGTGAAAAACTAGATTGTGACACCACAAAGGTTAGAAAACACTGAAGAAGACCACAGAGTCAGCAGTGTAATGGGGATATTGACAATGGGTCACCACCATGAATGTACCTAGCTAATGGTGCTCCAGAATACAAGGAGATGACAGAGGTCTAAATTAGGTTTTATACAATAAGAGTTAAGCTACAGTTTGTCAACTAAGAGCAAAGCTCAAATATTTTTACCCGAAGAGGAATCTCACATAGGGTATGGTGGCTGACAACAACAAGGCACGGTTATAGAGACCAGAAGAATACATATCCAGGAATACTAAGAAAAACAGATAGTTCAATGAATTCCTGCCAATGCATGCTGATTGGAAGACAAGTATATGGTGAAAGCCGCAACTCTATGGGCCTATCCAGGAGACTGTTAAGAATGCAGGCTTGCTGTAAATGGGCAATTTTAAAGGAATTTTATGAGTAGCGTAATATTTAATAACACAGGCTAGCCAAATGTCAATGGCCATTTGGTGCTTCCTTTACTATTAAGACATGTCACATTAGATGCATTTTCCAGTTGTACCTTTACTTTAGATAATCAGCTGTGCACTCCCATAAAGTCCAGTCATGTAATGTGAGTTAACCAGTGATTCACTCCATCTAGTCTGTATCTCATCTAGACAGAATTAAATAAGTTTGATTTTGTCTTTAGTAGTAGGACTCTGCATGGATGAGAGCTGAGAACCAATCAGTGCTCATCCCGAAGTGCAATGCACATGATGCAATGTCAAGGAATAAAGAATGCAGGTGTTTTGGACGTCACAAACAGAAGAGAAGCTTGTCTGTTTAATGCTGCATGTTTTATGTACGATGAAAGAGAAAAGACCAGTTACTGAGGCTGAACTCGCCATGCATGTTAACCCTCCACACAGCACTGGTGTTGTCAGGCAGCCTCCTCTTGGCTGTCAGGAAAAAGAGCAAGCTTGACTGTGCTGGAAAGTTGCCATGCAGACATTAAATTTGACATGCCCAGAGATTTATCAGTCATATAATACCCAATGACTAGAAGTGCACAATGTAACATCGGCCTTAACAGAATTTCCATCTGTGAAAGGCTATTTACACCCACTTGTAAGTATACAAGTCTAGGAAGTTCTGAAACTTCTGGGAATACAACAGCTGCATTCCCATTAGCCAAATTTCAATCCAAATGAATACCTGTGATGATGAAACAAAATGAGCTATTCGAAGGAGATGCTCATGACCATATCGTTTTCAACGGACTGAAGTTGACATGGAGCAGAAAGCCTGTGCTGCACTTTCAACGCCGCAGGGAGTTTATACCCTGAGAAATTCATAGCAAACAGGGAACAAGTTATTCAGTCGTTGAGTCAAACAAAGCGCAAACTTGGTGCACACTGAAATTGAAACTCATTGGTTTACATACTAGTGTACCCTAATACGGTGGGCTCAGAAGAAAACAAATCGAATCAAAGCCTGAATGATATGTGGCATAAAAGCCATTCAGTCAGAGATTTAGTAATTGTACCGCTGGCTCTTCTATGAGGGCCGTTTCTAGTCTTGTTGGGACTCTAAGCAGTGTTTCCATTTTGAGACGCCCACTATTCCCCTGACATTATGTAAGTGCTGAAAAAGTGTAAGTTTGGGGGGCCTCACACAAGCTGCAGAAACACAAGCATTTGCTTAGTTAGCTCACTTGCTCGGTGTGCTCTACTAAGTGTCCGGAGGTGGACTGAGTGAGTGTTAGTCTCATATTAGAAGTGCAACCACAAACCTTTTTATGTTCAGAACCCCGGCTAGACATGAGTAAATATGTTTGAATTCTAACAGACATGGCTGAACAAATGTCTAGATGGAACAGCTAAATAACAATATAAAATTAGACAATTTGTGCAATCAATATATTAGCTGGGAGCTATAAAAAAACCTTCCATCAAACTTACAGAATGTCTTTATCTGCAATGCAGTACTTTTTTTGTTTAATGCCCAAAGAAAGTTATGGAGTTTATTTCATTAATGTAACGTCATATGCACCTCACAGCAGGCTGCCTCCCTTTTCCACTGCCATTCATTTCCAATACCCAATGCTCTTAAATCAAATTTTATCTAATTAATACTGTCAGAATAAGAACATTTATGTTCTTTTCCATATAATTTCCCCAAAGAAAGACATAAATAGTGCTTTAAATCTTCCATGCCTTCACTGTTATTGAGTCATTTCTAGTCCAAGTCCAAACAAGACATTGTATAATTTGTTCATCCCTTTGTGCTAAGAAAAAAGGTGGGCAATGGACCATCTTATATTTTCTAAATCACATTGGCATTAAGTTTTTTTTTTTTTTTTAACCAAAATACTTAGTAGAAATGGTCAGACTTCTGCTTTTTGCATGAAGAGTGTAGGAGGCTGAAAGAGAATGCCTGTTTCTGATTTCCACTTGATATCTTCTGTAATTTATTTAATAACTAAACCATGATTGCACAAAACTGGTGCTCTTCCTTCTCCTTGCATACTTTTTGTACTTTAATTATTCTCCAACAACGTTTTCTTGACAAATCAGCAGTTGTCCTTTTGTAAACTGAATGTAATATTTTGTACATATTTTCTCCATCATGCAATGGATTATCATACATGTTAATGTACAAAGGCCAGCTCGTGCTTCTATTCCAAATATATGTCTTCTGTTGGGCATGTGTATTCCACATATTCTTTATAAAACTGTTGGAATGCTCTCCTAAAGAAAAAAAAAAGAAAGTACACAACTTATTTTATAATTTCTGTATAGAAAATAAATATAAAAATGTAACAAATTAACATGGCCAGTTACCTATCTGGCAAAATACCATTTCCCTCTCAGGCCTTGCACTGGAGTTGCTGGCACCACCCAGAATCTTACCATTGATGAGATGATAGTTAGAACCAGGGAACCAGGGGGCGCAAACAATTTTTTTCTAATCCTACCTGCCAACTATATAACATGTCTTGTGGGTTGGCATCCCTTCAGGTTATGGCTATAGTCTGCCATCCCAGGAATCACAGGTGTTTTCAATGAGTTTAATTCAAGTATGAAAATGATCAGGTTTTTGTATCTACTACATTCAGAGTACATGTTGGGAATGTTTCAGAAAGTTAGTAATAGGACAGAGTCAGTTCACAGGGACCTCGAGACACCGCTGCTAGAACACAATGCTTATCTTAGTTATATTAATAGTTATAAGCCAGGAATTTGCTTTGCACAAAAATCACACCATTCACATAGTGAGAAAGGCATTTAGTTCCTGTCCGCAAGCATCCACTTGTGCTACTTCCATATGTGTTGATATTTAAATAAAGTTCTCTACTCAAAAAAACAAATCACCTGATTCAATTCCTGTCAAGGTTACACATTTTGTTGTGCTGTGAAATGTATGTTGTGGTTGTTCTGGTAGCACATGTCCTGTATTGAGATGAAGTTATGTGTATTTTATGTTTGCTTATTGTTTTTACTTATTTTGAGTTATGATTTTCCATATCTTAATGTTACTTTTATTGGTTTCCTTTGTGATATATTGGTGTACTGTCTCTTTAAAGGGGAGTATTTTCATGTTCTTTGTGGGTGGAACCCTGAGTTGCGGGGCCACCTGTCAATCTCTGTTTTAGGAACTGCCCTCAGCCCTATAAAGGAGGCGGTGGAGACAGGCAGTTCAGTAGGACTCATATGTGATTGTGAGTTGGAATTGTAAGTATTACTGTTTTTTGTTAGATTTTCTTGATTTCTGATTATGGTTGTTCTGTCTAAGGAGTCTTATTACTGAATTGTGTTTTTTGGAATTTGTTTCCTGTGGATTGCTTTTTAGGCAACAACTTTAATACCTTTGTTTTCCCTGTGGAACTTTTTCTGTATTTTTCGGTATAGTGCAAATATAGCTATATAAAAAAATCCTGTGACGAGACGAGACTTTTTGAAGAGATATTTTTCAGGTCCTGTAAGTCTTTGGCCATGAGATTTTTTCAAGTCACGCCCTCCTCTCTACAATATTCAGTCACGCCCACGGTACTCTTACCTCTCATGCGTGTGAATGCTTTTGTCAGACACAGTTCCTGCGCTCTCAGCTCTTATAAATTGTAACGTTTTCCTCACTTTAAGTTCACAATTAAAGAAGACGTATTATGTCCAAATCTTATTGAAGAACTTCATCACGAAGGGTTATCAACACAAAAATTGAGTACACAGGCAATCCTGGCACCAAGAAACGATGAAGTCAAACGAATAAATGGCAAAAATGTTGATCGATTACACGCCAAATTGGTTAAATGCATATCGATAAACTATCCTGAAACAGTTGGTGGTGATGCTGCGGAAAATTTAAACATCAACTTACAATATCCCCAAGAAGATCCACAACCATTAACACCATCCGGTCTTCCACTGCACAAATTACTGTAGAAAGAAGGATGTATCCAAGAAAGGTAATGTAGTAAATCTTCCACGGATAACATTAGACAACAAAGGAGATCTTGATATGCCATTTGTATTAAAATGTTAACAGTTTCCCGTTAGAATAACTTTTGCAAAGACAATTAATAAATCTCAGAGCCAAACATTCGAAAAAGTAATTTTATGTAATAGAGAGAAAGGAACGAAATTCAATCACGGGCAGTTATACATTGCGTCGTCACAATGATAGTCCAAACACGGAATCAAAATTCAATGAGATATTAACAAAAATTAAATGAAAAAAATTGTTTTACTGAAGTTTTACAGTAAAAGTATAAGTTTAAAAAGTATTTGTGTGTTAATTTCAAAGCCAAATGGAATAAAATCGTATTACTCAATGAATAATTCTTAACGCAACATGAAACATAATTTACATTCAGATTATTATGTTTTACTATTTTTTACTATGGTTAATTACTCACTGTAATGTAAAATAGTTATTTCTATTATGCAACAATTCCCATGAAAATAAAAATCTGTTTAAATTTTACATCCGCATCCCCATACATGAGCGGCAGAACCGCAAAGAGGCTAGCGCGTAGCGCAGGCCCGGGGGTTTGCGAGCGAAGCGAGCAGGGGGCAAAGCCCCCTAGTTTTTACAAAGATTATTTTGATCCAGCTGAGGTTTATGATTACTTTCCTCTGGTGGGTCTTTTTGTGATACTGAAAGATATTTCATGGTTATTTTTTCGCTTCATCCCTGTTAGGCCTGCAAAGCCTATTTGAGTGGTAATTAAGTCCATTGAGGTAAGGCCTTTCCTGACCACTGTAGGACTACTGAGGCCTCACAACTTTTTGTTTTCATGGAAGCTCAAATTCATGACAGTATGATTGCCTGTGGTGCCAAATACAATGGCAATGTTGGTGATCGCAATCCTAAAAATGCATCAGAGACAGAACTGATACTTGGCACACTCCTTCATGGTGCTTGGATGTTGCATATTCTCAGCTTCATCTGCAGGAATCAAGAATCGGGAAATGGTGGTTACTAGGTAAGTGCAAGATGCTAGTTCTTGTGTACTCTTCTTTCCTGCAGAGAAAATGTAGTAATGTACTTGGTGTGTTTTGGTGCAAAACAAACTGGATTCCTCCACAGTGATGTAAATGAGGGCTATAAAGTATAGTTGACTTTACTGGTGTGTTGAAGATTACCTGCATTACACATCTATGTAGAAATAAAAACCACAGTAAGCACAGAAGTGGGAAAGAGGCTTTAAGAAACAATATTTCTTGTTTTACTCCCCAAAAAACATTTAAAACTATACAAAAATGCTTCAGTGAGTTTTGTGTTTGATGACTGTGATATCAGATGTAAAACCAATTTTAGTGTCAATTTTGTGAAAACTCTATGTGAAATGAAAGTCAGTTGTTGTTGCTCAACAATAAATCTGAACAACTAAGTGAGTCTGAAAGACCCCATGTTCTTGGCCTTTGTTTTGCCGTGTGGTCAGCTTACAATATGTTATATGTAATATTGGGATGAGACTTTTCATGTGGTCATTGAATAAAACAAAGGATATTTATGCTTAATTTAGCGGCCAGTTCAGTTAACATGGCACCAGCTCATTTCTAAAATGCTACAGAGGCAGCAAGACTCAAAAGAAGGTTTTATCATTCTGTCATCACTCTGTCATCTTCCAAATACACATTTCTAAAGGACTGTATATATTCTCCAGACTGCATAGGGCACAAGGTAGGTAATAGCCCAGTGCACAGTGCCAGGTCTTCACAGGGCACTCTAACTAATATTTGTTCAATTTAGCATCTTCATTCAGCCAAATCTGTACATATTGGGTATGTGAGAAAAATACTTTTATCATAAGGGAAAAATAAAATTATGTTTTCAATCATAAGGTTAAGTATAAGCACAGGCCCTGTGGAACTATATATGGGGTCTCTATTTTTCTGGATATATGGTCCACTAGGGTTGCAAAACAGCCTACAAGTTTGTTAGGAGAAAAATATTTTATCAGACGTGTCAATGCGTCTTTCATAATTTTCTGTGCAAGGGTTTCCCAGATGTTTGATTATGGTTTCCTTTTTTTTGGTATCATTTTTTTATTTATTGCTTTATTTCTTTGTGTTTCCATAATTCAGGACAGACAAGGTGACAACAAGGTAGGTGTGGCAACACAATGTAGTTAGCAAAGCCACATGTTTACAAGTGACACCCTGCTGCCATTCTTACCTATTTAAGGTTAGGGTTCTCACTATCGAGTATTCCAATTCATCTGGGTCAGACTTAAACAATTTAATATAAAAAACCTTTTGCCATTTCTAGAATTTTTTAATCACTCTTTGAATTAAGTTTATTTTCATAACAGTAGTATACTATTTTGCTCATTAGGAGCTATTCTTTTTCTGTCGGTTCTCCCTCTGTCCTCATAAAGGCAGCTGAACAGACCAAGCCCTTGGGGGCTAAACTATGTGACCTTGGTGTAGTTTCTCCAACAGACTAGTGCTACAGCAGGTCAGTTTCTTTTCTACCACATGCTGCTTTATATTTGGTGTTCCTGCAACATGGCAACTTATTGTCATGTAAATTATTATTTTGAATATTTAATATCTTAAACTGCATTGTGCCCATGTCACTTTGTAATTACAATTTTGGCAGACTTTCTGCTGCTATTATTTTGGAAATTACAGAAATATCCATATGAAAATGTCAAAACAGTACAGAATAGATCATCACATACCCTACGGATTCTGCAAGAGGTTTGGTAGATTCTTCTGAAACAAAGACATGACAGGCAAACCTGTGATCAGCTGGGTGCTTAGTAATAAACCCAAAGTACCTGAAAGAAAATGGAAAATAGGTTATACACCTTTCTTGTTAACTGTTTCATTATTATGCCATTACTTGCCACTTTCCCAAATTAGGAACATTTGGCTATGCAGGAAGTTAAAAAAATGTCATTCAGTCTCGACATCCTGCTTTAACAAAAAAAGTTACAAGAAATTAGAAATTCCCATTAATTCAAGAAACCATGGCAAGAGACTTGTCGCTCCACTTACTACAGTTTAAATGATATTCAAAATTCAGCTCCATATAAAACATATTTAAGTAGGAAAAAGTAAGCTGAGAGGCACCAGTGTAACATTTACATTATTTAATGTGAATTAATTTACCTGAAAATCTGAAGTATGGAGCAAATTGGCATCTTCAACAAGTGAAGCAGGAAATTATTGGCTTCAGCAATGGAGAGTAGTTTTGCCTATCAGGCAAAATCATGAACTGTATTCTGGCTATACATCCACACTGAATGGAGGAGAAGTGTTGAGGTTAATCAGGTGATTTCCCTTGGTACAACTGGCCAGGGGCCTGCATGTCCTCACTACCCAAGGCTTTTTACGTGACAATATTGCAAAGCAGTAATGCAGCCTTAATCACAATAAATTGTAAATGAATATATACTAATTGTTATGCTCAGAATGATGGTGGCACACCGGATCAGGAGATCAGAATAGCTGTAGACATACCCAATAGTTCAAAAAAGAAAACAAGCTTCAAAACCAAAAAAAAATCCTAAATCAAAGCTGAGGGAAACAGAAACAGGTTAGGAATTTTTTACTACACACTCATAAATACTTTAAATTCACCTTTAGGAATTATTTGGAAATCTCATCCGCTGCCCCTTACACCTTTGACCTGGAACATCACACAATTTGTGATTCCAAGCATTAAACCAGTGCATAATAGTGGTGTCCAGTAAAAGCAAAATGCCATTGCGGGAAGACGCAAAATATTTTAACTATAAAAAAAGACTGAATCCAGTACAACTAAATTCAGAAATATATTCTGAGTTTCAAAAAAAATCCCAGGAACAAGGGATGCACAAACCAGTGTGTTTCTTCGTGCCGGTCCCAAGCCCGCATAAATGGGGAGGGTTACATTAGGAAGGGCATCCGGTGTAAAATTTTGCCGAATCAATATGCGGACAACAATACAAAGTTCCATACTGGATCAGTCGAGCCCCACGTTAACAACAACCATCACCAGTACTGTTAGCAAATAGGGTGCTGGTGGAAATTAGGCTACTGTTGGCCGAAGAAGAAGAAGAAGGAGAAGAAGAGGGGAGAGACATGTCGCAGAGTGACATATAGGCGGAGTGGTGACTCTGAGGCTAGGGATCTGCACTGGCAATCAGAAGGTTGCCGGTTTGAATCCCGTAAATGCCAATAGGGACTCTGCTCTGTTGGGCCCTTGAGCAAGGCCCTTAACCTGCAACTGCTGAGCGCTTTGAGTAGTGAGAAAAGCGCTATATAAATGCAAAGAATTATTATGGCAGGAGGGATGGAGGAAAGTAGAGAGAGTGGAACTGAGGGTAGGAACTTTGAAGGATGCTAAGGATAGAGTTGCTAAAGAAGAGGAAATGAGGAAGGCCTAAGAGAAGGTTTATGGATGTGGTGAGAGAGGACATGCAGGTGATGGGTGTAACAGAACAAGATGCAGAGGCCAGAAAGATATGGAAGAAGATGAACCGCTATGGCAACCCCTAACGGGAGCCTTCGAAAGAAGAAGAAGATTCTGAGTTTCAAAAAAGATCCAAGACAAAATTAGCATGGAGAAATACACATAAAACTAATAAAGAACAAAAATTACGATCATAATAAATGTATGGTTTTGTGTGACAGAGCTCACGTTATTCTTCCTCCATTGCTTTTTAAATGATTTCAATGAGGCTGTGGCAATTTCTCAGTTAGAATCAGACATATTTCTTTTCCTATTTTTTTTGTTGGTTTGGTATACATTTTCCCCTTGTTTTATTTGTGTACCATGTGTGATACCTCTGTGTGCACCACAGGTCTTGAGCTGTATGTCGTGTTCCTCAGGGCAGATACTAAGCATGGATATTTTGATGTTTAAAACCACCATTGCCATTTTGTGAAGGGCACACTACAAGAAGAGTCTCTGCCAAAATATGACATCAAGTCAAAGTACTATAGAAAAGTGAAAATACATTTAAATAAAAGAATCAAAAGCTCTTTGGAATTTAGCACAGAGCTTTTTGTTCTTGCATTTCGTCTTTATTATTTTAAGCTTTGTTCTTCTATCACAATTTCATGGTTCTCATAATAATTTTTGGCTAGAACCTGACTTACATGTTGTGTTTATTTAGAAGGGAGGCAACCTAATTGCTGCCATTCAAGCTATCAACCTTTAAAAAATATCTGATTTTTATAGTTTGTTTTCCCCAATATCTTAGATCATCTGTACATCTCTAGATTTTAACCTTCTCTTTGCGTGCATTAGTGTAGTAACAGTTACTTTAACAGATCACTAATCACTACCAATCCCATCTGAGCATATTGGTGGTAAATCTCCCCAGCTAAGGATGAAGGAGCAGATGTTGGTAAAACCTTTTCTTAGTGCTACATAATGGGGGAAAAAATACCTGCATGAACAAAGTAATTTTGTCACTTATGCTTTTCACCTTTTTTCATTCTGTATTTCTCTCCTGATGCCCAGATGGACTTAAGTCTGTCTCACAAAATACATATAAGTATCTTTCTCTGGTATATCCCTGACGTGGAGAAACCAAAGCTTTGGAAAATCCATTCTAGGCTGACTAAGTAGTTTATAATAAGCTCCATTATAACACTTAAGCATGGTGCATCCTCCTCAAGGTCCAGGACCGGATTGATGCTTATCCTCAAGTTTTTAAGGAGGTTAGAGAGTACATATAGCATATAAACCCTTGATGCATATTTTTAGGGAGTCACTGCGCACTGAGGAAATTCTGAAGGGCTAGATATGGCAAATATCATCCCATTATATAAAAAGGGTGACCAGGCAAATTCAACCAACTACAGGCCAGTAAATATAACCTGCATCATAGGTAAATTAATGGAAGGAATTATTAAGGATAAGATCGAGCAACATATGGCACGAACAGGAGTTTTACTGAACAGTCAGCACAGATTCAGAAGAGGGATGTCATGTTTTACTAACATGCTGAAATTCTACGAGTTAGCAACAGATATGATCAAAGCGGAGTATATAATATTATTTATGGTGACTTTCAGAAAGCATTTGATAAGGTGCTGCATGAGAGGCTGGGCATCAAACTAAAAGAAGTGGGAGGTCAGGGTGTTGTGTGTAGATGGGCACACAATTGGCTCAGACATAGGAAGCAGAGGATGATGGTATGAGGAACCTCATCAGAATTGGCTGATGTTAAGAGTGGTGTTCCACTGGGGACAGTGCTAGGGCCACTGCTATTTTTAATATATATAAATGATTTGGATAGGAATATAAGTAACAAGCTAGTTAAGTCTGCAGATGATACCAAGATAGGTGGATTGGCAGATAATCTGGAATCTGCTGAATCATTACAGAGGGACTTGGATAGCATACAGGCTTGGGCAGATTTGTGGCAATTTGAATTTAATGCAAGTAAATGCAAAGTATTACATGTAGGAAGTAAGAATGTTATTTTTGAATACAAAATGGGAGGTCTGAAAATCAAAACTACACCTTATGAGAAGGATTTAGGAGAGGTAGTGGATTCGACACTACCAACTGCTAGATGGTGTTTGGAAGCCATTTAGAAGGCAAACAGAGTGTTAGGTTATATAGCACAATGTGTAGAGTACAAGTCCAAGGAGGTTCTGCTCAAGCTTTATAACGCACTGGTGAGGCCTCATCTTGAGTATTGTGTGCAGTTTTGGTCTCCAGGCTACAAAAAGGACATAACAGCACTGGAAAATGTCCAGAGAAGAGCAACTAGGCTGATTCCAGGGCTTCAACAGGGGTTGAATTATGAAGAAAGACTTAAAGAGCTGAGCCTTTTCAGTTTAAGAAAAAGAAGATTGAAAATAAGTTTAAAAATATGAAGCAAATTAGTACAGGGGATTGAGCCAGTTACTTTAAACTGACTTCATCACGAACACAGGGACATAGTTGGAAACTTGTTAAGGGTAAATTTCGCACAAACATTAGTAATACTAGGGTGTTGTACCGTGATAGCCATTATGAATGTAGAGAAAAGCCAAGCAAAATGACACCTTTTATTGGCTAACTAAAAAGATTACAATATGCAAGCGTTCAAGGCAACTCAGGCCCCTTCTTCAGGCAAGATAATTTTTCTTTATACAGGGAACCATAGACTCATGAGAAAAATTACCAAGTAGTGTGTTAGACAGTAGGACTTTAGGGACATTCAAAACTAGACTTGTTGTTATTTTAGAAGAATTAAATGGATAGGACAGGTGAATATTGTTGGGCTGAATGGCCTGTTCTCATCCAGAATATTCGAATGTTCTAAAGTGTTAACCCACTTGGCAAGCAAGAGAATCAATGAAATATCAGTGTATGTATTACAATATTTTATTCAAGAGAAACATCTTTAAATTGAGTAACTTACTTGTTGTTCTTTGGATGATACCCACAAAAGGAAATATTCTTTAGCTGGAAGAAATGGCTGCACCTGTTACCCTAATAGAGAAATGAAGATTAATGTCAATAGTGTGAAGATCCATCCATTATCCAACCCGCTATATCCTAACTACAGGGTCACGGGGGTCTGCTGGAGCCAATCCCAGCCAACATAGGGCGCAAGGCAGGAAACAAAACCCCGGGCAGGGCGCTAGCCCACCACAGGGCACGCACCCTCATGGGACAATTTAGAATCGCCAATGCACCTAACCTGCATGTCTGTGGACGGAAACTGGAGCACTCAGAGGAAACCCACGTAGAGAACATGTAAACTCCATGCAGGGTGGACCCGGGAAGCGAACCCGGGTCTCCTAACTGTGAGGCAGCAGCACTACCCACTGCACCACCATGCCGCCCTAGTGTGAAGATATCAAACAAAACCTAAAACTTAGCATAATTTGTTATATTTTCACCTCTTCTCAGTGTTATGCATATTGCAGTAAAAATGTATTTTATTTTTGGTACATTGCTACCATGTTTAGGGGCTGCTACCTCACAGCTCCAGAGATCAGAGTTACATTCTTGGTCTGTTCGGTGTGTGTGTGAAGTTGGTGTGTTCATCTTGTTTGTATGGATTTTTGCTTCCACACCCCATTGATGTGCACATTAGATAAAAAGGTGATTTCATTTT
The DNA here is from genome assembly GCF_900747795.2 of Erpetoichthys calabaricus. NCBI lineage: Eukaryota > Metazoa > Chordata > Cladistia > Polypteriformes > Polypteridae > Erpetoichthys > Erpetoichthys calabaricus. The sequence continues at coordinate 58,909,479 of NC_041395.2, read as the reverse complement.
TCTTGTTTGTGGGTGAGTGTACCCTGTGATGGACTGACATCCCTTTTAGGGTCAACTGCTGTTTGTGTTCAATGCTACTTCAATATACAGAAATAATCACTGTATAAACACCAGTGCTTTATTATGAATTGACAGCGTTCCATGTCACTCATCCAGAAAACAACTAAAATATTTTAAATAAAATAAAACATACAATTTTTAAACAAATAGATATTTTGCTGTGATTGAATGAATGGTAGATATTAAGGGCTTTATATACAATAGATAAATTTAGACATTAAAAGTTTAATCATTATGAAGTTCTATGGTCATTCTAACTCAGTGAGGCTCCTGATAACAGAAAAGAAAAGTAAAGAAATCAAACTAAGAAACATTTGGTAATATCATAGAAAAAACAAAAGGGAATGGAATTGTTAAGAATGAAAATGTAAAAACTCACCCCAGATTCTAAGGCAAACATTCTTTCCAATTTCCTTCCGGCACAAGCAAATTCCTAGAATATAAAAAAATCTGTTAATTTTTAATGAATTGTGACTGAAATAATATATTTTAATATTTTGACACCAAACAAGAAAATAAGGAACTCAAACTTTAAAAACACATCAAATAAAAAATATTTTATAACCTATATAAAGACAATACAAATATACTTTATGGCCCAAAGTATGTGTACATCCTTCCAAATTACTGAGTTCAGGTGTTTTCAGCCTCAACCATTGTTAACAGGTGCTTAGAAATCGAGCACATAGCCATGCAGTCTCCATTGGACGTAGAATGGGTCGTACGGAAGAGCTTAGTGACTTTAAAAATGGAACTATCATAGGATTCTACCTTTGCCACAAGCCAATACATGAAATTTCTACTCTTCTGGATCTGCCCCTGTCAACTGTAGTCGTTGTTATTGTGAAGTGAAAGTGTCTAGGAGCAACAACAGCTCAGCCATGAAGTGGTAGACCATGCAAACTCTCAGAGTGGAGTCACTGAGTGCTGAAGTGCATAGCTTGTAAAATATTGCCTATCCTCACACAAAAGAGCTCCAAGCTGCTCTGGAAGCAACATCAGCACAACAACTATGTGTTTGGAGCATCACAAAATGGGTGTCCTTGGTTGTGCAGCTGCACACTATGTGCAATGGCAAGTGTGAGCTGGAGTGGTTGGACTCTGGAGCAGTGAAAACTTGTTCTCCGGAATGATAAATCACACATCTCTGTCTGGCAGTCTGATAGATAAATCTGTATTTGGCAGATGCCTGGAGAATGCTACTTTCTTGACTACATAGTGCTTACTGTAAAGTTTGGTTGAGAAGGGATGATGGTCTGAGGGTATTTTTCAGGGTTTGGGCTAGACCTCTTGGTTCTATTGAAAGAAACTGTTAATGCTACAGAATACAAAGACATGTTAGACAATTGTGTGCTTCCAAGTTTATGGAAACTTTGTGAAGAAGGTCCTTTTCTGTTCCAACCTGATCTTGTCCCTGTGTACAAAACCAGGTCCTTAAAGACATGAAGGAACTTGAGTGACCTGCGCTGAGCTCTGATCACAACCCTATTGAACACTTGGGACTAAACTGGAAGACCAAGTTTGAGCGAGATCTTCTCATTCATCATCAGTACCTGACCTCACTTTTGGCTGAATGGATACAAATTCTCAGAGACACACTCCAAAATCATATGGAAATCCTTTGCAGAAGAGTGGGGGCTGTTACTCCAGCAAAGTGGTAGCAACTTCATATTAATGTCCATGGTTCTGGAATGGGGTATCTGACAAGCTCATGCAAGTCTGATGGTGAGATGTCCACAAACCTTTGGCCATTTAGTGTATTATATTACTATGATTGTGCTAAGAAGTATATTGTTCTATAATACATTTATGAACAACTATATGTTTCCAAGAATTTTATCTTTTCAAAAACTAATGATGACGGGGACATGAAATAACTAATTGTGACTGAGGTGGCCTAGATAGAGCAGAGCAGTAAGAGATGATAGTGTTATATTCTAAACCAAGTCTTGCAAACAGGCAGATCCTTTGTGACACGATCAATGGCAGAAAAGTCTAATAAGATTGCATCGGATAACAGATTCTGGTAAATGGTGAGAAGTCCCACCTTTTTTAACTACAACTGTTGGAGTATGAGGTAGAAACTGTGCATACTTAGATATAGCAAACAGAAAACTGGAATGACCAGAACATGGAGGACGGCCATACTTTAAAATATCAAGAGTCCACAAAAAGAACTTAACAAATATCTGTCACTGCTGAGTGTGGTGTATACAAAATTAAAAGACAATGAAGATTTTACAGAGGAAAGAACTCCTGCTGCATATCATCAGTCACAAATGGAATAAAATAAATACAGGGACACTGGCCTGCTGGATTACACTGGAAGCACTTCATCAAGCATGGCAGGCATTAACTGAAAAAGCAAAAGCCAGCGGATGATATCATCCTTCACAGTAAACAGGCATTAGATGCTTAGCAGTGCTCAATTACGTAAATCCCAACTTCATCCAGTTGTTATTGTGGCTTATGCAACAAAAAGATTACATCACATCTTGGATATAAACTTCCTTCTCAGTAGATGGCAGCAAAACCAAACAAAGAGGAATTTGTTGCTGGAGTAAGCTTACTAACGGGGAATGATATTCAAAGTTAACAAGGTATGCATTCTGTTGGGCAGCTTTTGCTAAATAAATGAAAGTAATTATAATTTAAAAAAATAAACAGAAAATGTACCCTTTCATAGTCACTGCTGGCATCTTCTTGAACCGCAATTTTTATTCCTCGTATACTAATTTCTAAAATACAGCTAGAAGGTGGGTGTAATTGCACTGTTACTCGTCTGTTAGTTGCAATCTGAAATAAAAAAAATAATAGAAACACAAACAATTTAATTTTATTAATTAAATACACATGACATATTAGCCCTGCTGTATTACTTTGTAGACTTATTTGCCTAAGTGACTGACACTCTATGAATGACACTGCTAGCTCTATGACAGTGATAAATGTTTAAGCATCTGCTAGACACTTTTTGTTGCACAATTAAAAGAGCTGAGCCTATACAGGTTAAGCAAAAGAAGATTAAGGATCGAGACTGTTATTTTAAAATGAGTTCATCAAGAACACGGGACACAGTTGGAAACTTGTTATTGTAAATTTTGTACAAACATTAGGAAGTTTTTCTTTACACAAAGAATGATAGACACTTGGAATAAGCTACCAAGTAGTGTGGTAGACAGTAAGACGTTGGAGACTTTCAAAACTCGACTTGATGTTTTTTTTGGAGAAATAAGTGGATAGGACTGGTGAGCTTTGTTGGGCTGAATGGCCTGTTCTCGTCTAGAGTATTCTAATGTTCTAATTTATATTGTTTAGGCGGGGGTCAAAACTCCTGTGCTAAGGAAAGTGTGTACATGAGCATCTTCTTCACTAGCATCTGTGATCCACCAATATATGTAAATGGATATGATTAATTTTCAATTATGACATCAGTTGTTCATTACAGTTCCATTCTCCATGTTTGGAGACTCCAGAAAACATCCATCCATCCATCTTCCAACCCGCTGAATCCGAACACAGGGTCACGGGGGTCTGCTGGAGCCAATCCCAGCCAACACAGGGCACAAGGCAGGAACCAATCCTGGGCAGGGTGCCAACCCACCGCAGCCAGAAAACATGATAGGACAGAAAATTGAAGTAGAAAACACACGTTTGTGTGTGCCCCATTTATTTTAAAACTTTTATATAGCATAAGTAAGAAGTGCCCTACAATAATAGGTCATGAAGCCTTGACCTCTCTTTCATGTCACTCTCTGTGATGCAAGGTTTGGGATAAGCTGAAAAAGCAAATTCCACTCTAGGTTTTAATTTTTTTTATGATATTTCATAAGTGTGGCATACAGGAGGCTTCAGATGACAAATATTCAGACAGAGTACCTTTTGCATAGCAGCACACAGAACATCATTCCCTTTGTGATACGGCACTTGCACAGAACCAAGGAATTTTACATGGAATTTGTCCACCCAGTCGCTGCTTTTTGCCATTTCTAAAAAGAAGGAAAAAGTTAGCAGCTTCTGGTTATTTTTAAAGAAAAATTAAGAAAAAAAGACTCTAGAGAATATTTATGGGCCAAAATAGCATTCAAAAAGATAGTCACCATAATCATGTTCATGATTTAGATAATCTTTTCACATGAATTAAAAATGTTTTTTCCTTACCTCTAGAGAAACCCACCTTTAAAGTGCTCAGGCTCCTTAGCCACCTCAATAGCATAGAATGCCGGAAAGATACCCCTCTCGCCTGTCCGCATATTGTAGGCTTCATACCAGTAATCATCTGCCTGAACCTCCACCAGCAGAGGGTCATCCACATCCAGCTCGAGCTCATCATCGTGTCGTGGGATGAACCTACCAAAGGAGCATGTTTAGATGCTATTAGGAAAAGACCTTTGGCATGCCTTAAGTTAAAATGCACAGAATCCATGAAGATACAGGCATTTCCTTCATTTTTAAAATAGTTGAAAACTCTTAAGCACTGGCATTTTAAAAAAAGTAAAGTAGCATCCATTCCATCAACCATTTTTTGAAATAATTCTGAGATTTTCCTCCAAGTACTGTCCATAATTCAGTAGTTCATTTCAGATTGCCACCACCAATAAAGCAGTGAATGCTGCTTGGCTTCCATCTTGAATTTATTTCTGTCAGTGGCCTGTGTAAAACATTCAGTTTTGACAGAAGGCAGTTAACAAATTAACTTTACTGATGCCTTTGAGAAATATGAGGGCCTGCATTAGGCCTTCTTTTTTTGAGACTAAAAAGGTAAATTTTTCTTTGACTTTCAGAGAAGGGATGCCCTTCAGTCCAGGAATGGACTTAATTGTTCTTCACTACACAATTTCTAAAGCTGCATTGTCATTTGTGCAGTGGCTGAACACCATCCATCCATTTTACAAACCTGCTGTATCCTGAGCAGGGATGTACGAAAGCTGGAGCCTATCACAGCAAGCATCGGGCTCAAGGCATGAACAAATCCTGGACATGGTTCACGTCTATTGCAAGGTGTTGCTGAACGCAGTGACTCCAAATGTGGACTCACTAGCACTTTATATAATTTAGCAGATAAAGTATACCCTAACATTTTAACTTTTATATCCCTCTATGCTCTGAAGTTGATATGATGTTGTCAGTGTAAAGCTTTAAATCATTTTCAGCATCTGGTTCCTGTAGATCAGCACTGGCCATCTTTTATTTATAATGTTTCTTACCCCTGTATGTAAATTACTTACATTTACTGTAACTAAATTATCCAAGTGTTTTCCTGGTTTTGGTCATTATGCAGGTCTTCCTGCATTGTTTTTGCTCCTACCTGAATATCTGTTACCTCTCTAGTTATATCAGAATCAATGTCATTAATATAAATTATAAAAAAAAAATAAAAGCCTACCTGTTAAGATCAGTTGATATGCCCAGGAATTATTGTGAGCACTGAAATACCAGGGAATGATAAACAAAAACTGAAATGTAATCTAAGATAGACACGAGTCAGAACCGTGATAACAAGTAACCAGGAACCAAGGGCAAGATGTTACTCGAGAGTTGAAAGTTACGATGAAGTCAAAATCAAAATAAGAAACCTACAACTACGGCCTACTTGACAGAAAAACTAACTACCACTAAGAATAATTAGGAAGTTGTTTATATACCGAGGTACTACGGAAAACACTGATCGGTGTGGTGAAGTAAGAAAACAAGATGTTTGCTGAAAATACAAATGATTGCTGATCCCTGGTGGTAAAAAAACCCAAAATAAACTCAGAACACTTATATGACTATATATATTATGACAATAACCACAAACATCTTAGGGACCCTACTGACGACATCATGAACTTCACAATAGCATCACAGTTTCAGAAACTGTCCTTACATTAGTACATCACTTAGTGTTGCTACTGGTTAATTGTATAATCCTCCAATTCTCCATGATGCCTCTTAAACCATTCACTTACAACTATCATATGTTCATGTCTGGCCAGTCTCTCTTTCTGTGTAATGTCTGCACATTTTCCTTGTGTCTGTTGGGGTTTTTCAGTAGGTCCTCTGGGTTTTCTGCCATGTTGTAAAGACATTCAACTCAAGTTGACTGATAACTCCAACCCTGATGACTCTAAGCTGGCCGTGTGTGTGAGTGGTGGTGTCGTTCTGGGGTTGTTTTCTGACTTGTGTATCTGATGCTGTTGGAAGGCCCCAACCCTCTGTGATCCTGAATTGAATTAAACAGATTGAAAAATGTATGGACAGATTGTGTATGTTTCTTAAGTGGCACGATTACACACTTTATGCTATATTATATTAAATACAGAAAACTCTTCCTGTAGCCTGTTTAGATAAGGGAATGAGAGGATAGGGGGCATAGGGCAGACCTGTCACATATTAAGTGTTTTTGCCCCTTTCTTTTATCCTATTTTTATCTTTTTGAGGTGTTCTGTTGGTGATGTTGCTGCTGATGACATGTTATGTGTCTTTTATTAAAATGTTATGTGTTCTTAGGGTGTGTTAGAGCATGTACATCCTGTGTGTGCATTATGGCACACTAGCAATCTTTAAAAGATCAAGATGCACATTGTTTAGTGTCTGCTCCTTCTTTTTATTGCTTCTTTAGCAATTATATTTGCTGTTGGATTTTCTTTTGGTTTTTGATCTCACACTAGTTTACAGACAATTTGTATTCACCTGTTTGGATTTTTTTGGATCTGCTCATCAAACCTTGTACTTCAAGGTTCTTACCAGTTTAAACTAAGTATTATAATTCTATATTTCAAACATTTCTATTAGTACGACATATGATTATTTGCACCAGGACCATTTTTGGAAATGGAAATCATAATGAATAATGTATAAGATTTTAATATTAATGAATATGTAAATAAACAGAAATTCAAAGGTAGAAGAGTTTAAGGTTAAAATTATCAACCACTAGGTAAAAAGTAAGTTTAGAAAATGTTAGTCTAAATATTGCTTATTTTAATAACAAAAGGATTTATCAATGAAATATCTTAATCAGAGCTGCATACTGTGTATTCATCCATTCATATACAGTATCTGATTTGGCAATCTGCTTTTTTACAGCTGCACATGGATACATTATGGCAATGATGGAAACCATGAAGAATCTCAAATAAAGAGCTACAGTACACAAAACCGAACAAAGATAAGCAAGGATGAAAAGGTAGACAATGTGCCACCATGTACACAAATGAGAATTTTAATAAAAGCCAACTTCAAATGAGAGATAAGCCGCATCTTAAACAGAAAATATAAATAAAATGCTGCAAGAATAAAGTTATGAAATCGCACAATATGTTAAACAGCCCTCAGCACACATAATAATGTCATCAGAAGCATTATGAGGTGAGTTTTGATGTGGACGTCATAGTCAAAAGTGACTTCAATAACCCAAACAGTGAAAGCCAATAAACAATGGTTAAGAGCTGGAACTAACCGAGGTAATTTAATGGTTATTTTTAAATCTAATGTCAACAAACCAGCAGGAGAAGAAACCTGTCTTGACTTAGTATTTCATAATAATCAGAATTCAGAATGCCCCTGGGATTAATAAAGTATCTATCTATCTATCTATCTATCTATCTATCTATCTATCTATCTATCTATCTATCTATCTATCTATCTATCTATCTATCTATCTATCTATCTATCTATCTATCTCTATCTAACAAATGAAACTTCCTATATATCAGGAAGGCTGAGGAGCAATAAGGTAAATTTAAAAGAATACTTCATATAATGCAGTACATAAAGAGCTGATGAGTGATTTCAGACAAAATATTGAATAAAAAAGACAAACTAAAGTATATATATATATATATATATATATATATACAGTAATCCCTCACCACTTCGCGGTTCACTTTTCGCGGATTCACGACTTCGCGGATTTTATATGTAAGCATATCTAAATATATAACGCAGATTTTTCGCTTCTTCGCGGGTTTCTGCGGACAATTACTCTTTTTACTTCTGATAGTTGCTTCCTCAGTTGGTTTGCCCAGTTGATTTCATACAAGAGATGCTATTGGCGGATGGCTGAGAAGCTACCCAATCAGAGCACGCAGTTAAGTTCCTGTGTGCTGCTGATTGGCTCAGCGACGCAGTGCTGCATTAACCAGGAAGTCTCATCTCATCTCACTCATTCAACATTAACGTGCTCTTTATACTGCATTCAGGGGATCATCACTTTCATCGTCATCATTTTTACTGCGCAGCATATTCATCACGTCATATATAGCTACGTGTACTTCGCTATATAGTAAGTGTAAACTTATC